>NC_060080.1:80361917-80669417 GCF_922984935.1 Meles meles | reverse complement strand
TAACTAAAGCAAAGTATTAATTGGTGAGATCACCTAAGAAAAGTTGAGATATTATTTAAATGCTGAGTCCCAAACCCTGAGAGGTACTATGTGTATAACTGGGCAGAGCAGAGGATCTCATTATGTCAACAGAAATTTATTTTGGTAATTCCACTTTCAAAACATGTACTTAGACATCAAACTTCATCAATGTCAGAGAACTTTCAAATCCAAAAAATCAGTCTACAGTTGCTCGCCGTGAATTGGTAGACATTACGAACAGAATAAGCATTCCGCTATTAGTTGGGAGAAGCAATAGTTCTTAGTTATTGGTTGGGAAAAGTCTATGATGGACATTTGGTCATGCAAACAATTCAGCAGCCCCCCCAACATACACAAAATAACATCTGCACTTAGAATAATTCTCAATAAATGGCTCTCCTCTAGACTCTTCACTAATCATGATAGTTACGATCATGTGATTAAGAAGAAAAATTAGCAGAATTCCACACGGCATTTTTAGCCTCATAAATTTGAAATGAGAGAATTTTTCAACCCTATTCCTGTTAATATTTAACCTGCCCACACCGGGTATAATATTCCCTGCAACGTTTAAGTAACATACTTGGAGTTATTAAATACCAGTTTTGACCAGAACCAATATAATGACTTAAGATTCTTCATATTTGCTGAAATAGAAAAAAAATTAATCAAGTGACAGACATATAAATGTGCTATTATGTTTCCATGAAAGATAGTTCCATGTGTATTAAAAATATTGAATAGAAAAGCTATAATTTGGGGCTTATGTCTAAAGCTAAGTATGAAATCCTAAGTAAAATTGCAAATAAATTATATATTAACTACCAAGAAATATATCCCTTAAAGCTCATACATTTCATTCCTAGCAAAGTCCTAATCAGATTTAATTAACTCTTATTTCTAACAAGCTTGGCTAACTGGTTCACTGCCTAAAAGCAAATTAGATGTAATAAGCTGGCTGAAGACAAGACCTCATTTTGAGACACACACATTAACAGCAGCAAACTATGACGACAGATAAAAAAGAATGTGAAAGAAAAAAAGGCTTTAGAATGCAGAAATCAGAGTTCTAAAAGCAGACCAGTTGGTGGCCATTTAGCGTGGAGTAAGCAACCTTCTATAGCTCAGTAGTCTCTGATGGTAGCACCAGCCTCTGATGATTATATAGTCACCAAAAGGTTAAATATAGTAATATTATATGAAATTGATTTAAAAGATGTTTTAATAGAATTAAAATTGTTTAATAGTTATGATCCTTTGTTTACAAATCTTGCTTATGCAGTTTTGTTTTGTTTTGTTTTGTTTTTTTTAAGACTTCATTTATTTGACAGACAGAGATCACAAGCAGGCAGAGAGGCAGGCAGAAAGAGAGAGTAGGGGAAGCAGGCTCCCCACTGAGCAGGGAGCCTGATGTGGGGCTCGATCCCATGACCCTGAGATCATGACCTGAGCCAAAGGCAGAGGCTCAACCCACTGAGCCACCCAGACACCCCTGCAGTTTGTTTTCTAATAATGAATGTTCTCCCTTCAAAATAAAACCCATTCATAAGTAATAATGTATCTCTTAAAAGATCTCTTCATGATTTCAAATACAAAGTACTTGTTAATTGACCCTCAGATGATCTCTTTGTGTGTGTTATTTAGAACTCCTTAACTTCTACCTAGCATCACAGTTATTTGTGTAGAATTGTTTTAGCTTGTTAGATTATTAGCTGCTTGAAGGCAGAGAGCAAAAATCAGACCCTCTAATGGTGCCTGGGTGACTGTCAGTTAAGGGAACAACTCTTGAATTCAGCTGTGGTCATGATCTCAGGGTGGTGGGGTCCAGTCCCACACCAGACTCTGCACTCCATGTGAGCCTACATGAGATACTCTCCCTCTCTCTCTCTCTGCCCCTCCCCCAGCTCACACACTCTCTCTCCCTCAAATAAATAAATCTTTTAAAAAATCAGACCCTTGAGACACCTGGGGTGGCTCAGTCATTTAAGCATCTGCCTTTGGCTCAGGTCATGATCCCAGGGTCCTGGGATCAAGTCCCACATAAGGCTCCTTGCTCAGTAGGGAGCCTGCTTCTCCTTCTGCCCCCCCCCCTCTTGTGCCCTCTCTCTCTCTCTCTCTGACAAATAAATAAAATCTTTAAAAAAGAAATCAGACCCTCTAGTTCATCTTTGTATCAGGTGCCGCCCCAACACGTTCTGCATTGCCTAAGATGCTGAAAGTGCTCAATAAAGAAAAAGACACACTTACGTCCCTTACTCTTTCAGTGACAATAAATGGGGTCAAAACCTACATTTGGATAATACTGTAAAAAGTAAATTCACATAAAGAAATTAATATATTTAATCTCAAATTCAAGTTAACTAGGAGAAAAGTCAGTTCAAACAGGTGAATGAAGAAAAGTATAAATTATTGAATACCCTTAAGGAATTAGTGTAGACAGAGCTGTTGTCACTTCTTCATAAATTTTCAGAATGTACAGACTAAAATGTTTTGTTAATATCATATGTCACAGTAATTTTACGCTCTCAGGTCGATTGCAATTTGCATTTCATGTTGAGAAAATGCTTTAAAACAAAGTAATGTTAGGGTAATATGCTCCCTTACTAAATATTTTTAAATCTCTAATAATGGGGTCCAAAGTAAATTATTTTGTCCTGTATATATCATAAAGTCATAAATCTTCATTCTTTAAGGCAATTTTATTTAAAAGTTTATTTTATAGTCAAGAAATTGTTAAGCAGAATACTTTAACCTTTGAGAGACATTTATATAAATGTGGCATAACTCCTTTCTTATGACACTTTTATTTTGAAGAATATTTTCCTTATATCTATATTATATTCATGCTCAGGTTTAAGGCTCAATCGCAATATATTTGACATAACTTAGGCTTTATTCAGAAATAAATTAACAGTTGAACATCCTAAATTTCATAAAGATATCATATCTGATAAATTATCAAGCATTTTTTGATGCTTATAAAAATGCTATAAAGAGGGAGAGACTATATTTTAGTTAATAAGAGAATGCCATCTGACTGTAGTGTGCGACTTTGATATCTAGGTGTAGTTTTTGGGCTATAGAAAATGAGATGTTTTCTGAACAACAGACAAATCCTCAGGATTCAGTCACACTGGAAGATTAGAGGTTTCCTATGTATAACAGAAGGTTTTTTTTTTTTTCATATCTGAAGCTGGGACAACCAGTAAACATAATAAACATTCTAATGTAACTCATGGAGGAAAGTAGATAGCAAGATGTACAAATGTCAGAACTGAATCAGCCTGATAAGCAAATAGTCAATCATTTGTTATTACTTTTTGCTTGTTAAATCCAATAAGCTCTTTTGTTAATATAAGAATATAGGTGATCCTGTTTTGAAAAGATCATTATTAGAACAGGGCATTCACTCACTCCTTCGATACACAGTGCCTAAAATGTGTCAGTCAACTGTGCCAGAAGTAGAAAATATAAATACAAATATGACATTCTTTCCCTTACAAACTGCATGGAAAAAAATAGTTGAAACCTGGACTTTATTAAAATGCAAAGTTTCTTCTCCGCAGAAGATAAGGTCAAGAGAATGAGAAAACAAGCCACAGACTTGGAGAAAATATTTGCAAAAGACACATCTTATAAAGGATTATTATCTAAAATATACAAAGCTTTCTTGAAACTCAACAATAAGAAAATGAACAACCTGATTAGAAAAAATGAGCAAAAGACTGAACAGATATCTCAACAAAGAAATATGCAAATGGAAAATAAACATAGGAAAAGATGCTCAACATAATATGGCATTAGGAAAATGCAAATTTCAACAACACTGAGCTGCCACCACATACCTATTAAAATGGCCACAATCCAACACACTGACCACACCAAATGCTAGCGAGGATATGGAGCAATAGCCTTCCCCAAATGCAAGTCGGCTGCTTGTCACTTGAAAGGCCAATCCTCAAGAGACAGGTTTTGCCTAGAAAGGAATGGGAGCTTTATTCAGGAGGCTAGCCACCTGCAGAGACAGACTCTTCTCCAGAGGCCAACTCCGAGGTTCCTACCTGGTACAGAGATTTTTAAAGAGTCTTAATCAGTTAAGGGAGTGACATTTCTTGATTACATTCAGACTCAATGATGCCAGTTCCAGATTTATCTCAGTGCTCAGAGGTTGTGCAAGAAGTTCTAGTCCCTTGGTACTCAAGGGCTGTGCAAGTGTACTCTGCTCTTTCTGCAAAGGAGGGTGAGGTCTACAGATGCACAAAGGAAGGTCAGTAAAGTCACCCACGTGACTTTAGAAAAGAAACACATTTTGCTAAGAGATTTCTGGGCTAATCAGAAAGCTAACGCGGCTTCAAATAAACCTGCTGGCCTCTGTGGCCTCAGAATGTTCTAGTCCTTCATTCCCCAAGGGCAGCTGTCTACAAATCTCAAAGAAAGTAAATTAGTTCTGTTACAGATCAAGGGCCTTAAGTCAGCAAGCAAGAAGTGTGTTAACTTGAAGCAAGTTAACCCTTAAGACCAGCTGGAGTGCTGTTACAAAAGGAATTCTCATTCATTGCAGGTAGAAATGCAAAATGGTTCAGACCATTTGTCAGTTTTCTTACAAAACTAAGCATATTCCCACCATGTGATCTGGCAATTATACTCCTTGATCTTTATGCAGATGAACTGAAAACTCATGTCTGCATAAAAACCTGCACACGGATTTAGAGGGTTTTGTTTATAATTGCCAACACTTGAAAGCAACTGAGCTATCCCTTCAGTAGGTAAATGAATAAAGTGTGATACATCCAGACAATGGAATATTATTTAACACTAAAAATAAAGGAGCTTTCAAGCCATGAAAAGACATAGAGGAAACTTAAATGCATATTACTAAGTGAGCTACGTATTGCATGAATCCAACTCTGTGACATTCTGGAAATGAGAAAACCATGGAGACCTTGAAAAGATCAGTGGTTACCAGGGGCTGTGCGGGAGAGAAGGATGGACAGGCAGAGCAGATCTTTGGGTAGCAAACCTACTCTGTATATTACAGTGGTAGATATTTGACATTATAGACCTGTCAAGACACACAGAAGGTACAGCACCAAGAGTGAACTCTAAGATAAACTATGCACATTGGTGATAATGATCTGTTAGTCTAGGTTTATAGATCATAAGAAATGTGCCCATGGTGAATGCAGGTGTTGATAGTGATAGGTTTTAAAAACATCATGCCTACACTAATCAAAAGAAAGACAGAGTGGCAATATTGGAATTAGACAAGATAGGATTTCAGAGCAAAGGAGTTTAGCAGGGCTAAAGAAAATGTCATTTCATAATGATAAAGGGGCCAACTAATCAAGAGGAGATAAGAAAGTTAAACACTTGTATACCCAAAAGCAAAGCATCCAACCACATGAGGCAAAAACTGAGAGAACTGCAAAAAGAAACAAATCCCAAACTTTAGTTAGACATCTTACCACCCCTCTTCAATTACTGATAGAACAAGTAGACCGAAAAACAGTAAGGACGTAGATTTGAACAGCACTGTTAAACTTGATCTAATTCACATTTATAAAGCACTCCACTCAACATCAACAGAATACGCCCTCTTTTCAAGTGTACACAGAACAGGTACCCAGAGGAAATACATTCTGGTTTGAGGAGAGTTGCATTTTTCTGCATGTGAAAGTAAGATGATTATTTTGTGCTGTTGGGACAGAAGGTGAGGTAAAGGGAGGGTTATGCAGAGAGAAGTCAGAGGTCAGAGCTTGATTCAGATACAATGGCCAAGGGACTTTCTGAGGCTAGAAAAATTTAATACCCAATTTCAAGTTATCTGTGTTGTATATGCCCCTTCCCTACACTACATAACCCCAAATCTCAGTGATTTTATTTATTTATTTATGTATGTATGTATGTATGTATTTATTTATTTATTTATTGTATTCATAGCTGTCTCTGGTGAGCAGTAGGAGAAAAGCAGGGCAGAAAATAGAGAAGGAAATGCTCCCACGTCTAACTTGAAGCCAGGGCAGAGATAAAGCAGCCTCAAGACTCAGAGTAATGAGAATTCAGCAAAAGCAGGAAACTGCAAACACTAGCACAAATGTATCTGCAGAAATCCTGAGGGCATTGGACCTGAATAAAACATAATTGCAGAGTTTGACCTGACCCTATGCTATCCTGAGGCTGAGGAGCAGGGTGACCGCAGTGATCATCTGTGTTACATTTTTCTCTCCTCCCACCCACCACCATATGAGAAAAGAAACAGTATAAATTTAAATTCTGTTATGAATAATTCCAAAGCCCTCCACCTAAAAGGCAAAAGTGGCTGCAAATAGTTTTAAAATAATGATTCCATTACCTACCCACCACCCAGTTTAATTTGAGCATAGTATCTCAAGAGCTACAGCAACAAGTTGATGCCAGCAGTAAGATAAAAAATGAGAAACAATGTACGAAGTGTGCAGGGAGGGAGAGCAGACATGTGGACAAGGACTTAATTTTCAAGAGTGTGCCTGGAAGCTAAACCCAGGCAGGTGTTTATGTCTCTCTGCGCCCCACCCCCCATATTTAACATGTTTCAAATGATAGTATATAGGAGCAGAGAAATGCTAATCAAACTTTTTGGCTAATATAGCAGAAGGTAAAAGAAAACATGAGTTTTCGGATAGTCATAGTGAATTCAAATTGTTTTAAAACATCTTCATGGAGGGGGAGGGTTTGGAGACTCAGTCACCTAGAGAGTTCAAGGAAGATCTCTGATCCAAATTCTCTGCATTTGAATTTTTGAGAGATGCCAAATCTTGGTACCACTTGTCACATCCTACGAATCAATTTATTTGGTGCAAACTACCAAGTTCCATGGCCTCATTCCTTGGACCACAAGGCTGCCATGCAAAGGACATCTGCATGATCCAAGACCTCCATGATTAGCAGCTGCAATGGGACAGAGGTGACAATGAACCCAGGGCCCAGAGTAGGAAGGATCTTTCAACAGTCTGAAATCAGCATGTTACACTCTTATGTGCCCAGATACTACTCCATAAGGTGGTGACATTGTCTAGATTACTCACATTTGTTCCTTTGGTACCTGGCACCATGCCTACAGAGCTCAAGAAGGCGCTCAGCAGATAGTTGTAGAACCGGACGGAGGACACATTTGGAGTCTGACCAAGTCTGAAATACAAGAACAACAACAACAAATGTTTATGATCCTGGTCATGACTGAAGCTTCAACCTCTGCCTGATGGTAATAAATCAGGTGTCCCTCTGAGAGATGGAGCTGTGATTTTTCCCAGCTATCAAAGCAGAACAATTCTTTCAACTCCAGAGACATATGGTCAGCAAGGGTAGTTAATGCTACAGAGATGTAAGAAAGCATTTGTGGAGTTTTTTCTCAGCACAGTTTGTAACAAAGTTCAAATTGTAGGTCAACCTGTGAGGTAAGCAGAAGTCTTACAAATGACCTTTCTCTTTCTGTGCCTTTTTATCGTCCTCTCTCAGCCCTGACCCCCTATTCTCCTATTTTTCTAGGGCCCTCCTCCTCCCCATTCCTCTGCCTTCACCTAAATAAGCCAGAGCCACACAGCCAGCGGCCAGATGATACTAAACATTTTCTATTTTAAAAGAGAGCAGTTTGGTGAGCAGTTATGCCTAAGAACTTCATGGGTTATCCCTCTCAAATGTCTGTGCATTTGCAGTGGATGAAACCATTTTTATCTTAACTCAAGAGAGTGCATGAAAAGGGGATATTAGAGTAATCAATAAATCTGGATAAAAAAAATTTAAAGAGGAAAGCCTTATAGTATTTTATTCAATATACGACAATTTTTTTTTCACTGAAACTAAGTAGAAGGAAAAGAAAAGCTATCTGTTTGATGTGGTACTTTCTACTGGCCTTAAGACATCTGATCCAGAAGAGCATTTTCAGTAGAACAGTAAGAAATCTCAATCAGATGTCTATTCATATCACAGTGAGTTTTATTCTGTCTTTATGAAAACTGCACAGAAGCTTTCATATGTGTGCTTCCTTATTCAACATTCACAGAAAATATAAATAATAATGTGCCTTTCAAAAAAAAAAAAAAAACCAGACATGGTAGAGGATTCTCAAATTCCCCTTTGCTTTCAATTGTGGCTTTATCTCCTGCTCTCCCACCCACACATTATTTTTTTCATTACATCAACTACCCCCTAACCTTAACCAACCACACAAGGCTTGCAAAAACACAGCTCTCGGGAATCACGACTCTGAGTGTTATCAAGTAGGATGGCAGCAAGTATCCTGAGCCAAAAACATGAAAACCAGAACAATCTCTAACAGCAAGTTTCACGGCAATTAAAGATAAAATAGCTACCTAAGCCAAACCACAAAGATACATATTCCCTTCACCTCCTTACCCTGTAAAAGTTCAACTCTGATTCAACTCTCTCATCTGGTCATCGGGATTTCGCTGCTGTCCATCAAGTGAAGAAAGTTTTTAAAGTCTATTTGAATTATTTAATGTGTTTCCTTTTGAAACTCTTCATGTGTAATTTAACATTTAAATACACACTTCTGGGCACTGAGTAATAGAAAGTCACATATGTAGCAGATTTTCTCAAGAATGCTTGAGACCCATTTCTTTACTCCCTGGCATCAAGATGTCAGGTGGGGGCAGCATAGGGTTTGACTGAGGTGTGTCTGCTCACAAGCAGGTAGATTAATTTCTCTCCTTCATCTGATTCTTCTTTCACCAGTTTCCTTATCTTTGCCGCCTAAGATTCTATCAAAAGGTAATTTGCCATGGATTCTTTGAGATCATTTATTAACCACTCGCAGACAGATCTACAAAACCTCCTGCTTAAAACAGAGCAATCGATCTGCTTATTCTTAAGCTATGACCAGTTGCTGAATCTGCATCCATGACATAATTTTTGCTTGTTAAAACTACCTGCTTTATTTTGGTGGATTCACAGATTCATCAGTTTGAAAAAGAGACTATGAAAGACATCACTCATTCCTATAATTGAAGGGGTTCTCAGTTTATTTGGTCTATTATTCTAAAATCCATTTAATATATTCATCTAATTTCTGAATAGATATATGCCTGTTGGGTCACTGTTCCCAGTGAGGTATTTTCATAACTAACTGGGAGTGGTTGACCAGAGGACAAATGGAGAAGAAGCAGTCAGTAATTCTCCAGCTTGCTGTGGGAGTAAGTGAAATCTCTCTAATTGTCAGTTGTCTGTACAGTTATAAATGCACCCTTGTGTTGATCTCCTCGGGGATTAGGGGAAAGAATCTCCAAAACCTTTCTTGTTATTATTCTGGAAATAAAATATGCAATAAAAAGAGTACCTACATGGAAGTCCAAAAGTGTGATCCTAGCAACCAGGGCAGATTGGAATTCTGGGTCACATGGGTGAGCTTCCATTTCTTCCACTAGGAAACAGAAAAACTAACAGTGTCTACCCTGTGGTGTTTTGTAAAGATAGATTAAATTATATGAGGTGTATAGCTGAGTGACTGACACATAAATGCTCAGCAAAGTTAGGTTATTTTTAGGACATACTACTCTGCTAAAACATTTTTAAAACTAAGAAGAGAGGGGCGCCTGGGTGGCTCAGTGGATTAAGCCGCTGCCTTCGGCTCAGGTCATGATCTCAGGGTCCTGGGATCGAGCCCCGCATCAGGCTCTCTGCTCCGTAGGGAGCCTGCTTCCTCCTCTCTCTCTCTGCCTGCCTCTCTGCCTACTTGTGGTCTCTCTCTCTCTGTCAAATAAATAAATAAAATCTTAAAAAAAAAAACAAAGAAGAGAAAGGAAATATGAAGAAAAAATTCTTGTGATTCCAAATATCATTTTTAGAAGATACAAGGAGGTCACTTCTAAATTTATTGTGCAATTCCCTCTTTCCCTCTGATCAAGCAACACATTTTACATGTGTTCTTAGGAAACATTGATCTCTTGGAAAGTGCCACCGTTAAACTGTAGAACTTAACAGAAATACTTCACAGTAGTTAGAGACAGTGACTACTTATCCAAATTCAGATCCTTTAGGAGAAAATCAAATACTGGAGCACAGTTTTTGGCAATTCATTACCACTGAAGTCTACTCTTGTTGCTCAATTGGAAACAAACAAACAAGCAACAACAAACAAGCAACAACAAAACCCAGAGCCTTTTGCTCCATTTTTCAGCTTTTTTGGGGGTGCCATCAGCAGGCTGAAAAAGAAAAAAGAAAAAAAGGCAGAAAAAGTACACTGGAACTCCAAGGCTGGGGATCATGACCATGTTTTTTGTTTGTTTGTTTTGTTTTGTTTTGTTTTGTTTTGTTTTGTTTTTTACTGATACTGGTCTAAGTCTCCATCCTCTTAACTAGATAAAATATAAGTATACGAAGTATGTTGGTAAGGAACAAAGTTTTTTGTTTGACATACAAAAGCATCACACTTTCATTTCCTTGCCTCTAAACATTCTGTCTGTTCATCAGCAAAGGAGAACATAAGATGACATGTGGCTATGTGATTTAAAAAAAAATGAGAATCTGTTTAATATCCATTTGGAGCATAACTCAATATCTGTATCTTTTAAAATACTGCAGGGTATGATGAGCAAACAAATCAAGCTGGAAAGGTAGTCCCTGGGAAATTTCCATTTTCTCAGGCTAAGTGGATTCCCCCAATTTCTCACTCTTCCTTAACTCAATAATTCTTTTCTCTTGCGCAGGTGATTTGCAGCCTTCAGGTGATGCATTCGAGAACACTGTGAACAAATCCCTTGTGTGCCTTCCCAACACTTTATCTAGGTTTTCATCTGTACCAGTTAACTCTGCATCAAACCCACAGAAAAAGCCAAATTGGAGTTTTCATACCAAGCGTACCTATAGGAATCAAGAAAACACATGAAAAAAACAAAGTTGCTATTGTAATAAGTAGAAAGGAGAGCACGCATTCTGTTCTACTGAGAATTAATATGTTTCTCCATTGTTCTTATTCTGAAACAGCTTTGTTGTAATTTGGCAAGGTTAAGGTATGTGCGAGTTTTCTTTCCCGGTTGGCCCATGAACAATTTTTATAATGCAAAAGGAACAAAGTGGAATTTGCAAGCTGTCTTACTACTACCCAGTATCTTGCTCTGCAGAGAACTCAGATGGCTACGCAACGGTTTTATTGTGTAATCTTGCTGTGAACAACATATAAACTATAATTTAACTGGGGTTTTTAATCTAAACAAATAAAAATTTTAAAAGAAGTAAACTATGATGTAGCTTCCAAATCAGCTATACTGGAATAAATATGTCTTCTCTGAAGTGCTATAACTTGGATCTGTGAGTCTCAGCCATGAAGAAGGTTAGGTTTTTATGTCCTCTCCTCTTACATTAAAATGGAATGTACTGGCGACCCCAGAGTTTGTGTGCATTGACTTCTAAGCAAATGTCTTCTACGTCAGCTCAGACATTTCCTGAGTCACTTTGTAAGGTTATCAGTGATTTCAAATATTAGGACTTCTCTAAATTTGTACTCTTTTTAATTCTGATTTTATACATTTCAGTTATGCTTGTATCATAGAGTCAGATTTAAATTCTTTTCCTTCCTTGAAAACAGATTTGAAACTGCAGCATTGGGATTCCAGTGATCAATAAATAACTCTGGAAACCAAAGCAGAAATAATTGAAAGTGAACACTTCCCGTAAATATCTTCTTTGAAACCTAAAGTTTAAAAATACTGCCACAAGTATTTCTTTCAGATTGTTTAGATAATCAAACAAGGCCTTACAAAGAAAAATAAAAGTGAGATGAGAACATATTTGTTAATGGCTCAAATGGACCCCAAATGAGGAAGATTGAAAATACTTCATTAATAGGGCACCTGGGTGGCTCAGTCAGTTAAGCATCTGCCTTCAGCTCAAGTCATGACCCCAGGTTCCTGAGATTGAGCCCTGAGTTGGGCTCCCAGCTCAGTGGGATCCTGCTTCTCCCACTCCCTTTGCCTGCCTTTCTCCTGTTTGTTCTCTCTCTCTCAAATAAACAAATAAAATCTTAGAAAAAAGAAGAAAATAATTCATTAATATATTCTGTTTTAGAGTGGTCATTATTCTATTGAAACTGAATTCAAGGATATAAAGAGTAACAAGACTGTTGAGATATAGATATAGATATAGATATAGATATAGATATAGATATAGATACACACACACACACACACACACACGTACTCATATACATATGTACACATATATTAAGCCACCAGTAAGCTATATACTCAAAGGAACTGAATTGTAAAGAGGGGTGAGCTCTTCTTCATGGATCTGGTTAGTTACACTTTCATCCATAGGTGGAACTGCTGTGTCTGGGCACAGTTAAGCAGAGTATCTTGCCTCCCAGAGGCCAGGGAGAGGGGAGGGTTGATATGCTGGGGAAGGAGAAGTCAACAAAACTTAGAAATCTCATGAACCTGCTTGAAGGACTGGAATCTAGAGCAGTTTCAGATGCAGAAATAGTTCCTCTCAATTGCCACTGATTCTACCACACAAGTTCTTTGGGGTTCAGGAGGCTCAGTGCTACACTGGAAGGCAAGGAACAATCTCTTGCAGTCCTAATGGTGCTTAGATCCCAAAGTCTTACCAGAGAGAGTTGCTTGTAATACACATAGAACAGATTTTGCCCTGAGGACGTTTGACACATGAGGTCGACATGAGGTTTGACACAACTTGGTAAAGTTGTAACCTAGACTCTGATCTAGCTCAACTTCTGGCTGAATTAAAAAAAAGAAAAAGCATTCTCTTTCTCTAAGTATCTGGCAAAGGAAAAAGCAGGACATCTCTGGAGAAAAGATTTATTCTACTGTCTATGGGCCCTTTAAACACAGTATCTGCCATCCGTTTAAAAATTATGATACAGTTTTTTCAGTTAACAAAACCAAAAGACAACTGCCAGAATGGGAGAAGATATTTGCAAACGACATATCAGACAATGGGCTAGTATCCAAAATTTATAAGGAACTTAGCAAACTCAACACCCAAAGAACAAACAATCCAATCAAGAAATGGGCAGAGGACATGAACAGACATTTCTGCAAAGAAGACATCCAGATGGCCAACAGACACATGAAAAAGTGCTCCACGTCACTCGGCATCAGGGAAATACAAATCAAAACCACAATGAGATATCACCTCACACCAGTCAGAACGGCTAAAATTAACAAGTCAGGAAATGACAGGTGCTGGCGAGGATGCGGAGAAAGGGGAACCCTCCTACACTGTTGGTGGGAATGCAAGCTGGGGCAACCACGCTGGAAAACAGCATGGAGGTTCCTCAAAATGTTGAAAATAGAACTACCCTATGACCCAGCAATTGAACTACTGGGTATTTACCCTAAAGATACAAACGCAGTGATCCGAAGGGGCACGTGCACCCGAATGTTTATAGCAGCAATGTCTACAAGAGCCAAACTATGGAAAGAACCTAGATGTCCATCAACAGATGAATGGATACAGAAGATGTGGTATATATACACAATGGAATACTATGCAGCCATCAAAAGAAAGGAAATCTTGCCATTTGCGACGACATGGATGGAACTAGAGGGTATCATGCTTAGCGAAATAAGTCAATCGGAGAAAGACAACTATCATATGATCTCCCTGATATGAGGACATGGAGATGCAACATGGGGGGTTAGGGGGATAGGAGAAGAATAAATGAAACAAGATGGGATTGGGAGGGAGACAAACCATAAATGACTCTTAATCTCACAAAACAAACTGGGGGTTGCTGGGCGGAGGTGGGGTTGGGAGAGGGGGAGGGGGTTATGGACATTGGGGAGGGTATGTGCTATCGTGAGTGCTGTGAAGTGTGTAAACCTGGCGATTCACAGACCTGTACCCCTGGGGATAAAAATACATTATATGTTTACAAAAAAAAAAAAAAATTGGAAGGGGAGGCGAACCATAAGAGACTGTGGACTCTGAAAAACAACCTGAGGGTTTTGAAGGGTCGGGGGTGGGAGGTAGGGGGAACAGGTGGTGGGTAATAGGGAGGGCACGTATTGCATGGAGCACTGGGTGTTGTGCAAAAACAATGAATGCTGTTACGCTGAAAAAAATAAATGAATTAAGAATGAAAAAAAAATTAACTTCTACCTTGTTTAAACCACTATTATTATTTTAAGATTTCTGTTATTTTCAGATAAAGTTTAAGCATCACTATATATGAAATCAAAACAAGAATTTGGTTATATTCTCAAGTTAAAATACCTTTAAAGGAAAAAAAAAGTCTGAAGAAGATCAAGAGGATGTTTGTGGCTAGAAAATCAATACATACAATTTAGCATCCAGGAAGAATGCATGCCTTTTTGCTAAAATTTGTTTTGCATATTCAATCATAAACTACAATAACAACTAAAAAAAAACATGGAAAAGTGCAGGAAAACCATCAGGTACTGTTGAATTTCTTCAGTAGTTTGGCTGTGCCACTTAAGTACACTTTGGGAAGATCCAGCTAAAGAAAACTAAAGTTCAAACGTCATGAGATAATTTGACGTAAGAGTGAGATTATTTGCTTAAATATAACAAAGTGACAGCAGATTTTTTGAAATTGTTGAAATACAGAGATTCTATACACCAAAGTCTAACCTAGATTAATTCATAACTCCACTACTGACATGGATGGGAGATGAACATTAACAATGGGTGCCTGTGCACTCACAGGCATATGGTAATACACACCAATAGCTCTATCAAAGCACATATTTATTTTTCAGAGGAAAACCGCAATGAGGATCTTAACTTTTTTCAGTGGCTGAAAAGAGCTTATTCTATATTGAAATCTAAAATTCTCTGACAGACTGAAACAGAATTTCACAATGAAAGATTATATTTTTAACAAAATATTCTAATGCCTCAATTAAATGAAAACCTTGCCTACGGAAAGGCCAAAGTCCAATTGTTTTCCCAATAATCATTGAAAATACCGGATGAGAAGAGATTTTGACTTCTCCAGGTCCTACAATGCCTGGCCAGAGCTCCTAATAACATTTTAAGCCCAGCTACTGGATTGCCTAAACTGTACCTGGAAGAAAGAGTAAGGGTATATTGTGAATGACAGAGTTTACCATAAGGTAGAACACTATCTAAGTTATTAGCTACCCTAAACAGACTCAAATACCATAAAACTTATTTTAAAATAATGTGATTTAAATATTACTCATACATAAAATTACTTTATTTTATGATGAGTAAATTTCCCAGTCCTTCCATTATGTGTTTTTAATGGGAGATATTTTCTTAAAACTATAAGGCAAGCTTCTGAGTGGATGATCTTTTTGAAACTGTTATTTATTTTAATTGAAAAGATATCTGAAGGGTTTTCAATAACTGGAATGGTTCTCACCATTTTTCACCAAAGCTTTAAATGTATGTACCATTCTTAAATAAGGTCATCCAAAGATAAGTAATATCACATGCCTAACCAATGTCTGTCAACATTTAGAGGAATAAAGACTCTTGATTGGGAGGGAGACAAACCATAAATGACTCTTAATCTCACAAAACAAACTGGGGGTTGCTGGGGGGAGGTGGGATTGGGAGAGGGGGAGCGGGCTATGGACATTGGGGAGGGGAGGCGAACCATAAGAGACTATGGACTCTGAAAAACAACCTGAGGGTTTTGAAGGGTCAGGGGTGGGAGGTTGGGGGAACAGGTGGTGGGTGATGGGGAGGGCACGTTTTGCATGGAGCACTGGGTGTTGTGCAAAAAGAATGAATACTGTTACGCTGAAAAAATTAATAAAAAGGAAAAAAAAAAAAAAAAAAAAAAAAAAAGAAGATAGAAAATAGGGTTTTAAAAGCACCATAATACTCATAACTGAAGCATATGTTTTGATGTGCCATCTTGTTAAAAAATGTAAGATGCCAAATACCTGCTTTCTGTATTGATTAATAAACATATGAATCCTAAAAAAAAATTATGATACAGTTTTTTTAGGAGAATAGGAGTCACGATTGAGATTTTTAAAGGAAGTTTACGGAAGCAAAACCACAGATGATTTGCATGTTAAAATTAGCATATAAGGATTAAAAAGCAGACTTTTAAAGAATTTAGAGGAAAAGATGGGGAACTTCATCAGAGAAATGAAGACTCCATAAGGAAACAAATGTAAATTCTAGAAGTAAAAGTGCAATACCTAAATTAATGATTTGTTGGATGGGCTTAACAGTCTAGATTCAGTAAAAGAAACAATTAGAAAACTTATAGACAGGCCAATAGAAATAATATCAACTGAACCACAGAATCGAAAAAAGAACTTTAGAGACCTGTGGGACAATAATTAGTGATCTTATATGTGTATAATTAGAATACTAGATAGAGAAAAGAGAAAGTCAGACTAAAGAATTATTTGAAGAGATTATTGCTGAGATTTTTTTCAAAATCAATGAAAGATCAAACTACTTTAGAAGTGAAGAAAAACAGGATAAATGCTAGGAAAACCATCCCTGGGTATATAACAGCTGCAGTCCTTAAAAACAAACAAACAAACAAACAAACAAGCAAATAAACAGAAAATCTAAATTTTCTAAATTTAACTCTAAATTTAGAATCTAAATTTTTTAGATATAAATTTAGATCTTAAAAAAGGTGACATGAAAATATCACAGTACATTTAGAGAAATAAAGATAAGAAGTAGAGCTGAGTACTCGTCAAAAATAATGAGAACAGGAAGAAACTGGATTGATACCTTAAAGCACTACAAGGCGGGGGGATATCAATCTAAAATTCCAGACTTCATAAAAACATCCTTCAAAATTCAAAGTGGAACTGGTATATTTACAGAAAAACAAAATCTGAGGCAATTGGTCACCAGTACATGGGCACTTCAAAAAATACCAAAAGAATTTGAGGGAAAAGGGAATTATTCTGGGCAGAAGCCTTGACCTTCAGAGAGGAAGGAAGAGCCCCAGAAATATACAATGTCATTTTCAATTTAAAATAATCTTTCTTTTTGGTTAAAGCAATTACAATTATGTATTACGGGGTTTGTAAGATATACAGAATATAGAAATGAAGTTATTTGCCCACACAATTAACAGAGAAACAAATTCAATTATGGTGGTTCACAGCTAGACATAATGGTGCTTTTAGTTATTCTGTTGACAAATTGACTTTTTTTCCCAAATTTTTACAATATTTTTATGTTAATAAATTTGCAAAGAAAATGAAAATATAATAATGCCTATAGTACAAAAAAGTGGAAAATAGAAATAAAGGTAATGTGATACAGTGAAAGAAAGTGAAAATATTGTTCTTACAGAACAATTTCCAAATGTACCTCCATCATTATTTCAAACAATAGTCTCTAGGGGATACTTCCAGATCTCTCTCACTTACATGTCCTTAAGAAATTTAGCTTTTCATGTATATTAAGATTCTTTCGGGGTACCTGCATGGCTCAGCCATTGGGTGTCTGCCTTGGGCTCAGGTCACGATCCCAGGGTCCTGGGATTGAGCCCTGCATCTGGCTCCCAGCTCCACGCAAAGCCTGCTTCTCCCTCTCCACTACCCCGGCTTGTGTTTCCTCTCTCGCTGTGTCTCTGTCAAATAAATGAGTAAAATCTGAGTGGTGCAGTTGGTTAAACATCTGGCTGTTGCTCTCAGCTCAGGTTTTGATCTTGGGGTCATAAGCTCAAGCCCCATGTTGGGCTCCATGCTGGGTGTGGAACCTGTTTGATCATTAACGATCCTTGTTGACGATGATGAAAATAAACTGGTTTTCCTACTCATTTTCTTCCATCAGATAGTGAGATAACTTCAACAAGCTCTCCTCTTCCTCTTCCATTTCTATTTCCAAACTTTTCAAATATGCATGGAGGATTCCTCATGTCTTCAAACATTTCCTTAATGATCCTTTAACCTTTGCCTTATCTTGAACACTGTTGTCCATAAAGACCCTACCACATATAGTTGTCTCAAGCAGAGAGTATTTTATCTCTCTGGTTTCTCATAGCTCATGTTTAAGAAGTAGGGCCATCCTGCTCTCTTTTGCTGCATCCAAACGCTATACATCCTTCTATTACAAGTTTGAGACCCATTGACAAATTGACTTTTTGACCGTATAGGGATTCATGTATCAAAATTTTGCCACATAGATCCCATATTGGGATTTGAATTGTCTTAGAAAATTAAAAAACTGTACCCCAGTCTGTTGTTACACAAATGGTTGTTCTGTCTTCCAAGGGGTTCATAGGTTTGGTAGGCGGAAGGATGTAAATGAGGTGACTGGTAAGAAAGGGGTGTAACATGGAAGACCTCACACAGTAGGGTTGGGCAGTTGAGGCTCCTGAGAGGCCTGGATTTGGGATGTGGCATGACCAGATAAGTGTTTTCTGAAGCCGATGCAATTTACGATCACCTCTTGAGTGTGGAGGAAGGCCACCCCATTTCTCAAGAGTTTCCCCCAACATTCCAATTCTTTGAATGATAGACATTCATTTTTATAAATTTCCCTTCATTTATTCATAATTATCACGCATTGGTCCACGGAAACCTCACAAACCTTTTTTTTTTTTTTTTTAACCCACATGGTTGTTCTTACATGAAAAACTTTCATTCTTACAGTTTTCCTCTCTGATTATCCCAGGGGTCTCAGACTGAGCTTCCAAGCTGAATGATTTTTCTCTTTCCATTACCTACTTCTATAAAAAGTTATACAGAGTTCCTTTTCCTTCAGAGACCTATTTAGTCATTTAAACTTTTGAGTTTTATATGCCTTTGATATCACCAGTGTTTATTATGATTAATTCATATGTGTGATGATTTCCTTAGTGATTTGAGGTCTTATTTGTGCTTTCTCTCTCCACTCTACCCCTTCTTCTCCCCCCTTCATGTTTCCCTTGGGTTGTTGAGTACTTCTCTTTTGTAGGTTTCTGTGGATCTTCCTGTATCATCTCATGCTTATTCTTTTCTTCTTTCTCCCTCAGTTACTAACCCTTTCTCAACTATTAAAGCTTTCTTCTTATACAGACTCCAAGCAAATCTGTTTCTTTGGAGAAAGATATATCTAGTCTTTCTTCCTTATCAAGAACTTCATAATATTTTATTAAATATTCTAAAAAATAGCTTTCCACTATACCTTAGATGCCTCTAGGCTTGCTCCTCTGACAAGACTGCATGTCCTTGGCACAGGCCACACGTTCCTTTTTTATTACCATGACACTTTATGCTTGGCCAGGTTTCTCAGAGTGGCCGATTTGAATGGAACTATATGAATTTGTCCCAATTTACTATTCTTAAATTGTAGTTCTGGAGTGCCTAAAAGCCCCCAATATCTCTGAGACCAAAATTGTTTCCACAGTACTAAGACATTACTTGCTTTCACATTCCTCTTCTCCCACGAATGTATGCGGAGGTCCCTGGAGGCCACTTGACATGTGGTGACATCATTGCTCTATTGGCTAATGGACCTGGTACTTGTGTATTCTTGTTTAATCTCTAAAATTTTCAAAGGTAGTAGGATTGAGGTATAAACACTTGTGTTTTCAGATATTTACTTATCTATTCCTCAGTATTTCTACTATTCTCTTCCTACATATCTGTAAGGATATTTGTAAACTCTTTAGTCGGTAAATTATCATGGATGGAATTTTAAAGTTCTCCCCTCCCCTACATGGAAACACAAGGACAAGTACATACACTTTATGGTCTTGTTTTGCAATGATATTTCAGAATTGTTTTTAAAAGTTTTCTGAACTTTTAAGTTCATTTAATGTTATTTTATGACTCAAAAGTGTTTTATTCTAAAATAAAAATATTCAATTTTTTCTTATATTTCAGAATGGATCAGTGGCTTAAACGGGGAGATTAAAATAAACTTTCTCAAGCCACAGCTGCGTTGCCTATGATTAAAAGATGCTGACAATTATGAAACTGACATTCGAGTGTTAGTTCCCAGACACACCGAAAGGGGGGGGGGCACTCCAGAGAAGTTGAGGAAACTGTAATTAGGGAGAAAAATAAAAATAACAAAAGCTATCTTTATCTCAGCTCTGTAGATGTTGAAAATTTATCTTTATGTGTCTTATGCAACACTGCATCTAAAAATCTTTTTTTTTAGAGAGATAGAAAGCACAGGCACACATGAGCATGGGTAGGGAGGGGCAGAGGGAGAGAGAGAATCTTTAAGCAGACTCCACACGTTGAGCATGGAGCCTAATGTGGGAGTGGAACTCATGATCTTGAGGTCACAACCTGAGCCAAAATCCAGAGTTAGATGCTCAACTAAACCACCGTCACCCCAACACTGCATTTTTAAATGGAATTTTGGTGCCCACAGGGTCATTTTCAAACCATTTAGAGTTTAAAGGAAAAGCAATTACATATTTTAAATGCCCAAACCCAGGATCAATACATTTGTAAAATACTGTAGAAATGAATTAATGGAGAGCTTAAATGTCTCTGGAACAATGGCTCTCAAACTTTAGTGAGCATTTCAAAACTCAGTTGGCTCTTTGGGAGGCAGTTTGCTGGGTTCCAGTGCAAGACTTTCTGATGCAGTGTGCCTGAGGTGGGACTTGAGAGTTTTCTTTACCAGTTGGTTCCCAGGTGAAGCTGAGGCTGCTGGTCTGAGAATCTGGGAATCCCCAATCGAGAGCAATGATTCTCAATATTCAATGTGAGAAAAAAAATCCTTATGGAATTTAAGCCAAGTTCTGGGTGCCCATCACCTCCTACTCTACAGAATGATTGAATAGGTCTGAGTAGATCTGAAAAGGTTACAAATTTCAGAAGCTCTCCAGGTGATTCTGATGACAACACAAGGAGGACTTTGTTGAGCAGGTATTTAAAAATCTCCCCAAGTCATTTACACATTCAGTCAGGGCTAAGAACCAATGCTTTGGCACTCTCTTTCAAATGATCTGGAGGTACTTCCAAATAATTGGGCAATACTTCTAAACATTCCACAGTTTTTCTATCCTTCCCCTCTGCACCTGGAGCAGTTGGTCTGTGTCCCCCAACACACACACACAGACTACAGCCCTACAGTATTATCTGCCCTACAGCCTCCTCTCCCCAACCCCACCTCAACTACCACATCCATCTCCCCACTATTGGTTTGTAGGCATCTGATCCATGCTAAGCCATAAAGCTTGGGAGTTATTAGCAGCTCTTGACTACCCTGTGAATGAACCTTGTGCAAAAAAACAAAAACAACAACAAAAAACAAAACAGCAACAACAAAACAAAGGTAAGGAGCAAAAGAATAAAGATATCCCACAAGAAAGTGAAAGTAGGAGTAGTAGAATCCCTGGATACAGTTGTTACTGAGGCCTGGGTATAATCTGGTCTATTTTTGTTGAGACACCACATATCTTCCAAAAAATCTATACTTTTTTGTTTTCGTTTTTATTTTTGTTATGCTCATTTGACTTAGAGATGTATAACTTGCAGTCAAGAATTTAATGACATTATAGAAACACATGTAATCCCTCGTTGACAAGTCCCAATCCCCAGGACACCATCTGAAGGAGGGCAGATACTTTGTTGATAAGAAAAATGAGGCTCTGAAGGGTTAAGAAACAGGCCTGAGGTCACACAGAAAGATAGGGCCAAAAGTAGAAATGAAAATAGTTAACTGGTAAAATCTTTTTTTCACACTCCATAGCCTCTCCAAGCATTGGAGAAACAACAATATTGTTATTTAAAACAATAACCATGACTTTGATTTACCTAAAACTTTCAAAGGCAACAGAGTAGCTTCTTCTAAAGTAGTGTGCATAAAATCCTAAGCCAAACCTTGTGTTAACAAATGGGAATTTCCAATGATTATTTAGCTATTGCCAATCTAATGAATTAGACAATATGTTTGGGCTTGGCAGACAGACCTCTTCATGATTTCCAATCTTCCTGGGGAAAGGTCAAGTGCATTAGTGGCTTTCTGGAAAAAGAGTTCCTGAATAGCGTACCAAGTGTACTGTTAATGTCTGTGGAATCCACAAGCTGGTCACAATCCTTGCTGAACAAGAACTCAGGCACATGCCTTGGCTTTTATGGCACTTGAATAATGATATTCTACTTTAAAGAGTATAAGGGGTTTTTGAAATTCTGGTCTTATACCAAGTTTTTCCACTTCATGTAAAAGGAATCATTTATCCCTATCTATATGAAAGGGTGAAGAAACCATAGAGAAAGACAAAAGAAATTCTTCTTGTCTATAATTTTTCTATCTTCAAACATGACCTACTGTGTGAGATGTTGGACATACTCAGATGACGCCGTCAGAATTTTCAATTGCCAAAGTTGTCTTCTGAAAGCTGAACTTTTGTTATAAAAGAGATGTCTGTGAAAATGAGTAGATTCTGTAAAGTTACTAGTCATTTTCATTAATCTAAGTTTTCCAGATAAAATTTCAAAAACACCTAGAAAAATGTGTTGTAACAAAATCCCACAGTGATTTTCAAATGAATACAGGGGTGCCTGGGTAGCTCAGTGACTCAGTGGTTCAGCATCTGTCTTCTGCTCAGGTCATGATCTCAGGGTCCTGGAATGGAGCGCTGCACTGGGCTCCCTGCTCAGAGGGGAGTCTGCCCCCCCAAAACAATTAAAGAAAATATTTATAACTAACTAACTAAATAACTAACTAACTAACTAACTAAATAAATAAAATGAACACAAGGCACAAATTTCCACAATCATGTACCCCACACACAGAAAGAACAGTAGTGAGATTTTACCTCCAGAAAGATAAACTTTAGTGTAGGCAACTCAAAATATTGGGTGGTATGTGTGGATTGGAGGTTGTGTGTTATATAGGTAACTAGACGCTTTCACTGGGTGGGGGCAGCAGGGGGGGGGGTTGCAAGGGAAGGAATTTTGATTAATTTGATCCCAGGATGATACCATGAAATTAGTCTCAGAAGTTTTTCCCTCTTTTGAAAGGAAAATGTAAGGAGGCTTTAGTAGTAATGAATATGACTTATAAACAGACTCCATAAATTTAAAAAGGAGCAGTTAAATATGAAAAACAGTTACCCTAATTGAACAGGCTTTGCTTTCTTCTGTTTTAAAAATATTAAAATTAAGAACGGTTCATTTCTATCTACATCTGTCTGGACTACTATTATAATATAGCCCAGACTGGGTAGCTTATAAACACCAGAAACTTACTTCTCACAGTTCTGGAGGCTGGAAGCCTGAGGTCAGGGTGCTGGCATCATCAGGTGGGGGATCTCTTCTGGGCTATGGACCTTTCATACCTTCACATGGTGGAAGGGCTGTGGAGCTCTGTCAGTGCTCTCTCTCTTTTTTTAGTATTATATTTATTTATTTGACAGTGAGAGAGATCACAAGTAGGCAGAGAGGCAGGCAGAGAGAGAGGGGGAAGCAGGCTCCCCGCTAAACAGAGAGCCCGATTCGGGGCTCGATCCCAGGACCCTGAGATCATGACCTGAGCTGAAGGCAGAGGCTTAACGCACTGAGCCCCCCGGGCGCCCCTATTGGTCCTCTTTTATAAAGCCACTAATCCTAATCACTTCCCAAAGGGCCCACCTCCTACTACCATCACCTTGAGGGGCAGGTTTCCAACCATGAATGTGGGGGGCACAAACACTCAGATCATAGCAATTCCCTTTCAGTGTAAGGAGTAACAGTTGTCACGTACAGTGATGGTGCTGTGTGTCAGACTCTGTTCATATATTACCACAATAATCACCACCATCCTATAAGGTGATTATTATCCTAGTTTGTATTGGTACCTATTGCTGTGTAACTAACCCCCAATTTCATAGCTTAAAACAATAAGCATTATTATCTTGGAGTTACTTCTTGAGTTAGGAAATCAGGCACAGCCTAGCTGCATGCCTCTGGCCCATATTCCTGGCTCTCGGCAGGCTGCTTCACAGGCTGTTACCTGGAGGCACCAGCTCCCTGCCACATGGGCCTCTTGACTGGGCTGCTCACAGCTGGCACTTTGCTCCCCTCAGGGAAAAAGTTTTAAGAAAGAACAGGCATGCACCCCCAAGCAGGAAGCTGCAGTCTTTGTGTTCCCAGTGTTGGGAACAAAGTCCTAACACATCTGCCCTAATCTCCTCATCAGAAAGGGATCCTACAATCCTGTGCATCCTACAATCCAGAAGAGAGAACGACACGACACGGGTGTGCAAATACCAGGAGGTAGGGGTCTTGAGGCTCTCCTAGAAGCCGCCTATCCTAGAGTTCTTATTATTCTAATAGTTGAGGAAACTGAGGTGTAGAGGGAATAAAGATTTGCCCAAGGTCATTTGGCTGTTCTGTGATTCAAAAGGCATTCATTTCTAGGCTACTAGAGCTCAGAGATCAAGTTCTTGATCAATATGCAATGGAAAAAAAATACAATTTAAGAAATCCACTGTTTGTGGGGCGCCTGGGTGGCTCAGTGGGTTAAAGCCTCTGCCTTCGGCTCAGGTCATGATCCCGGGGTCCTGGGATTGAGCCCCACATTGGGCTCTCTGCTCCGCGGGGAGCCTGCTTCCTCCTCTCTGCCTGCCTCTCTGCCTAGTTGTGATTTCTCTCTGTCAGATAAATAAAATATTTTTTTTTAAAAAAGAAATTCACTGTTTGATGGTAACCCCCCCTTTTAAAATTTATTTATGTTCAGCGTAACAGTGTTCATTGTTTTTACACCACACCCAGTGCTCCATGCAATACGAGCCCTCCCTAGTATCCACCACCTTGTTCCTCAACCTCCCTCCCACCCCCCGCCCCTTCAAAACCCTCAGGTTCTTTTTCAGAGTCCATAGTCTCTCATGGTTCTTCTCCCTTCCAATTTCCCTCAACTCCCTTCTCCTCTCCATCTCCCCATGTCCTCCATGTTCTTTGTTATGCTCCACAAATAAGTGAAACCACGTGATACTAGATGCTCTCTGCTTGACTTATTTCACTCAGCATAATCTCTTCCAGTCCCATCCATGTTGCTACAAAAGGTGGGTATTCATCCTTTCTGATGGAGGCATAATACTCCATCATGTATTTGGACCACGTCTTCCTTATCAATTCATCGGTTGAAGGGCATCTTGGTTCTTTCTACAGTTTGGTGACTGTGGCCATTGCTGCTATAAACATTGGGGTACAGATGGCCCTTCTTTTCACTATATCTGTATCTTTGGGGTAAATACCCAGCAGTGCAATTGCAGGGTCAGAGGGAAGCTCTATTTTTTTATTTCTTGAGGCATCTCCACACTGTTCTCCAAAGTGGCTGCACCAACTTGCATTCCCACCAACAGTGGAAGAGGGTTCCCCTTACTCCACATCCTTTCCAACACACGTTGTTTCCTGTCTTGCTAATTTTGGCCATTCAAACTGGTATAAGGTGTTATCTCAATGTGATTTTAATTTGAATCTCCCTGATGGCTAATGATGATGAGCACTTTTTCATGTGTCTGATAGCCATTTGTATGTCTTCGTTGGAGAAGTGTCTGTTCATATCTTCTGCCCATTTTTTGATATGTTTTGTGTGTGTTGAGTTTGAGGAGTTCTTTATAGCTCCTGGATATCAACCTTTTGTCTGTACTGTCATTTGCAAATATCTTCTCCCATTCCGTGGGTTGCCTCTTTGTTTTGTTGACTGTTTCCTTTGCTGTGCAGAAGCTTTTGATCTTGATGAAGTCCCAAAAGTTCATTTTCGCTTTTGTTTCCTTGGCCTTTGGAGACATATCTTGAAAGAAGTTGCTGTGGCTGATATCGAAGAGGTTACTGCCTATGTTCTCCTCTAGGATTCTGATGGATTCCTGTCTCACATTGAGGTCTTTTATCCATTTTGAGTTTATCTTTGTGTACGGTGTAAGAGAATGGTCGAGTTTCATTCTTTTACATGTAGCTGTCCAGTTTTCCCAGCACCATTTATTGAAGAGACTGTCTTTTTCCACTGTATATTTTTTCCTGTTTTGTCGAAGATTATTTGACCATAGAGTTGAGGGTCCCTATCTGGGCTCTCTACTCTGTTCCACTGGTCTATGTGTCTGTTTTTATGCCAGTAACATGCTGCGTTGGTGATCACAGCTTTGTAGCAAAGCTTGAAATCAGGTAATGTGATGCCGCCAGGTTTGTTTTTGTTTTTCAGCATTTCCTGAGCAATTCGGGGTCTCTTCTGATTCCATACAAATTTTAGGATTATTTGCTCCAGCTCTTTGAAAAATACCGGTGGAATTTTGATTGGAATGTCATTAAAAGTATAGATTGTTCTAGGCTATAGACATTTTAACAATATCTATATTTATTCTTCCAATCCAAGAGCATGGAACGGTCTTCCATCTTTTTGTGTCTTCTTCAATTTCTTTCATGAGTGTTCTGTAGTTCCTCGAGTACAGATCCTTTATCACTTTGCTTGGGTTTCTTCCCAGGTATCTTATGGTTCTTGGTGCTCTAGTAAATGGAATCGATTCTCTAATTTCCCTTTCTGTATTTTCATTGTTAGTGCATAAGAAAGCCACTGATTTCTGTACATTGACTTTGTATCCTGCCACGTTACTGAATTGCTGTATGAATTCTAGTAGTTTGGGAGTGGAGTCTGTGGTTTTCCATATAAAGAATGATGTCATCTGTGAAGAGAGAGAGTTTGACTTCTTCCTTGCCCATTTGGATACATTTTATTTCTCTTTGCTGGCTGATTGTCATTGCTAGGACTTCTAATACTATGTTGAAAAAGAGCGGTGAGAGTGGGCATCCTTGTCATGTTCCTGATCTCAACGGGAGGGCTGCAAGCTTTTTCCCATTGAGGATGATATTTGCTGTGGGTCTTTCATAGATAGATTTTATGAAGTTCAGGAATGTTCCCTCTATCCCTATACTTTGAACCATTTTAATCAGGAACGGATGCTGAATTTTGTCAAATGCTTTTTCTGCATCAATTGAGAGGACCATGTGGTTCTTCTTTCTTTTATTGATTTGTTCTATCACATTGATTGTTTTTTGAATGTTGAACCATCCTTGCAACCTTGGGATGAGTCCCACCTGGTCATGGTCATGGTGGATGATCTTTTTAATGTGCTGCTGGATCCTGTTTGCTAGGATCTTTTGCAAATCTTAGCATCCATATTCATCAGTGATATTGGTCTGAAATTCTCCTTCTTTTTAAGTTCTTTGCCTGGTTTGGGGATCAGGGTAATGCTGGCTTCATAAAAAGAGTCTGGAAGTTTTACTTCTGCTTCAATTTTTTGGAACAGTTTCAGGAGAATTGCTGTTATTTCTTCTTTGAAAGTATGGTAGAATTCCCAAGGGAATTCATCAGGTCCAGGGCTCTTGTTTTTTGGGAGGTTTTTGATCACTGCTTCAATCTCGTTACTAGATATCGTTCTATTCAGGTTGTCAATTTCTTCCTGGTTTAATTTTGGGAGTTTATAGTTTTCCAGGAATGCATCCATTTCATTTAGATTGCTTAGCTTATTGGCATATAACTGTTGGTAATAATTTCTGATGATTGTTTCTATTTCGTCGGGGTTAATTGTGATCTCTCCCTTTTCATTCATAGTTTTATTAATTTGAGCTTTCTCTCTTTTCTTTTGGATTAGTGTGGCCAATGGTTTATTGATCTTATTGATTCTTTCAAAAAAAATCTTCTAATTACAATGATACATTCTACTGTATTTCTGGTTTCTACCTCATTGATCTCTGCTCTAATCTAGATTATTTCCATTCTTGTGAGTGGCATTGGTTTGATTTGTTGCTGATTCTCCAGTTTTTTAAGGTGTAAAGACAGCTGGTGTATTTTGGATTTTTCCATTTTTTTGAGGGAGGTTTGCATGGCTATGTATTTCCCCCTTAGGACCACCTTTGCTGTCTCCTGTAGGTTTTGGGCCAAAGTGTCTTTATTCTCATTGGTCTCATGAATTGTTTAAGCTCTTCTTTGATATCCTGGTTGATCCAAGCATTCTTAAACAAGGTGGTCTTTAGCTTCCAGGCGTTTGAGTTCCTTCTGAACTTTTCCTTGTGATTGAGCTCCAGTTTCAAAGTATTGTGATCTGAGAATATGCAGGGAATAATATCAGTCTTTTGGTATCGGTTGAGTCCTTCTTTGTGACCCAGTATGTGGTCTATTCTGGTGAAGGTTCCATGTGTACTTGAGAAGAATGAGTATTCTGTTGTTTTAGGATGGAATGTTCTATATATATCTATGAGGTCCATCTGGTCCAATGTTTCATTCAATGCTCTCATTTCTTTATTGATTTTCTGCTTCGATGATCTCTATATTACTGAGAAATGGATGTTAAGATCTCCTACTATTAATGTATTCATATCAATATGAATCTTTATCTTGATTAATAGTTTTCTTATATAATTGGCTGCTCCCATATTGGAGGCATAGATATTTTCAATTTTTAGATCATCTTGGTGGATAGTCCCTTTAAGAATGATGTAGTGTCCTTCTGTATCTCTGACTACAGTCTTTAGTTTAAAATCTAATTTATCTGATATGAGAATCGCTACCCCGGCCTTCATTTGAGGCCCATTGGCATGAATGATGCTTCTCCATCCCTTCACTTTCAGTCTGGGTGTATCGTTAGGTTCAAAATGGGTCTCTTATGACAACATATGGATGGGTCCTGTCATTTTATCCCGTCTGCAGCCCTGTGTTGTTTTATGGGCGCATTTATGCCATTCACATTGAGAGTCATTATTGATAGATACATTTTTATTAACATCATGTTACCTTTGAAGTTTTTCTTTCTGTAGATTGTCTCCTTTCTGTTCAATGACATTCTTAGCACTTTTCCTCTTTTATATAAAACCCCTTAATATTTCCTGCAGTGTCGGCTTGGTGGTTGCATACTCTTTTATGCCTTGCCAGTCTTAGAAACTCTTTATCTCACCATCCATTTTGAATGTCAGTCTTGCTGGATAAAGTATTCTTGGCTGCATGTTCTTCTCATTTTGTGCCCTGAATACATCTTTCCAGCCCTTTCTGGCTTGCCAGGTTTGTGGACAGGTCTGATGTTATTCTGATGGGCTTTTCTCTGTACATAAGGAGCTTCTTTGTCCTAGCTGCTTTCAAGAGATCATGTCTACAATTATGATTTCTCAATTTTACTATCAGGTGACTTGATGTTTTTTTAAACTCTATAATGTTGGGGGGTGACCTTTCTGCCTTTAGTACATGAACGCTGGTTCCATTCACGAGATTGGGAACATTTTCATGAAGAATTTGTTCCACTATGTCTTCTAGACTTCTTTCTTTCTCCTCCCCTTCAGGAGGAGATTCTGACATCGGAATGTTTCATGGCATCATTTATTTTCCTAATTCTGTTTTCGTGGCTTCTAAGCTGTTTGTTCCAGGCTGCCTCCTGATCCTTTCTCTCTATCTGTTTGTCCTCCAGATCACTAATTCTATCTTCTGTCTCAGTTACCCTAGCTTTTAGAGAATTTGGATTAGATTGAACTCATTGAGAACATTGTGAACATCATCCCTTGTGGCTTTCCGTTCTGCCCTAATCAATTCCGTTTTGTCATCCATGGCTTTCTCCAACCTAGCTATTTCCTGAATAATTGTTAGCCTGAATTCCCTTTCTGACATATTAGCTCTGTTGCAGAAGGCCGGTCCTCTGAATTTTTCTTCTGTTGGGCATTCCTCCTCCTAGTCATTTTGGTGAGAGTTGGCTGAATCGATGTAGCTGGATGTATTGACTGTAGTGCAGTCAAGGTGCACCCTGGAACACTTCTGAGTAATCAAGAGTCCCCACCCAAACAAAAGATAAAAAGAAACAGAGAAAAAAGAAAAGAGAGAGAGAGACAGGAAAAAAAAAGAAAGATAAAAGAGAAGGCTCAGCCCAAATGGGCCCCAAGGTAAGATTTATGAAGTATACAAACAAAAACAGATAAATAAAAAGACTGATAAAAGTAGATGAGAAGAGAAAAAAAAAATATATATATAAGCAAGACAAAGAAAGAAAGAACTTCATCAAAAAGAACCCCAAGTATAAGATTTATATACTACCAGGACAAACACAAATACACAGAAACACTGGCAGAAGAAAAAGATGGGAGAGTGGTTGTAAATTCTCAGTGTGGGCAAGAACGGTTATTTTGATTCTTCCTGGATGCATCTTGTTATCTTTGTTAAAGGACTCAAGTTTCCTAAGATAAAGGGGGATTAACAATTAGCTTACCTATAGGGGTAGCATTGATTGGGGAAAAGGGATTACCTTGAAGTTTAACTCTATATGAATATTAAAAAGTAAAAATAAAAAAAAATAAACTAAAATAAAATTTAAAAAAATTAAAAAAATAGAAAAGTAAAGGGAAAACAAGGGTATATGAATCAAAAAGTTTAGATTAAAAGGTTATTATGGGGACGCCTGGGTGGCTCAGTGGGTTAAGCTGCTGCCTTCAGCTCGGGTCATGATCCCAGGGTCCTGGGATCGAGTCCCATATGGCCTCCTTGCTCGGCAGGGAGCCTGCTTCTCTCTCCACCTCTGCCTGCCTCTCTGCCTGCCTGTGTGCTCTCTCTCTCTCTCCTTCTCTCTGACAAATAAATAAAATATTTTTAAAAAAGGTTATTATGGAATTTGATGTACTGGACATCTCACTGTGATGATAAATAGGCTAAGAAATTATCTATATAAAAAAATTTTTAAAATGAACCAGAATAGTGAGAACGAATTAAAAATAAAAGTTGTATCTATGAAGTAGTGGTGGTTGCTCTCTTCTTGTCTATTTTTTTTTTCCTGTTGGCCTTCTGGGTAGGGGCCTGCTGCATGGGTTTTCAGGCAGTGTTGACTGAGATAAGTCCTCCTGCCCCCCTTAAGGGGGTGGGCACTGAGGAAACCAGTTTTTCAGGCTTTTGTTCTCTAGAGGTTTTTATGTTTGTTTGTTCATTTGTTTTCTCTCCCCTTGGCAGCTCTTGATGGGTTTTGGAGCTTTAGAGGAAAGCAAACTGCACCCAGACCTCCCTCATAGAGAGAAGCCTCAGTCTGTTCCCCTCTGGGTGCTGCAGAGCACATAAGTTCTCCCTTGGCCGCTGGCAGAACACATTCCCAGTCGCAGTCCCTGGGGACACATGAACTGTTGCTTGTACCCAAAACCACAACAGCGGCAGCTGTCTGGGCAGTTCCAGACCACCAGAGAGGTCCCAAGCAGTATTAGCACACTGAGATTTTCTCACTGGCCCGGGCTGGGGGGAGGGTGTTCGGCGGGACTCAGGCTCTGATACCATGGCATGGTGCGTGTGTGGGTACCACATAAAGGCTATGTTTCTGCTGGCTGGTGAGGCTCCCAGCCCCTCACAGGAGCCACACCCCATGTGCTCTCAGGCATGCTTGCTCATGGCTCAGGGAACAAGACCTGGCTTCTTCCAGCACTCTCTCTGGCTCAGCGCCAGGGGTGGCTGTCCTGGGTCTGGGGACTTAAGCCCCTGTCCCTAACCGCCCTGATTCCCACAATTTCCCCCAACAATCTTTTCCTCTTTCTGAGTGCTTTCAACCAGACTCCAAGTTAGTGCTGGTCCCCAGTTGCAGGGCACTCTCGTATTGGGGTATTACTTTCCAATGTGTCATTTCTGGTGGCTCTCTCCCGCTTTTGTTTATCTTCTGATACCACTACATTTTACCTGCCCACTGACATCTTCTGCCCCCATAGAGATCCAGACATATATAATTCTTTTTTTTTTAAGATTTTATCCATTTATTTGACAGAGATCACAGAGGGCAGAGAGGCAGGCAGAGAGAGAGGGAGAAGCAGGCTCCCCACTGAGCAGAAAGCCCGATGTGGGGCTTGATCCCAGCACCCTGGGATCATGACCTGAGCTTAAGGCAGAGGCTTTAACCCACTGAGCCACCCAGGTGCCCCAGACATATATAATTCTAATATCAGGCTGATTTCATGGGTGATCAGCGTTGTTTGGTAGGTAATCAGCTCACTTTAGGGTACAGGTTGAAAAGGCGCCTCCTCCTAGTTCTCCACCATCTTGTGTCCCAGGCTTCCCGCTCTTGAAGTCTAGGTGTCTATATTTAATACAGGTCCTCAAGGACCACTAATAATGTGAAGGAGGAGAAAATGTATTTCTCTTTAGAGAATGATATATCAGTAAAGAATCTGATGTGATTGTACCTCTTGTTATAATCCACTTTCTGTATTTCCAATACACTACTATATCTAATTCACCAAGTACTATTATTTGGAAAACTGTGTTATTTATTCTCAGTAAATTTCAGAGTAAACACTTGTCATCATTCCATTTGAAAATTAAAAGTGACAGTATCTATGAACTGCATAGCAAATCTTTACCACATAAAAATAAACATGAAAAATTAAATAGTTTATTTAGCTATAAAGATTTTAACATAAATAGCCACATGACATCTTCATATAATCATTTAATTTTAAATTATAAAGATATCATCATACTGAATTTGTACAACACAATTAAGTAGACCTGATATTACCAGGGCTTGGGGCCAAAGTTTTCTCTTTCCAATCCATTTTGCTCTATTCTTGTATTTCTGTTTTGAACTTTTTGGAGGAGAGCACATTGGGACTACTGAGCAGACAGGAAAGAAAGGGGATTTGTGTGGTGACAGAAGCCAGAAGTCAGCTTTGCTCACTCCTAACCGTAACCCTGCCCCTACTTATTGGTTTGCCCTCAAAAAAGTGTCAATGATTCTCCCCCTTGAGTTACTTGGCTTCTAATCATCCAGTCTTATGTTCACCATGAAGAAGAATAACATTTATTCAGCGCTAACTGAGCGCTTGGCCCATGCTTTAATTCTTATCACTACAATCTCAGGGGGTAGATGGTAGTATTATCCTCATTCCTACAGAGGAGAAAACTGAGGCTTCAGAGTCAATTAACTGGTCCAATTTCCTCAAAGTAGTGACTCGGCTGGAGCTCACTCTGTACCTATACTCTAAACTTGCTCACATACTTTTTGAGATGGTCACTGGAGACTAGGGATGTCATCCATGGGTCACAGTGAATGTTATTAAAAGGGAAACAAAGCTCTGATTTTAGGTTAATTTCATTAACAAACTATTTTACTGAAATCTTACATTCTAACATACCTATTCATACATTGCAAAAAGGTGAGTAGTATTCAGGTGAATTATGTAGTTAACAAGATGACACCCCACCTACAGGGCTGCCTCTGTGTCCTTTAAGAGTGATGTAAGGCAGGGAGAAAAAGAAAAAGGTTCTCCTCTATCATATTTTAAGTTGACCCATGAATCTCTACAATGAGATTTTCTGTGGTTTGAATATATACAATAAGGTATTTTTTTAAGATTATTTATTTATTTATTTATTTACCTGGAGAGAGAGAGAGAGAGAGAGAAATCACAAGCTGAGAGACAGAGAAGCAGACTCCCTACTGAGCAGAGAGCCTGATGGGGGGCTCAGTCTTAGGATTCTGGGATCGTGACCTGAGCTGAAGTCAGACACAACCCACCTATGTGCCCCCAGAATAAGGTATTTCTTTAATTGCATCATTGTGTTTTCTCAACGAAACATCTAAACAAAATGGCATCTCTATTTTTTTTCCATTTTATTTATTTTTTCAGCGTAACAGTATTCATTGTTTTTGCACAACACCCAGTGCTCCATGCAAAACGTGCCCTCCCTATTACCCACCACCTATTCCCCCAACCTTCCACCCCTGACCCTTCAAAACCCTCAGGTTGTTTTTCAGAGTCTATAGTCTCTTATGGTTCGTCTCCCCTTCCAAATTTTTTTTTTTTAATAAACATATAATGTATTTTTATCTCCAAGGGTACAGGTTTGTGAATCGCCAGGTTTACACACTTCACAGCACTCATGATAGTACATACCCTCCCCAATGTCCATAGCCCCCCCCCCTCCCAATCCCACCTCCCCCCAGCAACCCCCAGTTTGTTTTGTGAGATTAAGAGTCATTTATGGTTTGTCTCCCTCCCAATCCCATCTTGTTTCATTTATTCTTCTCCTATCCCCCAACCCCCCATGTTGCTTCTCCATGTCCTCATATCAGGGAGATCATATGATAGTTGTCTTTCTCTGATTGACTTATTTCACTAAGCATGATACACTCTAGTTCCATCCACGTCGTCACAAATGGCAAGATTTCCTTTCTTTTGATGGCTGCATAGTATTCCATTGTGTATATATACCACATCTTCTTTATCCATTCATCTGTTGATGGACATCTAGGTTCTTTCCATAGTTTGGCTATTGTAGACATTGCTGCTATAAACATTCGGGTACACGTGCCCCTTTGGATCACTATGTTTGTATCTTTAGGGTAAATACCCAGTAGTGCAATTGCTGGGTCATAGAAGGTAGTTCTATTTTCAACATTTTGAGGAACCTCCATGCTGTTTTCCAGAGTGGTTGCACCAGCTTGCATTCCCACCAACAGTGTAGGAGGGTTCCCCTTTCTCTGCATCCTCGCCAGCATCTGTCATTTCCTGACTTGTTAATTTTAGCCATTCTGACTGGTGTGAGGTGATATCTCATTGTGGTTTTGATTTGTATTTCCCTGACAAAATGGCATCTCTATTATGAATAAATCCTAACCTCACCCTCTCCACCAAATTTTTAAAAGATATGCCTTACTTAAAGCCATTCATAAAATTTTAATGTTTTCTTGTTTTGGTGGGGGGAGGGCATTAGATTGGGTAACATTTCCATAAGTATGAGTGTTTTTGTTTTCCTTAGTTTTGCTCTTTTTCAGCATTTGATCCACCTGCCTGATCAGTAAGCTGTGAATGAAGCCAGAAACCTTGCCTTTAGCTTTACTTATGGTCGAAAAATGCAACAATATTTTCTATTTCACAAAAGCTGTTGCATGGCCAAACACGCACAGCCAAACTGCTATGACTTATCACCGCAACGTGACAGGTTCCTCTCATTCATTAAAATGATTTCCCACTGTTTTAAGGAAAGAGCTTAGACATTAAAGACAAATGTTCTATTTCTATATGTAGACTTTTTGTTTGTTTGATTCTTTTTTTATCCTCTGTCCTTTACAGCCAAGATTCAAAATTCTTGGTTCTGGAGTCTAGACTATTCACTCTCACATTAAGTTGTTTCAAGACATGTGCTCTACATTTGTTTCCTAGCATGCAAGTAGCCTGGGCATGTGCTTACTGAAACTCGTAACACCAAGGGATTTAGTTAGATCCATACAGCTTAGCAAATGTTTTGTTACAAAATCTGGGTAAAGATTGCAAAATAATGCTTTCTTCTTCTTCTTCTTCTTCTTCTTCTTCTTCTTCTTCTTCTTCTTCTTCTTCTTCTCCTTCTCCTTCTCCTTCTCCTTCTCCTTCTTCTTCTTCTTCTTCTTCTTCTTCTTCTTCTTCTTCTTCTTCTTCTTCTTCTTTCTTCTTCTTCTTCTTCTTCTTCTTCTTCTTCTTCTTCTTCTTCTTCTTCTTCTTCTTCTTCTTCTTCTTCTTCTTCTTCTTCTTCTTCTTCTTCTTCTTCTTCTTCTTCTTCTTCTTCTTCTTCTTCTCCTCCTCCTCCTCCTCCTCCTCCTCCTCCTCCTCCTCCTCCTTCTTCTTCTTCTTCTTCTTCTTCTTCTTCTTCTTCTTCTTCTTCTTCTTCTTCTTCTTCTTCTTCTTCTTCTTCTTCTCCTCCTCCTCCTCCTCCTCCTCCTCCTCCTCCTCCTCCTCCATCTTCTTCTTCTTCTTCTTCTTCTTCTTCTTCTTCTTCTTCTTCTTCTTCTTCTTCTTCTCTTACCATTAGACAGCTTTTCAGGTTGTTTCTAGGCAAACTTTATTAAGAAATTGAATCAGGGGGTGCCTGGGTGGCTCAGTGGGTTAAAGCCTCTGCCTTCGGCTTAGGTCGTGATCCCAGGGTCCTGGGATTGAGCCCCGCATCTGGCTCTCTGCTCCGCAGGGAGCCTGCCTCCTCCTCTCTCTCTGCCTGCCTCTCTGCCTAGTTGTGATTTCTGTCTGTCAGATAAATAAAATATTTTAAAAAAAAGATTAAAAAAAGGAAATTGAATCAGTCAGAATAAATGTAAAAAAATTGAGGTCAGAAAATATCTTTCAGATGAATCTGAGAATACATCTTCACATCCATTTACATGCATTAACTGATGAAGATGAAGGTTCTGCCTCAGAATAAGAGAAATTCTGACACCAGAGGGCACAGTCACTCATATAGTCAAAAGAGGAGAATAGAAGATTTTCTCTCAGGAACATTGGATCTGGGGAAACATTGAGGAACAAAGCCATAATATTGCTTTGTATTCACATCCCAGTTCTACTTTTCCAGAACATTTTCACTCAGTATTGTCAGGCTTGTGTCAGAAATCCAGAGAGAAAATGGAAAATGATGATTACTTCATTTCCATTATAGATTAGTTGCCAAAGTTTCTTTTTTCTTTTGTTTCTTTCTTTTTTTTTTTTTTGAGTTTGTTTAGTGGGACACAAGAGTAAAATAATGTTTACAGTGTCTAAATGTTAGAATCTTAGGGACTATCACCCAGAGTCACATTAAATTGAAAGGTATTTGGAAAGCACATTGCAATTCTAAAGAAAAGGCCACCCCTTCAACTCTGATCTTAAATGAAATTCTGAGAATGGACTAGAGACTGTCTTTTCCTTGCATTTTGAGATTTTTCATCATGTATGTGTTTTCATTAGAATTTTTGAGTCACCTCTTCTTTGAATTTTTTTGGCCTTGTATAAATTTTTGTGTTCATTTAAATTTGCTTTGAGTTCTTATTTATGTAGCTATGTACATTTACATGCATATCCATGGGATATATATGTACACATATCATATGTATCACTTATATGCACAAATACATATAAATGTATTAGTAAGAAATGGTTCCACGACCACTTCTCACTAGTGAATTAAACATTATTTCAGAGATTGCCTCTGTAACCTGTGAATACTTTCAGATAGTGCTTTATTCGCTCAATATAAATACATTCAATGAATGATTTTATTTGATCATGTATCAACACTAATGAAAACTAGATAAAACTCCCTAGTATCTACCCAGCAAACTGGGAATTAATGGTGCTTTTCTTTTTTCCTTTTTTTCTTAAAGATTGTATTCATTTATTTGACAGAGAGAGAGAAATCACAAGTAGACAGAGAGGCAGGCCGAGGGAGAAGGGGAAGCAGGCTCCCTGCCCAGCAGAGAGCTGGATGCTGGGCTCAATCCCAGGACCCTGAGATCATAATCTGAGCCCAAGGCAGAGGCTAAACACACCGAGCCACCCAGGCACCCCCAATGGTGCTTTTTTTTTGAAGATGACAAGGAGAATATTCATTGTAATTTAAGCAAGGTACATAAAAATCAACAGGACTCTAGGACACAGTTCCGTTAGAAATAAATTTTTATAAAGGACTGGTTAAAGGGAGATAATTTCCTTGTGAAAGATTTTACCATTCATCTAAATTAAATGATAATACTAGAATCAGTCTCATCCTGGATATATTCTCATCTCTCTTTTTTATGATCTAATGAAATATTTATCTTCAGTAATTCTCCAACCATTGAGCACACACATAACCTAGCTCTCCTCCCTCTCCTTTTTTCACACCCACCTTGGGTACTGAGTTTATTATTGAAATGCACATTACAGACACTTTTTCCAGCTTTATTGAGATGTAATTGACATATAACATAAGAATGCACCCCCAAGAAGGAAGCTACAGTCTTTGTGTAACCCAGCGTTGGGAAAAAAGTCCTATCACGTCTGCTATATTCCCCTCATTTCAAGAGCCTCACTCTGTTCAATCTACATTAAGAAGAGAGAACAACACAAGTGTGCAAAAACCAGGAAGCTTCCTTAACTATTTAAATAACAAGAACTCCATGATAGGCAACCTCTAAGAGAGGCTCAATGACTGCTACCTCCTGGTGTTATATTTCAGTAAGTAAACTCAGAACCCAAAGTGAGTTTGAAAAAAGGAGACGGAGAACAGCAATGTTATGTGTGTACAATGTGATGACTTCATATATATTGTGAAATGATTACAATAAGATGAATTAACACATCCATCACTCCCTGAACTTGTGATTATGTGTGTACGTATGTGTGTGCATGTGTGTTAAGAACTTTGAAGATTTGCTCTCCTGGCAACTTTCAAATGTATGATAAAATATGGTTAACTAGAGTCACCATGTAATACATTACACCCCCAGACCTTTTCAAAATCTTATAAATTGAAATGTATAGACTTTGACGACCTTCACCCATTTCCCCCACCCCACTCCACCCCCACCCCTGGCAATCAGCAATCAACAAACGGTTCTATTTTCTTTTTTTTTTCCATTTTATTTATTTTTTCAGCGTAACAGTATTCATTCTTTTTGCACAACACCCAGTGCTCCATGCAAAACGTGCCCTCCCCATTACCCACCACCTGTTCCCCCAACCTCCCACCCCTGACCCTTCAAAACCCTCAGGTTGCCCCAACCTCCCACCCCTGACCCTTCAAAACCCTCAGGTTGTTTTTCAGAGTCCATAGTCTCTTATGGTTCGCCTCCCCTCCCCAATGTCCATAGCCCGCTCCCCCTCTCCCAATCCCACCTCCCCCCAGCAACCCCCAGTTTGTTTTGTGAGATTAAGAGTCATTTATGGTTTGTCTCCCTCCCAATCCCATCTTGTTTCATTTATTCTTCTCCTATCCCCCAACCCCCCATGTTGCTTCTCCATGTCCTCATATCAGGGAGATCATATGATAGTTGTCTTTCTCCAATTGACTTATTTCACTAAGCATGATACGCTCTAGCTCCATCCACGTCATCGCAAATGGCAAGATTTCATTTCTTTTGATGGCTGCATAGTATTCCATTGTGTATATATACCACATCTTCTTTATCCATTCATCTTTTTTTTTTTTTAAATTTAAACAACTCTTTTTTTTTTTAAACATTTATTTGACAGAGACAGATCACAAGTAGATAGAGAGGCAGGCAGAGAGAGAGAGAGAGAGAGGGAAGCAGGCTCCCTTCTGAGCAGAGAGCCCTATGTGGGACTTGATCCCAGGACCCCGAGATCATGACCTGAGCCGAAGGCAGCGGCTTAACCCACTGAGCCACCCAGGCGCCCTCCATTCATCTGTTGATGGACATCTAGGTTCTTTCCATAGGACGAGGTTCTATTTTCTATAAAATCTGTTGTTTCACATTCCACATATAAGTGAAATTATACAGGATTTGTTTTTCTCTCTGACTTAGGTCACTTCGTGTAATGCCCTCAAGGTTTATGCATGTTGTTTTAAGTGGTAGAATGTTTTTCTTTTTGGTGGCTGAATATTCCATCCCATATACATTTTCATATAGTTCACTAATTAATGACTTTACTGACTGTGTTAGGCCTGATTCTCTGGTGGGGCTTGCTGATTAGGAGGGACTAGAGGCTGTACTCAGCAGTAAGCAGGGCTATAGATTTGCTATCCTGCCCTGCTGGGGCCGGTTAGATTAGCCAGCTGGGGATCCAAGCTGGACTGCCCGCTGAACTTCCTGGCCAGATAGGGCCATCTGCAGAGCCACTCACTGGGATCTCCACTCAGGCAGGCTGCAAGGAAGAAGACAATCCACCCAGACCTGAGTGCTGGCTGTGGTGAGCCCAACCTCCTTCTCCCTATCTCCCAGAGTGTCTCCAGGAGGCAAGATCTGAGGGGACCTCTTGAGAAGCATTCCACAATTCCAGGGGAGTTGTTGTTCACCTTAGATTCTCTCCCACTGGAGAAACTGTAGGCCCAGGGGGATCTTGATGTGGCTCTTGTGCTGGCCGGGGAGAGGGAAAACACCATCGGAGTGTATCAGCTCCCCTTCCCCACCTAGTGCTCTCTTCTTTGTCTCTGCTGTCAGCCTTACCCTTGGATTTGAGGATTTTCTCAATGGGGTTCTGTCTATGAATTGTCTAGGGTTTTCTTGTCAGGGGGACTGAAGTTAGGAACAACAGATGATACCATCTTGATGGTGTCATCATCTTTATTTATTTATTTATTTTCAAGATCATTCATTTATTTTAGAGGTGGTGGAAGAGGCAGAGGGAAAGGGCTAGAGTCCCAAGCATACCCTGCACTGAGCACAGAGGCCCACTCAGGGCTCATCCCACAACCGCAATATCACGACCCTACCCAAAACCAAGAGTCAGAATCTCAACTGACTATGCCGCTCAGGTGCCCCTTTACTCCCTTGCCATAATCTATTGGTCTGTGTCTTGCCGGGATGCCCAGCTAGATCTGACCCTCTCTGTGTTTCTCGTGTGCACAAAATTATCAAAAGTAAACAGAAGGTGGGAATGCAAGTTAGTGCAGCCACTTTGGGGAACAGTGTGGAGATTCCTGAAGAAATTAAGAACAGAGCTTCCCTATGACCCTGCAATTGCATTGCTGGGTATTTACCCCAAAGATCCAGATGTAGTGAAAAGAAGGGCCATCTGTACCCCAGTGTTTATTGCAGCAATGGCTACGGTCGCCAAACTGTGGAAAGAACCAAGATGCCCTTCAACGGATGAATGGATAAGGAAGATGTGGTCCATATACACAATGGAGTATTATGCCTCCATCAGAAAGGATGAATACCCAACTTTTGTAGCAACATGGACGGGACTGGAAGAGATTATGCTGAGTGAAATAAGTCAAGCAGAGAGAGTCAAGTATCATATGGTCTCACTTATTTGTGGAGCATAACAAAGAACATGGAGGACATGGGGAGATGGAGAGGAGAGGGAGTTGAGGGAAATTGGAAGGGGAGATGAACCATGAGAGACTATGGACTCTGAAAAACAAACAGAGGGTTTTGAAGGGGCGGGGGGGTGGGAGGTTGAGAAACCAGGTGATGGGCAATAGGGAGAGCACGTACTGTATGGAGCACTGGGTGTGATGCCAAAACAATGCACACTGTTATGCTGTAAATAAACAAATAAAAAAAAAGTAAATAGAAGCCAGATGATTCTTCCCTCCTCTCTCAGAGAGGGAAGGCAAGCTGAGCTCTAGCACCACAAAAGGGCAAAATCACACCGTCTCTTAACACTTGGACTCAAGCCAAGGTACAGCTTCAGGCCCCACCCCAGAGCCTATGAGAAGGCAGGCAGTTGGAAAGGCCAGAAGTCAGGCAGGCCAGGAAGGAAAGCAGGATGAAGACCACTTTCAGGGGAATAGGAAGTTGGTAATGAGACACACCTTAGAGCATTTTTCTTTTACCACAGACACATACCTCACCTTCTGACATCAGCCACATGACTTCATTCCTCTTAACACTTCTGAACATACCACACATATAGAGTGCAGATAGGGGAATAGAACATACTCCTTATGAGTCTACACTATTTTGAATAATCAGCAAGTTACCTTATATTTATTTTTTAAGATTTTATTTATTTATTTGAGACAGAAAGAGAGAGCACTAGAGAGAGAGACCAAGCACGAGTGGGGGTCAGAGGGAAAGAGAGAAGCTGAATCGCCACTGAGCAGGCAGCCTGATGCAGGGCTTGATCCTGGGTCCCCAGGATCATGGCCTGAGTGGAAGGCAGACGTTTAACTGACTGAGTCAACCCAGGTGCCCCTATATTTATTACTTTAAGGTGAGTTTAGCATTGAAATTCTGGACAGATTAAGAACAACAGTTTTGATAATTTCATGGTTTAGGATATTAACTTGAATTATTTGAATACAGAATAGGTATTCAATAAGTTTATTAATTCCTTAGTTTAAATACAGCAGGTAAAATCATATATCTAGATATCTATTAACAGTAAATAACCAGTATAAAATAGTTTATAAAGTAGGAGGTTTTCTAAGCTTTCAAAGCAAGCATTATGTCTATTGCATTAAATAATCTCCATTATTTTTATCAAAAGAAATTAAAAAATGTTTGTAAGATGGATGCTTTCTACATTTGGTTTTATTAGAAATTCTGGCTCAGAGAGCTGGGTGTCATAGACCACCATCCAGCTCAGTTAAATGTTTAAGAAATAAAACCTCAATCTAGTCACTCTGAACCTAGCAGTGCTCAGATTCTTCACGGAACAATTTTATTGTTTCTCCTTAACATCATGGAACAAGTTTACTACCTGGTACATAATGTCTTTTTCCTCAAGATTCTAAACATGTGTATAATAATGTTGGTCTTTGCCTCATCATATTTCTGATGTGAATCTAGACAAAATTTATGGCTAACACGTATTTCTAGGCTGGCATCTAATTAGTATTATGTAAGCTACGGTACAACCTAACTCAAACTAGAGTATTTTAAACTAAAATACATATCTTCCCAAAGTCTTATCTGTTAGGAAACCAATGTGTACTTTTAGTTGAATCATTCTTTACACCAGATGTATATTTATTTCAAAGTCAATGTATTTTTATTTGTTATGTTCTCACCACAATATATTATTTAAATGGTACTCCATTACTAATTTTGTGGGTACAAGAGAATTCCAGAAGATAATAAAATTTTTCAAAATTAAAGGTATTTAGAATTGACCAGGATCAGCACTTTACAAAATAGAATTACATGCACCACACAAGAAAAACAATTACCCACACATCCCATTTTCTCCCCTAATAAAATAAACAATGAATCTATTTATTACGAAGCAAATGGGAAGAGACAAAATAGCTCCTTATGCTTTTCAGGAAAGCCATAGATTCTGTAACCTTGTCATTCTCTCTCTCTCTCTCTCTCTGTTAAGGAGATGGATTTTTAAAAAAGATTTTATTTATTTGAGAGTGAGAGTGAGTGGGGGTGGGGGGCGGGGCAGGCAGACTGAGCAGGGCTGAGCAGGGAGCCCAATCCTGGGCTGGATCCCAGGATCCCAGGATCATGACCTGAGCCAAAGGCAGACACTTAACAGACTGAGCCACCCAGGCAACACTCTCTTTCCTTTTTAACCACAAGTTCTTATCATTTGAGTAGTTCTCCAAAGGTTAGAAAAGTGGAAAAGATGAGGTATTTTTATAGTTTATATTTTTATTTCTTAAGACAGTAGGTATACTTGTCTCACTGTGGAGAAACTAAAGTAAAACCAAGAGAAATAATGATGCCTGGCAGTTACTGAGGATCTATTATATGTCAGACACTATCCTAGACTCTTTACATCTGCTTCATTTGACTCTCCCCACAACCTTACAAGATAAATGGCAGCTTCTATTTTTACGGAAAATCAAACTGAGTATCTGAAGTTAAGGAAATGTTGAAGGTGGACTGTTAATTGGGGCCACCTGTCTGACCTCAAAGAAGATACTTCCTCTTCACTTTGTAATCTTGACTGTAATCTCTGCACTTCCCTTTAAAATATGGAACATAAGGGATAGCTTTGTAGCATGACACAATTTTGGGTCCAGGATATTTTCATATCCTCTTGAGACATCCAAACAACAGAGAAGATGGCGGGGAAGTAGGAGGAGGCACCATTTCAACCTGTACCCTAAAGTGAGCTGATTACCTACCAAAGAACTCCGACCACCCATGAAATCAGCCTGAGATCAGAATTATACACGCCTGGATATCTACAGGAGCAGAAGACGTCAGTGGCAGGTAAAGCAGACTGGGAGCATCGGACTGATACCTGAAGATAAACAAAAGGGGGAGGGAGCAACCAGAGGTGACCGATTAGAAAGTAACACCCCAACACGAGAGTGCTCTGCATCTGGGGACCAGCATTAACTTGGAGTCTGGTTGAAAGCACTCAAAAAACAAAGAGCAAAGGATCGCGGGGGGTAATAGTGGGAACCTGGGCGGTTAGGGTCAGGGACCTAAGTCCCCGGACCCAGGACAGCCTCCACTGGCGCTGAGCCAGAGAGAGTGCAGAGGAGAAATCAGGACTCCGTCCCTGAGCCGCCAGTGTGCCTGTACGCCAGAGCGCCAGAGAACAAGTGGGGTCTGGTTCCCGTGAGGAGCTGGGAGCCTGGCCAGAAGGCAATCCTGAAATGCACATGTCCCACACCCTCCCTTGGGATACGTGCTCATAGGCTCTAGCCTGGAGCTCTGGCATCCGGAAAAACCAGACATTCCCAGCCTGGAACAGCGGGAAAATCTCAGTGTGCGATCTCTGCTCCGAACCTCTCTGGCGGTCTGGAGCTGCCCAGACAGCCACTGCTGCCTGGTTTTGGGTACAAGGAGGAGCTCCTGCATCCCCAGGGACAGTGACTCAGAACCTACTCTGCCAGCAGCTTTTGCAAAACATTCTGAGGCTTCTCTCTGAGAGGGAGGTTGGGGTGCAGTTTGCTCTCCTCTAAACCTCCAAAAACCATCAAAAGCTGTCAAGGCGAGAGAAAGCAGATGAAAGAACATAAAAACCCCCAGAGAACAAAAGCCTGAAAAAAACAGTTTCCTCAGAGCTCACCCCCTTGAGGGGAGCGGGAGGACCTAACTCAGGGAACATCATTGTCTGAAAACCCACGTGGCAGGCCCCTCCCCCAGAAAGTCTCTCTCTTTGCAGATGACATGATTCTTTATATGGAAAACCCCAAAGACTCCACCCAAAAACAACTAGAACTCATACAGCAATTCAGTAAGGTGGCAGGCTACAAAGTCAATGTACAGAAATCAGTGGCTTTCTTATGCACTAACAATGAAAATACAGAAAGGGAAATTAGAGAATCGATTCCATTTACTATAGCACCAAGAACCATAAGATACCTGGGAATAAACCTAATCAAAGAGGTAAAGGACCTGTACTCGAGGAACTACAAAACACTCATGAAAGAAATTGAAGAAGACACAAAAAGATGGAAGACTGTTCCATGCTCTTGGATTGGAAGAATAAACATTGTTAAAATGTCTATACTGCCTATCCTGAGAGGAAAATATATAGCGGTACAAGCCTTTCTCAAGAAACAAGAAAGGTCTCAAGTACACAACCTAACCCTACACATAAAGGAGCTGGAGAAAGAACAAGAAAGAAACCCTAAACCCAGCAGGAGAAGAGAAATCATAAAGATCAGAGCAGAAATCAATGAAATAGAAACCAAAAAAACAATAGAAAAAATCAATGAAACTAGGAGCTGGTTCTTTGAAAGAATCAATAGGATTGATAAACCCCTGGCCAGACTCATCAAAAAGAAAAGAGAAAGGACCCAAATCAATAAAATCATGAATGAAAGAGGAGAGATCACAACTAACACCAAAGAAATACAGACAATTATAAGAACATATTATGAGCAACTCTACGCCAACAAATTGGACAATCTGGAAGAAATGGATGCATTCCTAGAGACATATAAACTACCACAACTGAACCAGGAAGAAATAGAAAACCTGAACAGGCCCATAACCAGTAAGGAGATTGAAACAGTCATCAAAAATCTCCAAACAAACAAAAGCCCAGGGCCAGACGGCTTCCCAGGGGAATTCTACCAAACATTTAAAGAAGAACTCATTCCTATTCTCCTGAAACTGTTCCAAAAAATAGAAATGGAAGGAAAACTTCCAAACTCATTCTATGAGGCCAGCATCACCTTGATCCCAAAACCAGACAAGGATCCCACCAAAAAAGAGAACTACAGACCAATATCCTTGATGAACACAGACGCAAAAATTCTCGCCAAAATACTAGCCAATAGGATTCAACAGTACATTAAAAGGATTATTCACCACGATCAAGTGGGATTTATTCCAGGGCTGCAGGGTTGGTTCAACATCCGCAAATCAATCAATGTGATAGAACACATTAATAAAAGAAAGAACAAGAACCATATGATACTCTCAATAGATGCTGAAAAAGCATTTGACAAAGTACAGCATCCCTTCCTGATCAAAACTCTTCAAAGTGTAGGGATAGAGGGCACATACCTCAATATTATCAAAGCCATCTATGAAAAACCCACCGCAAATATCATTCTCAATGGAGAAAAACTGAAAGCTTTTCCATTAAGGTCAGGAACACGGCAGGGATGTCCATTATCACCACTGCTATTCAACATAGTATTAGAAGTCCTAGCCTCAGCAATCAGACAACAAAAAGAAATTAAAGGCATCCAAATTGGTAAAGAAGAAGTCAAACTATCACTCTTCGCAGATGATATGATACTATATGTGGAAAACCCAAAAGACTCCACTCCAAAACTGCTAGAACTTGTACAGGAATTCAGTAAAGTGTCAGGATATAAAATCAATGCACAGAAATCAGTTGCATTTCTCTACACCAACAACAAGACTGAAGAAAGAGAAATTAAGGAGTCAATCCCATTCACAATTGTACCCATAACTATAAGATACCTAGGAATAAACCTAACCAAAGAGACTAAGAATCTATACACAGAAAATTATAAAGTACTCATGAAAGAAATTGAGGAAGACACAAAAAAATGGAAAAATGTTCCATGCTCCTGGATTGGAAGAATAAATATTGTGAAAATGTCTATGCTACCTAAAGCAATCTACACATTTAATGCAATCCCTATCAAAATACCATCCATTTTTTTCAAAGAAATGGAACAAATAATCCTAAAATTTATATGGAACCAGAAAAGACCTCGAATAGCCAAAGGAATATTGAAGAACAAAGGCAAAGTTGGTGGCATCAGAATTCCGGACTTCAAGCTCTATTACAAAGCTGTCATCAGCAAGACAGCATGGTACTGGCACAAAAACAGACACATAGATCAGTGGAACAGAATAGAGAGCCCAGAAATCGACCCTCAACTCTATGGCCAACTAATCTTCGACAAAGCAGGAAAGAATGTCCAATGGAAAAAAGACAGCCTCTTCAATAAATGGTGCTGGGAAAATTGGACAGCCACATGCAGAAAAATGAAATTGGACCACTTCCTTACACCACACACGAAAATAGACTCCAAATGGATGAAGGACCTCAATGTGAGAAAGGAATCCATCCAAATCCTTGAGGAGAATGCAGGCAGCAACCTCTTCGACCTCAGCCGCAGCAACATCTTCCTAGGAACAACGGCAAAGGCAAGGGAAGCAAGGGCAAAAATGAACTATTGGGATTTCATCAAGATCAAAAGCTTTTGCACAGCAAAGGAAACAGTTAACAAAACCAAAAGACAGCTGACAGAATGGGAGAAGATATTTGCAAACGACATATCAGATAAAGGGCTAGTATCCAAAATCTATAAGGAACTTAGCAAACTCAACACCCAAAGAACAAACAATCCAATCAAGAAATGGGCAGAGGACATGAACAGACATTTCTGCAAAGAAGACATCCAGATGGCCAACAGACACATGAAAAAGTGCTCCACGTCACTCGGCATCAGGGAAATACAAATCAAAACCACAATGAGATATCACCTCACACCAGTCAGAATGGCTAAAATTAACAAGTCAGGAAATGACAGATGCTGGCGAGGATGTGGAGAAAGGGGAACCCTCCTCCACTGTTGGTGGGAATGCAAGCTGGTGCAACCACTCTGGAAAACAGCATGGAGGTTCCTCAAAATGTTGAAAATAGAACTACCCTATGACCCAGCAATTGCACTACTGGGTATTTACCCTAAAGATACAAACATAGTGATCCGAAGGGGCACGTGTACCCGAATGTTTATAGCAGCAATGTCTACAATAGCCAGACTATGGAAAGAACCTAGATGTCCATCAACAGATGAATGGATACAGAAGATGTGGTATATATACACAATGGAATACTATGCAGCCATCAAAAGAAATGAAATCTTGCCATTTGCGACGACGTGGATGGAACTAGAGCGTATCATGCTTAGTGAAATAAGTCAATCAGAGAAAGACAACTATCATATGATCTCCCTGATATGAGGACATGGAGAAGCAACATGGGGGGGTAGGGGGATAGGAGAAGAGTAAATGAAACAAGATGGGATTGGGAGGGAGACAAACCATAAATGACTCTTAATCTCACAAAACAAACTGGGGGTTGCTGGGGGGAGGTGGGATTGGGAGAGGGGGAGCGGGCTATGGACATTGGGGAGGGGAGGCGAACCATAAGAGACTATGGGCTCTGAAAAACAACCTGAGAGTTTTGAAGGGTCAGGGGTGGGAGGTTGGGGGAACAGGTGGTGGGTAATGGGGAGGGCACGTTTAGCATGGAGCACTGGGTGTTGTGCAAAAAGAATGAATACTGTTACGCTGAAAAAATAAATAAAATGGAAAAAAAATGTCTATACTGCCTAGAGCAATCTATACTTTTAATGCCATTCCGATCAACATTCCACTAATATTTTTCAAAGAGCTGGAGCAAATAATCCTAAAATTTGTATGGAATCAGAAGAGACCCCGAATTGCTAAGGAAATGTTGAAAAACAAAAACAAAACTGGCGGCATCACGTTACCTGATTTCAAGCTTTACTACAAAGCTGTGATCACCAAGACAGCATGGTACTGGCATAAAAACATACACATAGACCAGTGGAACAGAGTGGAGAGCCCAGATATGAACCCTCAACTCTATCGTCAAATAATCTTCAACAAAACAGGAAAAAATATTCAATGGAAAAAAGACAGTCTCTTCCATAAATGGTGCTGGGAAAACTGGACAGCGATATGTAGAAGAATGAAACTCGACCATTCTCTTACACCGTACACAAAGATAAACTCGAAATAGATAAAAGACCTCAACGTGAGACAGGAATCTATCAGAATCCTAGAGGAGAACATAGGCACTAACCTCTTCGATATCAGCCACAGCAACTTCTTTCAAGATATGTCTCCAAAGGCCAAGGAAACAAAAGCAAAAATGAACTTTTGGGACTTCATCAAGATCAAACGCTTCTGCACAGCAAAGGAAATAGTCAACAAAACAAAGAGGCAACCCACGGAATGGGAGAAGATATTTGCAAATGAAAGTACAGACAAAAGGTTGATATCCAGGAGCTATAAAGAACTTCTCAAACTCAACACACACAAAACAGAGAATCATATCAAAAAATGAGCAGAAGATATGAACAGACACTTCTCCAACGAAGACATACATATGGCTATCAGACACATGAAAAAATGTTCATCATCACTAGCCATCAGGGAGATTCAAATTAAAACCACATTGAGATACCACCTGACATCAGTTAGAATGGCCAAAATTAGCAAGACAGGAAACAACGTGTGTTGGAGAGGATGTGGAGAAAGGGGAACCCTCTTCCACTGTTGGTGGGAATGCAAGTTAGTGCAGCCACTTTGGAGAACAGTGTGGAGATGCCTCAAGAAATTAAAAATAGAGCTTCCCTATGACCCTGCAATTGCACTGCTGGGTATTTACCCCAAAGAACCAGATGTAGTGAAAAGAAGGGCCATCTGTACCCCAATGTTTATTGCAGCAATGGCTACGGTTGCCAAACTGTGGAAAGAACCAAGATGCCCTTCAACGGATGAATGGATAAGGAAGATGTGGTCCATATACACAATGGAGTATTATGCCTCCATCAGAAAGGATGAATACCCAACTTTTGTAGCAACATGGACGGGACTGGAAGAGATTATGCTGAGCGAAATAAGTCAAGCAGAGAGAGTCAAGTATCATATGGTCTCACTTATTTGTGGAGCATAACAAAGAACATGGAGGACATGGGGAGATGGAGAGGAGAGGGAATTGAGGGAAACTGGAAGGGGAGATGAAGCATGAGAGACTATGGACTCTGAAAAACAACCAGAGGGTTTTGAAGGGGCGGGGGGGGGGGCGTGGGAGGTTTAGGAACCAGGTGATGGGTAATAGGGAGGGCACGTACTGCACGGAGCACTGGGTGTGATGCCAAGACAATGAACACTGTTATGGTGTAAATAAACAAATAAACAAATAAAAAAAAGACATCCAAACAACAAAAACCAAAAGAATTCCTGTTTTCAGAGTATTCCAAGCTTCTGTTCTTCACAGTCCCAAACCCTCACCTCCTCATTAATACAGGAGTAGCATTATCACTTCTATTTTGAGTTCAAGATTCCTGCCAATCATTCTCATACCTGGCACTCAATACTGAGAACATTTTCCTCGATCCTTCATTTCTGGGGTAGACATCTACACATTTTTGCTAACTTTTTTTTTTTTTTTTTTTTTACTATCTTCTGAGTTAAGCATCTCCCTACCTGAATTTCAGCACAGTTAGCTGTCTTGTGGGTCTTTCCCAACAAGTTCAGGGGCAGAATGATTCCCCTGAGGGGCTGTTTTGAGTCATTATTTTTCTCAATTCCCAAAAGGAGAAGGTATGGCTAATATCACTCTAGGTGCAAGAGAGATGAGATAATTTATTACATTCAATGGATGTCTTAGGACATTAGGATCTAATGCCCCTCAGAACCCTGTTGACAAGGCTGGTAGACTGTCTTCTATTTAGGCTGTGTCCACTCTGCACACTTTCCTGGGATCACAGCATTTTCACAATGGTCAAGAAAATATTTCAAAATACCTCTGGGTTTTGTTTCCTCCTTTTATTCCTGTACCTTTTTACTTTAGTCAGTTAGGCACCCTGTACTCATAGCCCTGGTACAGTCTTGTGACAAGATGCAAAAAAGAAGACATTTATGAGTCCCAGAGCTAGAGAGGATTCCACAGTATAGATAATGTGTCTTGGCAAGGCAGGCAAGGGATGAAGACCAGGGCAATAAAGCTTTTGCTATCCCTTCCCCAGAAAAGGAAGTGCCTCTGTTGGGTTCTGAGCAGAAAGGAGGACAAATACTGATTCTAAAAGCAGAGGAGTTTCCAAGCCCAGGTTCTGGACCTTGCATCTGTGTGTGAGTAAGAACTAAGAGAGAAAAGGTGGCTTGCAAAGGCAGGGCTCTTAGAAGATTTGCAAAATACCTGGCACCCCAAATGTTATTTGGAAGTAGGAGAGAGCCACTCTGGACCAGTGGAATGGACATCCCATTGGCTATGTCTCTGGACCCCTAACCAGTGACAACCTCACCTGTTCCCAGCAAACCCCAAACCTTAACACCATGTAAGATGCCAGAACTTACATAAAACTTTGTGGGGACAAGGATGTGAAACTCCAGGAAAAGCCAGGATTAATTTCCCTATTGATGGGACCCAATGAGGGCTGAAAGTAAAAGTTAAAACAAATGAAAATAATGCCTGAGTTTTGTGCCCAGGTCATACTCATGGTGGTCTTCAAAGCAATACCAGAATGTTAAGAGGGCAGACCTATTTCATTTGTTTTCTCTTTATGATTAAATTTCAACTTAGACAAGTAGTTTGCCACAGAAATAGGGAGCAGGCCTGGGACCCGAGTCTTCCTGGTTCAATTTATATCCTACTTACATTTTGAAAACTGTTTCACTGTTATATAGTTAACCCTGGATCACCATGAAAAGAATCAGACAATGTGAAAAAATATCAGGATCTCAGTGAAAATCACCTAGAAATCACACCTTATTTACTATCCTTAAAGGCCTATCTCTGTGCATTCTTAGCTTACAGATATATGGATACACCATTATACAGGTAAGATGGCTCTCTAAATACTTTGAAACCTGTTTTCCCTCTCAGCAAGGCATTGTGAACATTTTTTCCATACTAATAAATTTAGATGTACATTGGCATAAATAAATATATATAAAGATGAAAAAAGGGTAAAAGATACCTGGCCAGGTAGATGTACATGTACGTTTTTAATTCAGTTCCATAATTATTAAGGACATTTTTTTTATTTGTTTATTTACAGCATAACAGTGTTCATTGTTTTGGCATCACACCCAGTGCTCCATGCAGTATGTGCCCTCCCTATTACCCACCACCTGGTTTCTCAACCTCCCACCCCCCGCCCCTTCAAAACCCTCTGGTTGTTTTTCAGAGTCCATAGTCTCTCATGCTTCATCTCCCCTTCCAGTTTCCCTCAATTCCCTCTCCTCTCCATCTCCCCATGTCCTCCATGTTCTTTGTTATGCTCCACAAATAAGTGAGACCATATGATACATGACTCTCTCTGCTTGACTTATTTCGCTCAGCATAATCTCTTCCAGTCCCGTCCATGTTGCTACAAAAGTTGGGTATTCATCCTTTCTGATGGAGGCATAATACTCCATTGTGTATATGTACTACATCTTCCTTATCCATGCATTTAAGGACATATTTTATGTCAAACATCATGCTAGGAGTTAAGAAAAGAGATGAATAGAATACAGATGCTGCCCTAGTGTAAGTCCCAATTTAGTAGGGGGAGCAGGGAAATGGAATCAGAACAGTGTAACCCCTGAATATAATAGGTGTACAGAATATGGCCTGCTGGATAATCTGCAACTTTGTTTGTATAGTACATGAATTGATGTTTCTGTCTACTTCTCTACTTCCCATTACTCAATTTCTATGCAGATTTTGCATACTGAGAGTCGTCTGTCCTCATTAAATGCTTCAGACTTCACTTTTTTTTTCTTTTTAAAGATTTTATTTATTTATTTGACAGGCAGAGACCACAAGCAGGCAGAGAGGCAGGCGGGGTTGGGGAGGAGCAGTCTCCCTGCTGAGCAGAGAGCCAGATGTGTGGCTCCATCCCAGCACCCTGAGATCATGACCTGAGCTGAAGGCAGAGGTTTAACCCACTGAGCCACCCAGGTGCCCCCATACTTAGCTTTTAATTTGTAATAATTCTCCAATAATTCACTTGTTAGATTTTATTAAAATATGAATAAGTGCACCAAATGTGTGAAATTCAATGATCATAATGAAGAAACAATATCTTTCATAACTAAATGACTAGAACACTTCTGTTAGCCACTTCACTTTTGCCACAACAGACAAAATTAGAATGTTAATGTATTGCAGGATGAATTATTTTGGAGTGTTATTTTGACATTTTGAAGGTCACTAATTCATGACTTTCTGTTTTATATAACACAGAACTGTGACACTGATGAATATTTCTGCCCAGCAGATCACAGAGGTAGCAGACGTATGATACTGATTTATGATACCTGCATATTGAGATGTATTTTATAGTTTATGTATGCCAGTTAACATTTGCTCAACATGCACAATGTCTTGTTATATTTGAGGATAGGAAACTTATGAACATACTGTGACCTAGGAATACTTACAGAAGAGAATTTATTAAGTAAAGTTTAAACTCATACAAATTGAATACAGAATTGAGTCACTTAAAATATGCAAAATAAATGTTTAGATTAGGTTATTGGGGAAAAGATTTCTGGAGGAAATGAATTGCCATTTGCATTTTGAAGTAATTAATAGATATAAACAAAGAAGAAAGTACACACACAGAGAAACAATTCAAGACATGCAATGTATGGCATAGGGGGTAGAGAAACTACTCTTCTGAGAAGTGTCCATCCGTTCTTTCATTCAATGGACATGCAATGAGCACAGCTTATACCAAGAACAGTGCTAGTCATGTAATACAACATTCCTGTCTTCAAGCTTATGGTTTCATGGAGGATATAGGCAGGTAAAAATATACCAGGACACAGGAGGGTTAAAAAAATTCAATTCTTTTCCCTGAACTGTAGGATACTGGTTGGAAACAGAGAAATTAAATTAGGATAATTGGCATTGGAGTGCCTACTAAGCATCAGCTAATAATGATGCTTATTGTTATTAATAATAATATCATAAAATGTTAATCATAATAATAATGTATAATAATACTTACACCCCATTCCTCTCCTTCCTTCTTCATCAACTTTCTCTAAAAAGAGGTCTGCATTTGTTGCCCAAGACCATGCATGCTATAACTCTATGCAATCAGGCTTTTGGGCCTGTACCTCTTATTATCCTATATAATCAGAAGTCCTCAAGGACTCCTTGGCTGCCCAGTCCCTAGGTCTTTGCTCACTCCCTGGATGACCCCTTTTTTAACCTCTACTTCTCTTCCAGAATACTTTCTTGGCATGCTTCCCTGTCACTGCAGAGACCTCTTGGGTCTCGTCTCAGTCCACTTCTTTGTTCCACCTCTCATTGCAGGCATTCCTTGCGTTCTGTATTTGGTCATTTCCTTTCTCTTACATATGTCCTCTCTCTCCTGACAGTGTCCTCTACTTTATGAGCCCCATTCTCTATAGGTGACTGCAAATTCTGTTTTTAGAATCCTAAATTTTCTTCAGATCCTCCAAGAACCAGCTTTTGCTTATGACATATTACCTAGGCAACTTCTATTAATCACGCTTTTATGTTTTATGTATTTTATGATCCTCTGACATCTGGGGCCTTGCTGACCAGGAGAGACTGCCCTCCCAGGATTAACTAATTCCTAGAGATTGAAAACAACTTGCCTTCCAACACTCCTTTGACAGAACAACCAATTCCAAGTTTCTACTCCAATGTGCCTCCTGTCAGGCTCCTGAAGCTTGGGACACTATTGCCTTGCCTTATATTATCCTAGGGCCAGGTACTAGAAACCTAGAAACAACTAGTATATTCAAACTGTCCAATCCTAAACCTACTTAGCCACCTAATCTTCCTTGCCCATTCCATCCCCTGAAAACTATAATAAAGGCTTTTGCCCATGCTTTTCCTGTGTTCCTTCTGCCTTCTGACCAAACCTGGTGCTTTCCCATATAGGCATGCCATGCTTCCTATTGCTAGAGATCTATGAATATAAAAACACTCATTCTCAATTCTATGTATATTAACACACCTGATTTAAACAAAGCCAAGGTACATTTTAAAACACAACTGAGTCTATACAGTTGAAAAGTAACTTCTCCTCCTCCTATATTCCCCCATGTTTGTATTAGTACCATGATTCTTGAATTCAAGAAGACCCAAAACTTCAGTCACTTTTGGCATCTCCTTCTCTCTTGCTGCATACACATTATTGCTTACACAACATCAACTATTATCTATACACAATTACATCTTCCTCTTTCCATTGACAAGGCCCTGATGCGATCTTCTATTGTCTTTCACTGAGATTGTGATAGTCTCTCAATCACGCTTCCTATTTCCTACTTCTCCCATGAATCCATTTTATAAAATGGGACCAGATTCATTTTCCAAAAGCCATCCCCATTCATACCGTCCAACTGTTCAAAAACCTTCAGTGCCCCCTCATTCCTCATCTACTGCATTAAAATCACATTCTTAGTCTAATTCAAAAGATAAAGTATAGTCCAAAACACAGAATAAGAGACAAGAGGAGCCAATGTCTTAAAATCTAAAGGGAAAACAATTTAATTGGATGATTATTATGAGCATCCATTTCCATGTTCCATTTAGTCAAAATATTTCATTAAAATGAAACACAAATAATCACATGTACCAGTATCATATTGCAGACAGAGGTAGAGACACTGCAGGACTAGACAGCCGTTTGTTTAGGAAAATCCAAAGGTGAAGCACAGTAGGGGTGGAAGGTCAAAGCCCCTCCTGCCTTTACTGATTCTGAAGCCCTCAGTGTGATTTTCAGGCTTTGCCTGTGTTCACTGATTCCATGTTTATGGGAAAACCTATCACTCTTCTCCAGTAGATACCTCTCTATCCCTAAAGTCTAGAGATAATTTTGTGCTCAAACTGGAATACTATATACCTAGTCCAAACTATTTAGTAAAATCTCAAAACAGAGGAGCATCTGTTCACATGCAAAAAAATAATGGTCCATGATACAGTTTTCCATAGGAGTGTAGATGGACAACAGAGAGTGGCCTAGCAATTCGTATGTGTTGTCAAAACAATAAAACTATATTGAGTAATACAGAAATGCTTAAGTTCATACATGCATACTGTTATAGAGTATATGCTAGGAAAAACAAAAGTTCCCTAGAACCAAGCAAGACACTTGTTTTCCTTCTTTCCTTGATAGTCCCTTTTTTCCCCCTTAGCCCGACATGGGATACTATTGGTTATAAAGTTTCAGCTTTTATAACAGAAGGAGAAAATATGTCATAAACTATGTGGATGCTGAGATATACACTGAGCCCAACCTGGGCCAAAAACAAAACAAAACATGCCCCACTCCCTCTCCCATCTCAAACTCAAAGACTTGTGCTTTGCTGTAGCAAACCACTGTTGCACAGCATTGTGGCATTATATGACGGGGCAAGAGAGAGCCACACGAGAGAGGGGACAAGGTAGAAGTCTGTGATCTGTGATTGTCCTGAAGGCTAGCAATGCAGGAAGTCTGTCCTGAGCAAGTTGATAACTCCACATATTTTCAGAGGAGCCCGCAGCATCTGTACAGGTTCCTGCCTGCCATTTCAGGATTCCGGGATCACTTCCTGGAGTGCACAAAGGCATTTCATAGTCAAAATAATTCTTGGAACATATGGTTACACTCTCCAAAACTTCAGCCTAAAAAGTCAGGATGAACTTAAGTGAGAAGATTTAAAGCAGCAGGAATTCAAGTGTAGGTTTTTGTTTGTTTGTTTTTGTTTTTAATGTATTTTTAGAATGATCTCATAGTATCAGAGTGGATCTCATTTGAGTAAAGAAAAAAAATGAGACTTTTCTCATGATTATTGAAGGTATTATTAATGATTTTATTTAACATAGGGCATTTCTCTCATCCCAGGAAGCTGTCTTATCCTATTTACAAAGCCAGATGTATGTTGATTCATATTTTTTAAAAAGAAAGGAAAAGAGAGAAGGAGAGAGAACATGCCAAGGGATAAAAATCAGGTTTTTCTCTCTCTTTATAGATTTTAATTAACATCATCCATTTAATTTCATTGGGCACCTAGTATGGTGAAGATTACATTCAGTAAGTATAGACAAAATACAAAGTAAAATCATCAACCTTGACTTTAGGGATTAGCACCTAACTAGGAGACCAGTAGAAAAGTGGAAGGAAACTCTACCTATGGTAAAAGAGCACAGAAGAGGGGCATCTAGCGGTTTCTGGGGGAGGAGCTCCCTGAGCTTAATGTCTAAGGATATGAAAGAGTTAACATGGTGAGCAGAGAAGATAAGCTTTCCAGACAGGAGAAGAGCAAGTGCAAAAGATGGAACTGTATATGGAGAGCTTGTACTTGGATGTATGGGGTGGCTAGTAAATGAGCAAAGGTTTGGTCTCATCCCCAACACACTCTCAAAGTGCATGGGACTTGCCTGGGACATGTTTCTCAATGCCTACCCCATGGCCACAGACACATGCTTTTAAAATCAGATGTGCAGAGGTTATGAACCTTCCATGGTATAAGATCATTAGAGGAGCTTTTTATAAACTAAGTTTCCTTAGCCCCAGCCTCAAAGATTTTGCCTCACTAGGTCTGAGGTGGGACCTGGGGACAGTATCTCCCCAAATGATTCTAATGTTCAACCAGGGTTAAGAATCAACAGGGAAGATGTGGTCCACATACACAATGGAGTATTATGCCTCCATCAGAAAGGACGAATACCCAACTTTTGTAGCAACATGGACAGGACTGGAAGAGATTATGCTGAGCGAAATAAGTCAAGCAGAGAGAGTCAAGTATCATATGGTCTCACTTATTTGTGGAGCATAACAAAGAACATGGAGGACATGGGGAGATGGAGAGGAGAGGGAGTTGAGGGAAACTGGAAGGGGAGATGAAGCATGAGAGACTATGGACTCTGAAAAACAACCAGAGGGTTATGAAGGGGTGGGGGGGGGGTGGGAGGTTGAGGAACCAGGTGGTGGGTAATAGGGAGGGCACGTACTGCATGGAGCACTGGGTGTGATGCCAAAACAATGAACACTGTTATGCTGTAAATAAACAAATAAAAATAAATAAATTAATTAAAAAAAAAAGAATCAACAGGGAGCTGATGAATTTTAACAAGTTCCCAGGTGATGATTATGTTCATTACCTCTCTATGTTCATTGCTGCCCTGAAGCTTGTTGTTCACAAGTTCAACAACAGTCATCATCAAAGCAATTGTCTTCCAAGTGCAGTCCTTGGACCAGCAGTATCAGCACGACCTGAGTACTTCAAAATGCAAATTCCTAGGCCCCACCTAGACTTCCTGGATCAGAGACTCCACAGGTGAGCACAGGTTGTGCTGGAACAACCCTCCAGGTGACTCTGATATATTTAAGTTTGAGAACCACTCAGTAGAGAGAAATTGTTGTACTGGGTGCGTGCAGTGGGTGTCAGGGGAAAGAAGGGAAGGCGATGTACTACACACTTCTGTAGGTTGCTGCTCAAGGTATAACATTTTTATAATTTTTCTTGGAATGAGGCACATTTCTCCAAGAATTGCAAACCAAGAAAAATAAAACAGATGACAAATGATGCTTTTAACATGCCTTTTGCTTGTATTTGCCTTTCTACTGGCCATCCCATCTCCTTAAGGCATCCATAGCTTTATTTTTATTTATAAGAGCCAGGAAATGGTGAATCGTTAAAACATAAACTCTTCATGAAACTCCAGGCATATGTTTTCCACATTCTTACTTTTTCAAAATGCATTTGACTTGGCACATTGAATTTTGTCTCCCTAGGATTGCATTTTAAAAGTCAGGGAAGGAACCATACGGGGAAGTCAAGATGTTGGGGAAGTAGGAGGAGGCGCCGTTTCAACCTGTATCCTAAAGTGAGCTGATTACCTACCAAAGAACTCAGATCACCCATGAAATCAGCCTGAGATCAGAATTATACATGTCTGGATCTCTACAGGAGCAGAAGACGTCAGTGGCTGGTAAAGCACAGTGGGAACATCCAACTGATATTGGAAGATAAACACAAAGGGGGAGGGAGCCGCCATAGGTGACCGATTGGAAAGTAATACCCCAATACGAGAGTGCCCTGAGTCTGGGGACCAGCATTAGCTTGGAGTCTGATTGAAAGCACGCAAGAAAAAAAAAAAAAAAAAGGAGCAACGGATCACAGGGGGATAATGTGGGAATCGGGGCGGTTAGGGACAGTGGCTTAAGTCCCCGGACCCAGGACAGCCTCTCCTGGTGCTGAGCCAGAGAGAGTGCGGTGGAGAAATCAGGTATTGGTCCCTGAGCCGCCAGCGTGCCTGAGCAGCTAGCCCACCCGAGAATGCGTGGGGTCCGGTTCCTGTGAGGGTCTGGATCCTGGCCAGACGGGATTCCCGAAATGCGCGTGTCCCACACCCTCCCCTAGGGGAGGTGCTCACAGGTGCTAGCCTGGAGCTCTGGCATCCTGAAAAACCAGGCATTCCCAGCCTGGGCCATCAGGAAAATCTCAGTGTGCTATCACTGCTTGGAACCTCTCTGGTGGTCTGGAGCTTCCCAGACAGCCACCGCTGCCACAGTACTGGGTACAAGGAGGAAATCCTTCATCCCCAGGGACCGCGACTCAGAACCTACTCTGCCAGCAGCTCTGCAGAGCATTCTGAGGCTTCTCTCTGAGAGGGAGGTCAGGGTGCAGTTTGCTCTCCTCTAAACCTCCAAAAACCATCAAAAGCTGTCAAGGCGAGAGAAAACAGATGAAAGAATTAAAAAACCTCCAGAGAACAAAACCCTGAAAAAAACGGTTTCCTCAGAACCCACCCCCTTGATGGGGCCAGGAAGACTTAACTAGGGAACATCATTGTCTGAAAACCCACGTGGCAGGCCCCGCACCCAGAAAACCAACCAGGAAGGAAGGAAAAAAGAAAAAAAGAAGACGACAAGAGAAAAACCACCACTACTTCATAAATACAACTTTTATTTTTAACACTTTACCACTATTCTGCTTCTTTTTTTAAATACATATAGATAATTTTTTAAACTATTTACCCTCACACTGAGATGTCCAGTACATCAAATTCCTTAATAACCTTCCAACCTAAACTTTTTGATACATACAACCATGTTTTTCTTTTGCTTTTCTATTTTTTAAATTTTTTAAATTTTAATTTAGTTTAGTCTAGTTTATTCTTTTTTAATTTTTATTTTCCAATATACATATAGAGTTAAACTTCAAGGTAATCCCCTTTCCCCAGTCAAAGCTACCCCTATAGGCAAACCAATTTTTAATCCCCCTTTATATTAGGAAAGTTGAGTCCCTTAACAAAAACATCAAGATACATCCAGGAAGAATTAAAATAACCTTCCTTACCCACACTGAGAATTTACAACCACTCTCCCATCTTTTCCTTCTGCCAGTGTTTCTGTGTACTTGTGTTTGTCCTGATAGTATATAAATCTTATACTTGGGATTCTTTCTGATGAGGTTCTTTCTTTTTTTTTTTTTTTTTGCTTTTATATATATATATATATTTTTTTTTTCTCTTGTCATAGACTTTTATCAGGCTTTTTGTTTGTTTTTGTTTGTATACTTCATAAATCTTACCTTGGGGCCCATTTGGTCTGAGCCTTCTCTTTTATCTTCCCTTTTTTCCCTGTCTCTTTCTCTTTTTTTTTCTTTTTTCTTTTCTTTTCTTTTTTTTTTTCTTCTCTATTTCTTTTTCTTTTCTTTTTTCTCTCATTTGGGTGGGGAATCCTGATTGCACAGAAGCGTTCCAGGGTGCACCTTGACTGCACCACAATGGATACATCCAGCTGCATCTGTTCAGTCATCTCTTAACAAAATGACTAGGAGGATGAAGGCCCAACAGAAGAAAAATATAGAGGATGGACCTTTGGCAACAGAGCTAATGGCTATTGACATAGAAAATATCAGAAAGGAATTCAGGCTAACAATTATCCACAAAATAGCTAGGTTGGAGAAAGCCATGGATGACCAAATGGAATTGATTAGGGCAGAACTGAAAGCCACCAGGGATGATGTTCACAATGTTAGGGCAGAACTGAAAGCCACCAGGGATGATGTACACAATGTTAGGGCAGAACTGAAAGCCACCAGGGATGATGTTCAAAATGATCTCAATGAATTCCAATCTAATCTAAATTCTCTAAAAGCTAGGGTAACTGAGACAGAAGATAGCATTAGTGATCTGGAGGACAAACAGATAGAGAGAAAGGATCAGGAGAAAGCCTGGAACAAACAGCTCAGAAGCCATGAAAACAGAATCAGGGAAATAAATGATGCCATGAAATGTTCCAGCGTCAGAATTATTGGAATCCCTGAAGGGGAGGAAAAAGCAAGAAGTCTCGAAGATATAGCGGAACAAGTTGTCTATGAAAATTTTCCTAATCTCATGAAAAGAAACAACGTTCATGTACTAGAGACAGAATGGTTCCCCCCAAGATTATAGATTCTCAAAAGTCCTAGCGACACCTGATAGCAAGAATGAAGAATTTTGATTCTAGACAGACCCTCTTAAAAGCAGCTAGGACAAAAAAGCTCCTTACATACAGAGGAAAGCCCATTAAAATAATGTCAGACCTGTCCACAGAGACCTGGCAAGCCAGGAAGGGCTGGCAAAATATATTCAGAGTACTAAATGAGAGGAACATGTAGTCAAGAATATTTTATCCAGGGGCACCTGGGTGGCTCAGTGCGTTAAAGCCTCTGCTTTCGTTCAGCTCAGGTCATGATCCCGGGGTTCTGGGGTCGAGCCCCACATCCGGTGTCTGCTCAGCAGGGAGCCTGCTTCCTCCTCTCTCTCTGCCTGACTCTCTGCTCACTTGTGATCTCTATCTGTCAAATAGATAAATAAAATCTTCTTTAAAAAAAAGAATACTTAATCCAGCAAGACTGACATTCAAAATGGATGGAGAGATAAAGAGTTTCCAAGACCGGCAAGGCTTAAAAGTCTATGCAACCACCAAGACGACACTGCAGGAAATATTAAGGGGGCTCTTATTAAAGAGAAAAAATCCTAAGAATGTCATTGAACAGACATACAGAAACAATCTACAGACAGAAAGACTTCAAAGGTAACACGATGTCAATAAAAACGTATCTATCAATAATCACTCTCAGTGTGAATGGCCTAAATGCACCCATAAAATGACATAGGTTGCCGATTGGATAAAACGACAGGACCCATCCATATGTTGTCTACAAGGGACATATTTTGAACCTAAGGATACACCCAGACTGAAAGTGAAGGGATGGAGAAGCATCTTTCATGCCAATGGGCCTCAAAAGAAGGCCAGGGTAGCGATTCTCATATCAGATAAATTAGATTTTAAACTAAAGACTGTAGTCAGAGATACAGAAGGACACTACATCATTCTTAAAGGGACTATCCACCAAGATGATCTAACAATTGTAAATATCTACACCCGCATTATGGGGGCAGCCAATTACATAAGAAAACTATTAATCAAGATAAAAGGTCATATTGATATGAATACAATAATAGTAGGATATCTTAACATACCTCTCTCAGTAATAGACAGATCATCAAAGCAGAAATTAATAAAGAAATAAGAGCAATGAATGAAACTATGGACCAGATGGACCTCATAGACATATATAGTACATTCCACCCTAACACAACAGAATACTCATTCTTCTCAAGTGGACATGGAACCTTCTCCAGAATAGACGACATACTGGGTCAAAAAGCAGGATTCAACCGACACCAAAAGACTGACATTATTCCCTGCATATTCTCAGATCACAATGCATTGAAACTGGAGCTCAATCACAAGGAAAAGTTCAGAAGGAACTCAAACACCTGGAAGCTAAAGACCACCTTGTTTAAGAATGCTTGGATCAACCAGGAGATCAAAGAAGAACTTAAACAATTCATGAAACCAATGAGAATGAAGACACTTTGGTCCAAAACCTATGGGATAGAGCAAAAGTGGTTCTAAGGAGGAAATACATAGACATCCAAGCCTCCCTCTAAAACCTGAAAAACCCAGAATACACCAGCTGTGTCTACACCTTCAAGAACTGGAGAATCAACAACAAATGAAACCAACTTCAAACGGAAGAAGGGAAATAATCAAGATTAGAGCAGAGATCAATGAGGTAGAAACGAGAGATACAGTAGAACGTATCAACGAAACTAGAAGCTGTTTTTTGAAAGAATCAATAAGATCGATAAACCATTGGCCACACTAATCCAAAAGAAAAGAGAGAAAGCTCAAATTAATAAAACTATGAATGAAAAGGGAGAGATCACAATTAACCCCGATGAAATAGAAACAATCATCAGAAATTATTACCAACAGTTATATGCCAATAAGCTAAGCAATCTAAATGAAATGGATGCATTCCTGGAAAACTATAAACTCCCAAAATTAAACCAGGAAGAAATTGACAACCTGAATAGAACGATATCTAGTAACGAGATTGAAGCAGTGATCAAAAACCTCCCAAAAAACAAGAGCCCTGGACCTGATGAATTCCCTTGGGAATTCTACCATACTTTCAAAGAAGAAATAACACCAATTCTCCTGAAGCTGTTCCAAAAAATTGAAGCAGAAGTAAAACTTCCACACTCTTTTTATGAAGCCAGCATTACCCTGATCCCCAAACCAGGCAAAGAACTTAAAAAGAAGGAGAATTTCAGACCAATATCACTGATGAATATGGATGCTAAGATTTGCAAAAGATCCTAGCAAACAGGATCCAGCAGCACATTAAAAAGATCATCCACCATGACCATGACCAGGTGGGACTCATCCCAAGGTTGCAAGGATGGTTCAACATTCAAAAAACAATCAATGTGATAGAACAAATCAATAAAAGAAAGAAGAACCACATGGTCCTCTCAATTGATGCAGAAAAAGCATTTGACAAAATTCAGCATCCGTTCCTGATTAAAATGGTTCAAAGTATAGGGATAGAGGGAACATTCCTGAACTTCATAAAATCTATCTATGAAAGACCCACAGCAAATATCATCCTCAATGGGAAAAAGCTTGCAGCCCTCCCGTTGAGATCAGGAACATGACAAGGATGCCCACTCTCACCGCTCTTTTTCAACATAGTATTAGAAGTCCTAGCAATGACAATCAGCCAGCAAAGAGAAATAAAATGTATCCAAATAGGCAAGGAAGAAGTCAAACTCTCTCTCTTCACAGATGACATCATTCTTTATATGGAAAACCACAGACTCCACTCCCAAACTACTAGAATTCATACAGCAATTCAGTAACGTGGCAGGCTACAAAGTCAATGTACAGAAATCAGTGGCTTTCTTATGCACTAACAATGAAAATACAGAAAGGGAAATTAGAGAATCGATTCCATTTACTAGAGCACCAAGAACCATAAGATACCTGGGAAGAAACCCAAGCAAAGTGATAAAGGATCTGTACTCGAGGAACTACAGAACACTCATGAAAGAAATTGAAGAAGACACAAAAAGATGGAAGACCGTTCCATGCTCTTGGATTGGAAGAATAAATATAGATATTGTTAAAATGTCTATAGCCTAGAACAATCTATACTTTTAATGACATTCCAATCAAAATTCCACCGGTATTTTTCAAAGAGCTGGAGCAAATAATCCTAAAATTTGTATGGAATCAGAAGAGACCCCGAATTGCTCAGGAAATGCTGAAAAACAAAAACAAACCTGGCGGCATCACATTACCTGATTTCAAGCTTTGCTACAAAGCTGTGATCACCAACGCAGCATGTTACTGGCATAAAAACAGACACATAGACCAGTGGAACAGAGTAGAGAGCCCAGATAGGGACCCTCAACTCTATGGTCAAATAATCTTCGACAAAACAGGAAAAAATATACAGTGGAAAAAGACAGTCTCTTCAATAAATGGTGCTGGGAAAACTGGACAGCTACATGTAAAAGAATGAAACTCGACCATTCTCTTACACCGTACACAAAGATAAACTCAAAATGGATAAAAGACCTCAATGTGAGACAGGAATCCATCAGAATCCTAGAGGAGAACATAGGCAGTAACCTCTTCGATATCAGCCACAGCAACTTCTTTCAAGATATGTCTCCAAAGGCCAAGGAAACAAAAGTGAAAATGAACTTTTGGGACTTCATCAAGATCAAAAGCTTCTGCACAGCAAAGGAAACAGTCAACAAAACAAAGAGGCAACCCACGGAATGGGAGAAGATATTTGCAAATGACAGTACAGACAAAAGGTTGATATCCAGGAGCTATAAAGAACTCCTCAAACTCAACACACACAAAACATATCAAAAAATGGGCAGAAGATATGAACAGACACTTCTCCAATGAAGACATACAAATGGCTATCAGACACATGAAAAAGTGCTCATCATCATTAGCCATCAGGGAGATTCAAATTAAAATCACATTGAGATAACACCTTATACCAGTTTGAATGGCCAAAATTAGCAAGACAGGAAACAACGTGTGTTGGAAAGGATGTGGAGTAAGGGGAACCCTCTTCCACTGTTGGTGGGAATGCAAGTTGGTGCAGCCACTTTGGAGAACAGTGTGGAGATGCCTCAAGAAATAAAAAAATAGAGCTTCCCTCTGACCCTGCAATTGCACTGCTGGGTATTTACCCCAAAGATACAGATATAGTGAAAAGAAGGGCCATCTGTACCCCAATGTTTATAGCAGCAATGGCCACAGTCACCAAACTGTAGAAAGAACCAAGATGCCCTTCAACCGATGAATTGATAAGGAAGACGTGGTCCAAATACATGATGGAGTATTATGCCTCCATCAGAAAGGATGAATACCCACCTTTTGTAGCAACATGGATGGGACTGGAAGAGATTATGCTGAGTGAAATAAGTCAAGCAGAGAGCATCTAGTATCACGTGGTTTCACTTATTTGTGGAGCATAACAAAGAACATGGAGGACATGGGGAGATGGAGAGGAGAAGGGAGTTGAGGGAAATTGGAAGGGAGAAGAACCATGAGAGACTATGGACTCTGAAAAAGAACCTGAGGGTTTTGAAGGGGCGGGGGGTGGGAGGGAGGTTGAGGAACAAGGTGGTGGATACTAGGGAGGGCTCGTATTGCATGGAGCACTGGGTGTGGTGTAAAAACAATGAACACTGTTATGCTGAACATAAATAAATTTTAAAAGGGGGGGTTACCATCAAACAGTGAATTTCTTTTTTAAAAAAATATTTTATTTATCTGACAGAGAGAAATCACAACTAGGCAGAGAGGCAGGCAGAGAGGAGGAAGCAGGCTCCCCGCGGAGCAGAGAGCCCAATGTGGGGCTCAATCCCAGGACCCCGGGATCATGACCTGAGCCGAAGGCAGAGGCTTTAACCCACTGAGCCACCCAGGCGCCCCACAAACAGTGGATTTCTTAAATTGTATTTTTTTTCCATTGCATATTGATCAAGAACTTGATCTCTGAGCTCTAGTAGCCTAGAAATGAATGCCTTTTGAATCACAGAACAGCCAAATGACCTTGGGCAAATCTTTATTCCCTCTACACCTCAGTTTCCTCAACTATTAGAATAATAAGAACTCTAGGATAGGCGGCTTCTAGGAGAGCCTCAAGACCCCTACCTCCTGGTATTTGCACACCCGTGTCGTGTCGTTCTCTCTTCTGGATTGTAGGATGCACAGGATTGTAGGATCCCTTTCTGATGAGGAGATTAGGGCAGATGTGTTAGGACTTTGTTCCCAACACTGGGAACACAAAGACTGCAGCTTCCTGCTTGGGGGTGCATGCCTGTTCTTTCTTAAAACTTTTTCCCTGAGGGGAGCAAAGTGCCAGCTGTGAGCAGCCCAGTCAAGAGGCCCATGTGGCAGGGAGCTGGTGCCTCCAGGTAACAGCCTGTGAAGCAGCCTGCCGAGAGCCAGGAATATGGGCCAGAGGCATGCAGCTAGGCTGTGCCTGATTTCCTAACTCAAGAAGTAACTCCAAGATAATAATGCTTATTGTTTTAAGCTATGAAATTGGGGGTTAGTTACACAGCAATAGGTACCAATACAAACTAGGATAATAATCACCTTATAGGATGGTGGTGATTATTGTGGTAATATATGAACAGAGTCTGACACACAGCACCATCACTGTACGTGACAACTGTTACTCCTTACACTGAAAGGGAATTGCTATGATCTGAGTGTTTGTGCCCCCCACATTCATGGTTGGAAACCTGCCCCTCAAGGTGATGGTAGTAGGAGGTGGGCCCTTTGGGAAGTGATTAGGATTAGTGGCTTTATAAAAGAGGACCAATAGGGGCGCCCGGGGGGCTCAGTGCGTTAAGCCTCTGCCTTCAGCTCAGGTCATGATCTCAGGGTCCTGGGATCGAGCCCCGAATCGGGCTCTCTGTTTAGCGGGGAGCCTGCTTCCCCCTCTCTCTCTGCCTGCCTCTCTGCCTACTTGTGATCTCTCTCACTGTCAAATAAATAAATATAATACTAAAAAAAGAGAGAGAGCACTGACAGAGCTCCACAGCCCTTCCACCATGTGAAGGTATGAAAGGTCCATAGCCCAGAAGAGATCCCCCACCTGATGATGCCAGCACCCTGACCTCAGGCTTCCAGCCTCCAGAACTGTGAGAAGTAAGTTTCTGGTGTTTATAAGCTACCCAGTCTGGGCTATATTATAATAGTAGTCCAGACAGATGTAGATAGAAATGAACCGTTCTTAATTTTAATATTTTTAAAACAGAAGAAAGCAAAGCCTGTTCAATTAGGGTAACTGTTTTTCATATTTAACTGCTCCTTTTTAAATTTATGGAGTCTGTTTATAAGTCATATTCATTACTACTAAAGCCTCCTTACATTTTCCTTTCAAAAGAGGGAAAAACTTCTGAGACTAATTTCATGGTATCATCCTGGGATCAAATTAATCAAAATTCCTTCCCTTGCAACCCCCCCCCTGCTGCCCCCACCCAGTGAAAGCGTCTAGTTACCTATATAACACACAACCTCCAATCCACACATACCACCCAATATTTTGAGTTGCCTACACTAAAGTTTATCTTTCTGGAGGTAAAATCTCACTACTGTTCTTTCTGTGTGTGGGGTACATGATTGTGGAAATTTGTGCCTTGTGTTCATTTTATTTATTTAGTTAGTTAGTTAGTTAGTTATTTAGTTAGTTAGTTATAAATATTTTCTTTAATTGTTTTGGGGGGGCAGACTCCCCTCTGAGCAGGGAGCCCAGTGCAGCGCTCCATTCCAGGACCCTGAGATCATGACCTGAGCAGAAGACAGATGCTGAACCACTGAGTCACTGAGCTACCCAGGCACCCCTGTATTCATTTGAAAATCACTGTGGGATTTTGTTACAACACATTTTTCTAGGTGTTTTTGAAATTTTATCTGGAAAACTTAGATTAATGAAAATGACTAGTAACTTTACAGAATCTACTCATTTTCACAGACATCTCTTTTATAACAAAAGTTCAGCTTTCAGAAGACAACTTTGGCAATTGAAAATTCTGACGGCGTCATCTGAGTATGTCCAACATCTCACACAGTAGGTCATGTTTGAAGATAGAAAAATTATAGACAAGAAGAATTTCTTTTGTCTTTCTCTATGGTTTCTTCACCCTTTCATATAGATAGGGATAAATGATTCCTTTTACATGAAGTGGAAAAACTTGGTATAAGACCAGAATTTCAAAAACCCCTTATACTCTTTAAAGTAGAATATCATTATTCAAGTGCCATAAAAGCCAAGGCATGTGCCTGAGTTCTTGTTCAGCAAGGATTGTGACCAGCTTGTGGATTCCACAGACATTAACAGTACACTTGGTACGCTATTCAGGAACTCTTTTTCCAGAAAGCCACTAATGCACTTGACCTTTCCCCAGGAAGATTGGAAATCATGAAGAGGTCTGTCTGCCAAGCCCAAACATATTGTCTAATTCATTAGATTGGCAATAGCTAAATAATCATTGGAAATTCCCATTTGTTAACACAAGGTTTGGCTTAGGATTTTATGCACACTACTTTAGAAGAAGCTACTCTGTTGCCTTTGAAAGTTTTAGGTAAATCAAAGTCATGGTTATTGTTTTAAATAACAATATTGTTGTTTCTCCAATGCTTGGAGAGGCTATGGAGTGTGAAAAAAAGATTTTACCAGTTAACTATTTTCATTTCTACTTTTGGCCCTATCTTTCTGTGTGACCTCAGGCCTGTTTCTTAACCCTTCAGAGCCTCATTTTTCTTATCAACAAAGTATCTGCCCTCCTTCAGATGGTGTCCTGGGGATTGGGACTTGTCAACGAGGGATTACATGTGTTTCTATAATGTCATTAAATTCTTGACTGCAAGTTATACATCTCTAAGTCAAATGAGCATAACAAAAATAAAAACGAAAACAAAAAAGTATAGATTTTTTGGAAGATATGTGGTGTCTCAACAAAAATAGACCAGATTATACCCAGGCCTCAGTAACAACTGTATCCAGGGATTCTACTACTCCTACTTTCACTTTCTTGTGGGATATCTTTATTCTTTTGCTCCTTACCTTTGTTTTGTTGTTGCTGTTTTGTTTTTTGTTGTTGTTTTTGTTTTTTTGCACAAGGTTCATTCACAGGGTAGTCAAGAGCTGCTAATAACTCCCAAGCTTTATGGCTTAGCATGGATCAGATGCCTACAAACCAATAGTGGGGAGATGGATGTGGTAGTTGAGGTGGGGTTGGGGAGAGGAGGCTGTAGGGCAGATAATACTGTAGGGCTGTAGTCTGTGTGTGTGTGTTGGGGGACACAGACCAACTGCTCCAGGTGCAGAGGGGAAGGATAGAAAAACTGTGGAATGTTTAGAAGTATTGCCCAATTATTTGGAAGTACCTCCAGATCATTTGAAAGAGAGTGCCAAAGCATTGGTTCTTAGCCCTGACTGAATGTGTAAATGACTTGGGGAGATTTTTAAATACCTGCTCAACAAAGTCCTCCTTGTGTTGTCATCAGAATCACCTGGAGAGCTTCTGAAATTTGTAACCTTTTCAGATCTACTCAGACCTATTCAATCATTCTGTAGAGTAGGAGGTGATGGGCACCCAGAACTTGGCTTAAATTCCATAAGGATTTTTTTTCTCACATTGAATATTGAGAATCATTGCTCTCGATTGGGGATTCCCAGATTCTCAGACCAGCAGCCTCAGCTTCACCTGGGAACCAACTGGTAAAGAAAACTCTCAAGTCCCACCTCAGGCACACTGCATCAGAAAGTCTTGCACTGGAACCCAGCAAACTGCCTCCCAAAGAGCCAACTGAGTTTTGAAATGCTCACTAAAGTTTGAGAGCCATTGTTCCAGAGACATTTAAGCTCTCCATTAATTCATTTCTACAGTATTTTACAAATGTATTGATCCTGGGTTTGGGCATTTAAAATATGTAATTGCTTTTCCTTTAAACTCTAAATGGTTTGAAAATGACCCTGTGGGCACCAAAATTCCATTTAAAAATGCAGTGTTGGGGTGACGGTGGTTTAGTTGAGCATCTAACTCTGGATTTTGGCTCAGGTTGTGACCTCAAGATCATGAGTTCCACTCCCACATTAGGCTCCATGCTCAACGTGTGGAGTCTGCTTAAAGATTCTCTCTCTCCCTCTGCCCCTCCCTACCCATGCTCATGTGTGCCTGTGCTTTCTATCTCTCTAAAAAAAAAGATTTTTAGATGCAGTGTTGCATAAGACACATAAAGATAAATTTTCAACATCTACAGAGCTGAGATAAAGATAGCTTTTGTTATTTTTATTTTTCTCCCTAATTACAGTTTCCTCAACTTCTCTGGAGTGCCCCCCCCCCTTTCGGTGTGTCTGGGAACTAACACTCGAATGTCAGTTTCATAATTGTCAGCATCTTTTAATCATAGGCAACGCAGCTGTGGCTTGAGAAAGTTTATTTTAATCTCCCCGTTTAAGCCACTGATCCATTCTGAAATATAAGAAAAAATTGAATATTTTTATTTTAGAATAAAACACTTTTGAGTCATAAAATAACATTAAATGAACTTAAAAGTTCAGAAAACTTTTAAAAACAATTCTGAAATATCATTGCAAAACAAGACCATAAAGTGTATGTACTTGTCCTTGTGTTTCCATGTAGGGGAGGGGAGAACTTTAAAATTCCATCCATGATAATTTACCGACTAAAGAGTTTACAAATATCCTTACAGATATGTAGGAAGAGAATAGTAGAAATACTGAGGAATAGATAAGTAAATATCTGAAAACACAAGTGTTTATACCTCAATCCTACTACCTTTGAAAATTTTAGAGATTAAACAAGAATACACAAGTACCAGGTCCATTAGCCAATAGAGCAATGATGTCACCACATGTCAAGTGGCCTCCAGGGACCTCCGCATACTTTCGTGGGAGAAGAGGAATGTGAAAGCAAGTAATGTCTTAGTACTGTGGAAACAATTTTGGTCTCAGAGATATTGGGGGCTTTTAGGCACTCCAGAACTACAATTTAAGAATAGTAAATTGGGACAAATTCATATAGTTCCATTCAAATCGGCCACTCTGAGAAACCTGGCCAAGCATAAAGTGTCATGGTAATAAAAAAGGAACGTGTGGCCTGTGCCAAGGACATGCAGTCTTGTCAGAGGAGCAAGCCTAGAGGCATCTAAGGTATAGTGGAAAGCTATTTTTTAGAATATTTAATAAAATATTATGAAGTTCTTGATAAGGAAGAAAGACTAGATATATCTTTCTCCAAAGAAACAGATTTGCTTGGAGTCTGTATAAGAAGAAAGCTTTAATAGTTGAGAAAGGGTTAGTAACTGAGGGAGAAAGAAGAAAAGAATAAGCATGAGATGATACAGGAAGATCCACAGAAACCTACAAAAGAGAAGTACTCAACAACCCAAGGGAAACATGAAGGGGGGAGAAGAAGGGGTAGAGTGGAGAGAGAAAGCACAAATAAGACCTCAAATCACTAAGGAAATCATCACACATATGAATTAATCATAATAAACACTGGTGATATCAAAGGCATATAAAACTCAAAAGTTTAAATGACTAAATAGGTCTCTGAAGGAAAAGGAACTCTGTATAACTTTTTATAGAAGTAGGTAATGGAAAGAGAAAAATCATTCAGCTTGGAAGCTCAGTCTGAGACCCCTGGGATAATCAGAGAGGAAAACTGTAAGAATGAAAGTTTTTCATATAAGAACAACCATGTGGGTTAAAAAAAAAAAAAAAAAAAGGTTTGTGAGGTTTCCGTGGACCAATGCGTGATAATTATGAATAAATGAAGGGAAATTTATAAAAATGAATGTCTATCATTCAAAGAATTGGAATGTTGGGGGAAACTCTTGAGAAATGGGGTGGCCTTCCTCCACACTCAAGAGGTGATCGTAAATTGCATCGGCTTCAGAAAACACTTATCTGGTCATGCCACATCCCAAATCCAGGCCTCTCAGGAGCCTCAACTGCCCAACCCTACTGTGTGAGGTCTTCCATGTTACACCCCTTTCTTACCAGTCACCTCATTTACATCCTTCCGCCTACCAAACCTATGAACCCCTTGGAAGACAGAACAACCATTTGTGTAACAACAGACTGGGGTACAGTTTTTTAATTTTCTAAGACAATTCAAATCCCAATATGGGATCTATGTGGCAAAATTTTGATACATGAATCCCTATACGGTCAAAAAGTCAATTTGTCAATGGGTCTCAAACTTGTAATAGAAGGATGTATAGCGTTTGGATGCAGCAAAAGAGAGCAGGATGGCCCTACTTCTTAAACATGAGCTATGAGAAACCAGAGAGATAAAATACTCTCTGCTTGAGACAACTATATGTGGTAGGGTCTTTATGGACAACAGTGTTCAAGATAAGGCAAAGGTTAAAGGATCATTAAGGAAATGTTTGAAGACATGAGGAATCCTCCATGCATATTTGAAAAGTTTGGAAATAGAAATGGAAGAGGAAGAGGAGAGCTTGTTGAAGTTATCTCACTATCTGATGGAAGAAAATGAGTAGGAAAACCAGTTTATTTTCATCATCGTCAACAAGGATCGTTAATGATCAAACAGGTTCCACACCCAGCATGGAGCCCAACATGGGGCTTGAGCTCATGACCCCAAGATCAAAACCTGAGCTGAGAGCAACAGCCAGATGTTTAACCAACTGCACCACTCAGATTTTACTCATTTATTTGACAGAGACACAGCGAGAGAGGAAACACAAGCCGGGGTAGTGGAGAGGGAGAAGCAGGCTTTGCGTGGAGCTGGGAGCCAGATGCAGGGCTCAATCCCAGGACCCTGGGATCGTGACCTGAGCCCAAGGCAGACACCCAATGGCTGAGCCATGCAGGTACCCCGAAAGAATCTTAATATACATGAAAAGCTAAATTTCTTAAGGACATGTAAGTGAGAGAGATCTGGAAGTATCCCCTAGAGACTATTGTTTGAAATAATGATGGAGGTACATTTGGAAATTGTTCTGTAAGAACAATATTTTCACTTTCTTTCACTGTATCACATTACCTTTATTTCTATTTTCCACTTTTTTGTACTATAGGCATTATTATATTTTCATTTTCTTTGCAAATTTATTAACATAAAAATATTGTAAAAATTTGGGAAAAAAAGTCAATTTGTCAACAGAATAACTAAAAGCACCATTATGTCTAGCTGTGAACCACCATAATTGAATTTGTTTCTCTGTTAATTGTGTGGGCAAATAACTTCATTTCTATATTCTGTATATCTTACAAACCCCGTAATACATAATTGTAATTGCTTTAACCAAAAAGAAAGATTATTTTAAATTGAAAATGACATTGTATATTTCTGGGGCTCTTCCTTCCTCTCTGAAGGTCAAGGCTTCTGCCCAGAATAATTCCCTTTTCCCTCAAATTCTTTTGGTATTTTTTGAAGTGCCCATGTACTGGTGACCAATTGCCTCAGATTTTGTTTTTCTGTAAATATACCAGTTCCACTTTGAATTTTGAAGGATGTTTTTATGAAGTCTGGAATTTTAGATTGATATCCCCCCGCCTTGTAGTGCTTTAAGGTATCAATCCAGTTTCTTCCTGTTCTCATTATTTTTGACGAGTACTCAGCTCTACTTCTTATCTTTATTTCTCTAAATGTACTGTGATATTTTCATGTCACCTTTTTTAAGATCTAAATTTATATCTAAAAAATTTAGATTCTAAATTTAGAGTTAAATTTAGAAAATTTAGATTTTCTGTTTATTTGCTTGTTTGTTTGTTTGTTTGTTTGTTTTTAAGGACTGCAGCTGTTATATACCCAGGGATGGTTTTCCTAGCATTTATCCTGTTTTTCTTCACTTCTAAAGTAGTTTGATCTTTCATTGATTTTGAAAAAAATCTCAGCAATAATCTCTTCAAATAATTCTTTAGTCTGACTTTCTCTTTTCTCTATCTAGTATTCTAATTATACACATATAAGATCACTAATTATTGTCCCACAGGTCTCTAAAGTTCTTTTTTCGATTCTGTGGTTCAGTTGATATTATTTCTATTGGCCTGTCTATAAGTTTTCTAATTGTTTCTTTTACTGAATCTAGACTGTTAAGCCCATCCAACAAATCATTAATTTAGGTATTGCACTTTTACTTCTAGAATTTACATTTGTTTCCTTATGGAGTCTTCATTTCTCTGATGAAGTTCCCCATCTTTTCCTCTAAATTCTTTAAAAGTCTGCTTTTTAATCCTTATATGCTAATTTTAACATGCAAATCATCTGTGGTTTTGCTTCCGTAAACTTCCTTTAAAAATCTCAATCGTGACTCCTATTCTCCTAAAAAAACTGTATCATAATTTTTTTTTAGGATTCATATGTTTATTAATCAATACAGAAAGCAGGTATTTGGCATCTTACATTTTTTAACAAGATGGCACATCAAAACATATGCTTCAGTTATGAGTATTATGGTGCTTTTAAAACCCTATTTTCTATCTTCTTATATAAAACAAGAGTCTTTATTCCTCTAAATGTTGACAGACATTGGTTAGGCATGTGATATTACTTATCTTTGGATGACCTTATTTAAGAATGGTACATAAATTTAAAGCTTTGGTGAAAAATGGTGAGAACCATTCCAGTTATTGAAAACCCTTCAGATATCTTTTCAATTAAAATAAATAACAGTTTCAAAAAGATCATCCACTCAGAAGCTTGCCTTATAGTTTTAAGAAAATATCTCCCATTAAAAACACATAATGGAAGGACTGGGAAATTTACTCATCATAAAATAAAGTAATTTTATGTATGAGTAATATTTAAATCACATTATTTTAAAATAAGTTTTATGGTATTTGAGTCTGTTTAGGGTAGCTAATAACTTAGATAGTGTTCTACCTTATGGTAAACTCTGTCATTCACAATATACCCTTACTCTTTCTTCCAGGTACAGTTTAGGCAATCCAGTAGCTGGGCTTAAAATGTTATTAGGAGCTCTGGCCAGGCATTGTAGGACCTGGAGAAGTCAAAATCTCTTCTCATCCGGTATTTTCAATGATTATTGGGAAAACAATTGGACTTTGGCCTTTCCGTAGGCAAGGTTTTCATTTAATTGAGGCATTAGAATATTTTGTTAAAAATATAATCTTTCATTGTGAAATTCTGTTTCAGTCTGTCAGAGAATTTTAGATTTCAATATAGAATAAGCTCTTTTCAGCCACTGAAAAAAGTTAAGATCCTCATTGCGGTTTTCCTCTGAAAAATAAATATGTGCTTTGATAGAGCTATTGGTGTGTATTACCATATGCCTGTGAGTGCACAGGCACCCATTGTTAATGTTCATCTCCCATCCATGTCAGTAGTGGAGTTATGAATTAATCTAGGTTAGACTTTGGTGTATAGAATCTCTGTATTTCAACAATTTCAAAAAATCTGCTGTCACTTTGTTATATTTAAGCAAATAATCTCACTCTTACGTCAAATTATCTCATGACGTTTGAACTTTAGTTTTCTTTAGCTGGATCTTCCCAAAGTGTACTTAAGTGGCACAGCCAAACTACTGAAGAAATTCAACAGTACCTGATGGTTTTCCTGCACTTTTCCATGTTTTTTTTTAGTTGTTATTGTAGTTTATGATTGAATATGCAAAACAAATTTTAGCAAAAAGGCATGCATTCTTCCTGGATGCTAAATTGTATGTATTGATTTTCTAGCCACAAACATCCTCTTGATCTTCTTCAGACTTTTTTTTTCCTTTAAAGGTATTTTAACTTGAGAATATAACCAAATTCTTGTTTTGATTTCATATATAGTGATGCTTAAACTTTATCTGAAAATAACAGAAATCTTAAAATAATAATAGTGGTTTAAACAAGGTAGAAGTTAATTTTTTTTTCATTCTTAATTCATTTATTTTTTTCAGCGTAACAGCATTCATTGTTTTTGCACAACACCCAGTGCTCCATGCAATACGTGCCCTCCCTATTACCCACCACCTGTTCCCCCTACCTCCCACCCCCGACCCTTCAAAACCCTCAGGTTGTTTTTCAGAGTCCACAGTCTCTTATGGTTCGCCTCCCCTTCCAATTTTTTTTTTTTTTTGTAAACATATAATGTATTTTTATCCCCAGGGGTACAGGTCTGTGAATCGCCAGGTTTACACACTTCACAGCACTCACGATAGCACATACCCTCCCCAATGTCCATAACCCCCTCCCCCTCTCCCAACCCCACCTCCGCCCAGCAACCCCCAGTTTGTTTTGTGAGATTAAGAGTCATTTATGGTTTGTCTCCCTCCCAATCCCATCTTGTTTCATTTATTCTTCTCCTATCCCCCTAACCCCCCATGTTGCATCTCCATGTCCTCATATCAGGGAGATCATATGATAGTTGTCTTTCTCCGATTGACTTATTTCGCTAAGCATGATACCCTCTAGTTCCATCCATGTCGTCGCAAATGGCAAGATTTCCTTTCTTTTGATGGCTGCATAGTATTCCATTGTGTATATATACCACATCTTCTGTATCCATTCATCTGTTGATGGACATCTAGGTTCTTTCCATAGTTTGGCTCTTGTAGACATTGCTGCTATAAACATTCGGGTGCACGTGCCCCTTCGGATCACTGCGTTTGTATCTTTAGGGTAAATACCCAGTAGTTCAATTGCTGGGTCATAGGGTAGTTCTATTTTCAACATTTTGAGGAACCTCCATGCTGTTTTCCAGCGTGGTTGCCCCAGCTTGCATTCCCACCAACAGTGTAGGAGGGTTCCCCTTTCTCCGCATCCTCGCCAGCACCTGTCATTTCCTGACTTGTTAATTTTAGCCGTTCTGACTGGTGTGAGGTGATATCTCATTGTGGTTTTGATTTGTATTTCCCTGATGCCGAGTGACGTGGAGCACTTTTTCATGTGTCTGTTGGCCATCTGGATGTCTTCTTTGCAGAAATGTCTGTTCATGTCCTCTGCCCATTTCTTGATTGGATTGTTTGTTCTTTGGGTGTTGAGTTTGCTAAGTTCCTTATAAATTTTGGATACTAGCCCATTGTCTGATATGTCATTTGCAAATATCTTCTCCCATTCTGGCAGTTGTCTTTTGGTTTTGTTAACTGAAAAAACTGTATCATAATTTTTAAACGGTATGGCAGATACTGTGTTTAAAGGGCCCATAGACAGTAGAATAAATCTTTTCTCCAGAGATGTCCTGCTTTTTCCTTTGCCAGATACTTAGAGAAAGAGAATGCTTTTTCTTTTTTTTAATTCAGCCAGAAGTTGAGCTAGATCAGAGTCTAGGTTACAACTTTACCAAGTTGTGTCAAACCTCATGTCGACCTCATGTGTCAAACGTCCTCAGGGCAAAATCTGTTCTATGTGTATTACAAGCAACTCTCTCTGGTAAGACTTTGGGATCTAAGCACCATTAGGACTGCAAGAGATTGTTCCTTGCCTTCCAGCGTAGCACTGAGCCTCCTGAACCCCAAAGAACTTGTGTGGTAGAATCAGTGGCAATTGAGAGGAACTATTTCTGCATCTGAAACTGCTCTAGATTCCAGTCCTTCAAGCAGGTTCATGAGATTTCTAAGTTTTGTTGACTTCTCCTTCCCCAGCATATCAACCCTTCCCTCTCCCTGGCCTCTGGGAGGCAAGATACTCTGCTTAACTGTGCCCAGACACAGCAGTTCCACCTATGGATGAAAGTGTAACTAACCAGATCCATGAAGAAGAGCTCACCCCTCTTTACAATTCAGTTCCTTTGAGTATATAGCTTACTGGTGGCTTAATATATGTGTACATATGTATATGAGTACGTGTGTGTGTGTGTGTGTGTATCTATATCTATATCTATATCTATATCTATATCTATATCTATATCTCAACAGTCTTGTTACTCTTTATATCCTTGAATTCAGTTTCAATAGAATAATGACCACTCTAAAACAGAATATATTAATGAATTATTTTCTTCTTTTTTCTAAGATTTTATTTGTTTATTTGAGAGAGAGAGAACAAACAGGAGAAAGGCAGGCAAAGGGAGTGGGAGAAGCAGGATCCCCACTGAGCTGGGAGCCCAACTCAGGGCTCAATCTCAGGAACCTGGGGTCATGACTTGAGCTGAAGGCAGATGCTTAACTGACTGAGCCACCCAGGTGCCCTATTAATGAAGTATTTTCAATCTTCCTCATTTGGGGTCCATTTGAGCCATTAACAAATATGTTCTCATCTCACTTTTATTTTTCTTTGTAAGGCCTTGTTTGATTATCTAAACAATCTGAAAGAAATACTTGTGGCAGTATTTTTAAACTTTAGGTTTCAAAGAAGATATTTACGGGAAGTGTTCACTTTCAATTATTTCTGCTTTGGTTTCCAGAGTTATTTATTGATCACTGGAATCCCAATGCTGCAGTTTCAAATCTGTTTTCAAGGAAGGAAAAGAATTTAAATCTGACTCTATGATACAAGCATAACTGAAATGTATAAAATCAGAATTAAAAAGAGTACAAATTTAGAGAAGTCCTAATATTTGAAATCACTGATAACCTTACAAAGTGACTCAGGAAATGTCTGAGCTGACGTAGAAGACATTTGCTTAGAAGTCAATGCACACAAACTCTGGGGTCGCCAGTACATTCCATTTTAATGTAAGAGGAGAGGACATAAAAACCTAACCTTCTTCATGGCTGAGACTCACAGATCCAAGTTATAGCACTTCAGAGAAGACATATTTATTCCAGTATAGCTGATTTGGAAGCTACATCATAGTTTACTTCTTTTAAAATTTTTATTTGTTTAGATTAAAAACCCCAGTTAAATTATAGTTTATATGTTGTTCACAGCAAGATTACACAATAAAACCGTTGCGTAGCCATCTGAGTTCTCTGCAGAGCAAGATACTGGGTAGTAGTAAGACAGCTTGCAAATTCCACTTTGTTCCTTTTGCATTATAAAAATTGTTCATGGGCCAACCGGGAAAGAAAACTCGCACATACCTTAACCTTGCCAAATTACAACAAAGCTGTTTCAGAATAAGAACAATGGAGAAACATATTAATTCTCAGTAGAACAGAATGCGTGCTCTCCTTTCTACTTATTACAATAGCAACTTTGTTTTTTTCATGTGTTTTCTTGATTCCTATAGGTACGCTTGGTATGAAAACTCCAATTTGGCTTTTTCTGTGGGTTTGATGCAGAGTTAACTGGTACAGATGAAAACCTAGATAAAGTGTTGGGAAGGCACACAAGGGATTTGTTCACAGTGTTCTCGAATGCATCACCTGAAGGCTGCAAATCACCTGCGCAAGAGAAAAGAATTATTGAGTTAAGGAAGAGTGAGAAATTGGGGGAATCCACTTAGCCTGAGAAAATGGAAATTTCCCAGGGACTACCTTTCCAGCTTGATTTGTTTGCTCATCATACCCTGCAGTATTTTAAAAGATACAGATATTGAGTTATGCTCCAAATGGATATTAAACAGATTCTCATTTTTTTTTAAATCACATAGCCACATGTCATCTTATGTTCTCCTTTGCTGATGAACAGACAGAATGTTTAGAGGCAAGGAAATGAAAGTGTGATGCTTTTGTATGTCAAACAAAAAACTTTGTTCCTTACCAACATACTTCGTATACTTATATTTTATCTAGTTAAGAGGATGGAGACTTAGACCAGTATCAGTAAAAAACAAAACAAAACAAAACAAAACAAAACAAAACAAACAAACAAAAAACATGGTCATGATCCCCAGCCTTGGAGTTCCAGTGTACTTTTTCTGCCTTTTTTTCTTTTTTCTTTTTCAGCCTGCTGATGGCACCCCCAAAAAAGCTGAAAAATGGAGCAAAAGGCTCTGGGTTTTGTTGTTGCTTGTTTGTTGTTGCTTGTTTGTTTGTTTCCAATTGAGCAACAAGAGTAGACTTCAGTGGTAATGAATTGCCAAAAACTGTGCTCCAGTATTTGATTTTCTCCTAAAGGATCTGAATTTGGATAAGTAGTCACTGTCTCTAACTACTGTGAAGTATTTCTGTTAAGTTCTACAGTTTAACGGTGGCACTTTCCAAGAGATCAATGTTTCCTAAGAACACATGTAAAATGTGTTGCTTGATCAGAGGGAAAGAGGGAATTGCACAATAAATTTAGAAGTGACCTCCTTGTATCTTCTAAAAATGATATTTGGAATCACAAGAATTTTTTCTTCATATTTCCTTTCTCTTCTTTGTTTTTTTTTTAAGATTTTATTTATTTATTTGACAGAGAGAGAGAGACCACAAGTAGGCAGAGAGGCAGGCAGAGAGAGAGAGGAGGAAGCAGGCTCCCTACGGAGCAGAGAGCCTGATGCGGGGCTCGATCCCAGGACCCTGAGATCATGACCTGAGCCGAAGGCAGCGGCTTAATCCACTGAGCCACCCAGGCGCCCCTCTCTTCTTAGTTTTAAAAATGTTTTAGCAGAGTAGTATGTCCTAAAAATAACCTAACTTTGCTGAGCATTTATGTGTCAGTCACTCAGCTATACACCTCATATAATTTAATCTATCTTTACAAAACACCACAGGGTAGACACTGTTAGTTTTTCTGTTTCCTAGTGGAAGAAATGGAAGCTCACCCATGTGACCCAGAATTCCAATCTGCCCTGGTTGCTAGGATCACACTTTTGGACTTCCATGTAGGTACTCTTTTTATTGCATATTTTATTTCCAGAATAATAACAAGAAAGGTTTTGGAGATTCTTTCCCCTAATCCCCGAGGAGATCAACACAAGGGTGCATTTATAACTGTACAGACAACTGACAATTAGAGAGATTTCACTTACTCCCACAGCAAGCTGGAGAATTACTGACTGCTTCTTCTCCATTTGTCCTCTGGTCAACCACTCCCAGTTAGTTATGAAAATACCTCACTGGGAACAGTGACCCAACAGGCATATATCTATTCAGAAATTAGATGAATATATTAAATGGATTTTAGAATAATAGACCAAATAAACTGAGAACCCCTTCAATTATAGGAATGAGTGATGTCTTTCATAGTCTCTTTTTCAAACTGATGAATCTGTGAATCCACCAAAATAAAGCAGGTAGTTTTAACAAGCAAAAATTATGTCATGGATGCAGATTCAGCAACTGGTCATAGCTTAAGAATAAGCAGATCGATTGCTCTGTTTTAAGCAGGAGGTTTTGTAGATCTGTCTGCGAGTGGTTAATAAATGATCTCAAAGAATCCATGGCAAATTACCTTTTGATAGAATCTTAGGCGGCAAAGATAAGGAAACTGGTGAAAGAAGAATCAGATGAAGGAGAGAAATTAATCTACCTGCTTGTGAGCAGACACACCTCAGTCAAACCCTATGCTGCCCCCACCTGACATCTTGATGCCAGGGAGTAAAGAAATGGGTCTCAAGCATTCTTGAGAAAATCTGCTACATATGTGACTTTCTATTACTCAGTGCCCAGAAGTGTGTATTTAAATGTTAAATTACACATGAAGAGTTTCAAAAGGAAACACATTAAATAATTCAAATAGACTTTAAAAACTTTCTTCACTTGATGGACAGCAGCGAAATCCCGATGACCAGATGAGAGAGTTGAATCAGAGTTGAACTTTTACAGGGTAAGGAGGTGAAGGGAATATGTATCTTTGTGGTTTGGCTTAGGTAGCTATTTTATCTTTAATTGCCGTGAAACTTGCTGTTAGAGATTGTTCTGGTTTTCATGTTTTTGGCTCAGGATACTTGCTGCCATCCTACTTGATAACACTCAGAGTCGTGATTCCCGAGAGCTGTGTTTTTGCAAGCCTTGTGTGGTTGGTTAAGGTTAGGGGGTAGTTGATGTAATGAAAAAAATAATGTGTGGGTGGGAGAGCAGGAGATAAAGCCACAATTGAAAGCAAAGGGGAATTTGAGAATCCTCTACCATGTCTGGTTTTTTTTTTTTTTTTGAAAGGCACATTATTATTTATATTTTCTGTGAATGTTGAATAAGGAAGCACACATATGAAAGCTTCTGTGCAGTTTTCATAAAGACAGAATAAAACTCACTGTGATATGAATAGACATCTGATTGAGATTTCTTACTGTTCTACTGAAAATGCTCTTCTGGATCAGATGTCTTAAGGCCAGTAGAAAGTACCACATCAAACAGATAGCTTTTCTTTTCCTTCTACTTAGTTTCAGTGAAAAAAAAATTGTCGTATATTGAATAAAATACTATAAGGCTTTCCTCTTTAAATTTTTTTTATCCAGATTTATTGATTACTCTAATATCCCCTTTTCATGCACTCTCTTGAGTTAAGATAAAAATGGTTTCATCCACTGCAAATGCACAGACATTTGAGAGGGATAACCCATGAAGTTCTTAGGCATAACTGCTCACCAAACTGCTCTCTTTTAAAATAGAAAATGTTTAGTATCATCTGGCCGCTGGCTGTGTGGCTCTGGCTTATTTAGGTGAAGGCAGAGGAATGGGGAGGAGGAGGGCCCTAGAAAAATAGGAGAATAGGGGGTCAGGGCTGAGAGAGGACGATAAAAAGGCACAGAAAGAGAAAGGTCATTTGTAAGACTTCTGCTTACCTCACAGGTTGACCTACAATTTGAACTTTGTTACAAACTGTGCTGAGAAAAAACTCCACAAATGCTTTCTTACATCTCTGTAGCATTAACTACCCTTGCTGACCATATGTCTCTGGAGTTGAAAGAATTGTTCTGCTTTGATAGCTGGGAAAAATCACAGCTCCATCTCTCAGAGGGACACCTGATTTATTACCATCAGGCAGAGGTTGAAGCTTCAGTCATGACCAGGATCATAAACATTTGTTGTTGTTGTTCTTGTATTTCAGACTTGGTCAGACTCCAAATGTGTCCTCCGTCCGGTTCTACAACTATCTGCTGAGCGCCTTCTTGAGCTCTGTAGGCATGGTGCCAGGTACCAAAGGAACAAATGTGAGTAATCTAGACAATGTCACCACCTTATGGAGTAGTATCTGGGCACATAAGAGTGTAACATGCTGATTTCAGACTGTTGAAAGATCCTTCCTACTCTGGGCCCTGGGTTCATTGTCACCTCTGTCCCATTGCAGCTGCTAATCATGGAGGTCTTGGATCATGCAGATGTCCTTTGCATGGCAGCCTTGTGGTCCAAGGAATGAGGCCATGGAACTTGGTAGTTTGCACCAAATAAATTGATTCGTAGGATGTGACAAGTGGTACCAAGATTTGGCATCTCTCAAAAATTCAAATGCAGAGAATTTGGATCAGAGATCTTCCTTGAACTCTCTAGGTGACTGAGTCTCCAAACCCTCCCCCTCCATGAAGATGTTTTAAAACAATTTGAATTCACTATGACTATCCGAAAACTCATGTTTTCTTTTACCTTCTGCTATATTAGCCAAAAAGTTTGATTAGCATTTCTCTGCTCCTATATACTATCATTTGAAACATGTTAAATATGGGGGGTGGGGCGCAGAGAGACATAAACACCTGCCTGGGTTTAGCTTCCAGGCACACTCTTGAAAATTAAGTCCTTGTCCACATGTCTGCTCTCCCTCCCTGCACACTTCGTACATTGTTTCTCATTTTTTATCTTACTGCTGGCATCAACTTGTTGCTGTAGCTCTTGAGATACTATGCTCAAATTAAACTGGGTGGTGGGTAGGTAATGGAATCATTATTTTAAAACTATTTGCAGCCACTTTTGCCTTTTAGGTGGAGGGCTTTGGAATTATTCATAACAGAATTTAAATTTATACTGTTTCTTTTCTCATATGGTGGTGGGTGGGAGGAGAGAAAAATGTAACACAGATGATCACTGCGGTCACCCTGCTCCTCAGCCTCAGGATAGCATAGGGTCAGGTCAAACTCTGCAATTATGTTTTATTCAGGTCCAATGCCCTCAGGATTTCTGCAGATACATTTGTGCTAGTGTTTGCAGTTTCCTGCTTTTGCTGAATTCTCATTACTCTGAGTCTTGAGGCTGCTTTATCTCTGCCCTGGCTTCAAGTTAGACGTGGGAGCATTTCCTTCTCTATTTTCTGCCCTGCTTTTCTCCTACTGCTCACCAGAGACAGCTATGAATACAATAAATAAATAAATAAATACATACATACATACATACATAAATAAATAAATAAAATCACTGAGATTTGGGGTTATGTAGTGTAGGGAAGGGGCATATACAACACAGATAACTTGAAATTGGGTATTAAATTTTTCTAGCCTCAGAAAGTCCCTTGGCCATTGTATCTGAATCAAGCTCTGACCTCTGACTTCTCTCTGCATAACCCTCCCTTTACCTCACCTTCTGTCCCAACAGCACAAAATAATCATCTTACTTTCACATGCAGAAAAATGCAACTCTCCTCAAACCAGAATGTATTTCCTCTGGGTACCTGTTCTGTGTACACTTGAAAAGAGGGCGTATTCTGTTGATGTTGAGTGGAGTGCTTTATAAATGTGAATTAGATCAAGTTTAACAGTGCTGTTCAAATCTACGTCCTTACTGTTTTTCGGTCTACTTGTTCTATCAGTAATTGAAGAGGGGTGGTAAGATGTCTAACTAAAGTTTGGGATTTGTTTCTTTTTGCAGTTCTCTCAGTTTTTGCCTCATGTGGTTGGATGCTTTGCTTTTGGGTATACAAGTGTTTAACTTTCTTATCTCCTCTTGATTAGTTGGCCCCTTTATCATTATGAAATGACATTTTCTTTAGCCCTGCTAAACTTCTTTGCTCTGAAATCCTATCTTGTCTAATTCCAATATTGCCACTCTGTCTTTCTTTTGATTAGTGTAGGCATGATGTTTTTAAAACCTATCACTATCAACACCTGCATTCACCATGGGCACATTTCTTATGATCTATAAACCTAGACTAACAGATCATTATCACCAATGTGCATAGTTTATCTTAGAGTTCACTCTTGGTGCTGTACCTTCTGTGTGTCTTGACAGGTCTATAATGTCAAATATCTACCACTGTAATATACAGAGTAGGTTTGCTACCCAAAGATCTGCTCTGCCTGTCCATCCTTCTCTCCCGCACAGCCCCTGGTAACCACTGATCTTTTCAAGGTCTCCATGGTTTTCTCATTTCCAGAATGTCACAGAGTTGGATTCACGCAATACGTAGCTCACTTAGTAATATGCATTTAAGTTTCCTCTATGTCTTTTCATGGCTTGAAAGCTCCTTTATTTTTAGTGTTAAATAATATTCCATTGTCTGGATGTATCACACTTTATTCATTTACCTACTGAAGGGATAGCTCAGTTGCTTTCAAGTGTTGGCAATTATAAACAAAACCCTCTAAATCCGTGTGCAGGTTTTTATGCAGACATGAGTTTTCAGTTCATCTGCATAAAGATCAAGGAGTATAATTGCCAGATCACATGGTGGGAATATGCTTAGTTTTGTAAGAAAACTGACAAATGGTCTGAACCATTTTGCATTTCTACCTGCAATGAATGAGAATTCCTTTTGTAACAGCACTCCAGCTGGTCTTAAGGGTTAACTTGCTTCAAGTTAACACACTTCTTGCTTGCTGACTTAAGGCCCTTGATCTGTAACAGAACTAATTTACTTTCTTTGAGATTTGTAGACAGCTGCCCTTGGGGAATGAAGGACTAGAACATTCTGAGGCCACAGAGGCCAGCAGGTTTATTTGAAGCCGCGTTAGCTTTCTGATTAGCCCAGAAATCTCTTAGCAAAATGTGTTTCTTTTCTAAAGTCACGTGGGTGACTTTACTGACCTTCCTTTGTGCATCTGTAGACCTCACCCTCCTTTGCAGAAAGAGCAGAGTACACTTGCACAGCCCTTGAGTACCAAGGGACTAGAACTTCTTGCACAACCTCTGAGCACTGAGATAAATCTGGAACTGGCATCATTGAGTCTGAATGTAATCAAGAAATGTCACTCCCTTAACTGATTAAGACTCTTTAAAAATCTCTGTACCAGGTAGGAACCTCGGAGTTGGCCTCTGGAGAAGAGTCTGTCTCTGCAGGTGGCTAGCCTCCTGAATAAAGCTCCCATTCCTTTCTAGGCAAAACCTGTCTCTTGAGGATTGGCCTTTCAAGTGACAAGCAGCCGACTTGCATTTGGGGAAGGCTATTGCTCCATATCCTCGCTAGCATTTGGTGTGGTCAGTGTGTTGGATTGTGGCCATTTTAATAGGTATGTGGTGGCAGCTCAGTGTTGTTGAAATTTGCATTTTCCTAATGCCATATTATGTTGAGCATCTTTTCCTATGTTTATTTTCCATTTGCATATTTCTTTGTTGAGATATCTGTTCAGTCTTTTGCTCATTTTTTCTAATCAGGTTGTTCATTTTCTTATTGTTGAGTTTCAAGAAATCTTTGTATATTTTAGATAATAATCCTTTATAAGATGTGTCTTTTGCAAATATTTTCTCCAAGTCTGTGGCTTGTTTTCTCATTCTCTTGACCTTATCTTCTGCGGAGAAGAAACTTTGCATTTTAATAAAGTCCAGGTTTCAACTATTTTTTTCCATGCAGTTTGTAAGGGAAAGAATGTCATATTTGTATTTATATTTTCTACTTCTGGCACAGTTGACTGACACATTTTAGGCACTGTGTATCGAAGGAGTGAGTGAATGCCCTGTTCTAATAATGATCTTTTCAAAACAGGATCACCTATATTCTTATATTAACAAAAGAGCTTATTGGATTTAACAAGCAAAAAGTAATAACAAATGATTGACTATTTGCTTATCAGGCTGATTCAGTTCTGACATTTGTACATCTTGCTATCTACTTTCCTCCATGAGTTACATTAGAATGTTTATTATGTTTACTGGTTGTCCCAGCTTCAGATATGAAAAAAAAAAAAAACCTTCTGTTATACATAGGAAACCTCTAATCTTCCAGTGTGACTGAATCCTGAGGATTTGTCTGTTGTTCAGAAAACATCTCATTTTCTATAGCCCAAAAACTACACCTAGATATCAAAGTCGCACACTACAGTCAGATGGCATTCTCTTAGTAACTAAAATATAGTCTCTCCCTCTTTATAGCATTTTTATAAGCATCAAAAAATGCTTGATAATTTATCAGATATGATATCTTTATGAAATTTAGGATGTTCAACTGTTAATTTATTTCTGAATAAAGCCTAAGTTATGTCAAATATATTGCGATTGAGCCTTAAACCTGAGCATGAATATAATATAGATATAAGGAAAATATTCTTCAAAATAAAAGTGTCATAAGAAAGGAGTTATGCCACATTTATATAAATGTCTCTCAAAGGTTAAAGTATTCTGCTTAACAATTTCTTGACTATAAAATAAACTTTTAAATAAAATTGCCTTAAAGAATGAAGATTTATGACTTTATGATATATACAGGACAAAATAATTTACTTTGGACCCCATTATTAGAGATTTAAAAATATTTAGTAAGGGAGCATATTACCCTAACATTACTTTGTTTTAAAGCATTTTCTCAACATGAAATGCAAATTGCAATCGACCTGAGAGCGTAAAATTACTGTGACATATGATATTAACAAAACATTTTAGTCTGTACATTCTGAAAATTTATGAAGAAGTGACAACAGCTCTGTCTACACTAATTCCTTAAGGGTATTCAATAATTTATACTTTTCTTCATTCACCTGTTTGAACTGACTTTTCTCCTAGTTAACTTGAATTTGAGATTAAATATATTAATTTCTTTATGTGAATTTACTTTTTACAGTATTATCCAAATGTAGGTTTTGACCCCATTTATTGTCACTGAAAGAGTAAGGGACGTAAGTGTGTCTTTTTCTTTATTGAGCACTTTCAGCATCTTAGGCAATGCAGAACGTGTTGGGGCGGCACCTGATACAAAGATGAACTAGAGGGTCTGATTTCTTTTTTAAAGATTTTATTTATTTGTCAGAGAGAGAGAGAGAGAGGGCACAAGAGGGGGGGGGGGCAGAAGGAGAAGCAGGCTCCCTACTGAGCAAGGAGCCTTATGTGGGACTTGATCCCAGGACCCTGGGATCATGACCTGAGCCAAAGGCAGATGCTTAAATGACTGAGCCACCCCAGGTGTCTCAAGGGTCTGATTTTTTAAAAGATTTATTTATTTGAGGGAGAGAGAGTGTGTGAGCTGGGGGAGGGGCAGAGAGAGAGAGAGGGAGAGTATCTCATGTAGGCTCACATGGAGTGCAGAGTCTGGTGTGGGACTGGACCCCACCACCCTGAGATCATGACCACAGCTGAATTCAAGAGTTGTTCCCTTAACTGACAGTCACCCAGGCACCATTAGAGGGTCTGATTTTTGCTCTCTGTCTTCAAGCAGCTAATAATCTAACAAGCTAAAACAATTCTACACAAATAACTGTGATGCTAGGTAGAAGTTAAGGAGTTCTAAATAACACACACAAAGAGATCATCTGAGGGTCAATTAACAAGTACTTTGTATTTGAAATCATGAAGAGATCTTTTAAGAGATACATTATTACTTATGAATGGGTTTTATTTTGAAGGGAGAACATTCATTATTAGAAAACAAACTGCAGGGGTGTCTGGGTGGCTCAGTGGGTTGAGCCTCTGCCTTTGGCTCAGGTCATGATCTCAGGGTCATGGGATCGAGCCCCACATCAGGCTCCCTGCTCAGTGGGGAGCCTGCTTCCCCTACTCTCTCTTTCTGCCTGCCTCTCTGCCTGCTTGTGATCTCTGTCTGTCAAATAAATGAAGTCTTAAAAAAAACAAAACAAAACAAAACTGCATAAGCAAGATTTGTAAACAAAGGATCATAACTATTAAACAATTTTAATTCTATTAAAACATCTTTTAAATCAATTTCATATAATATTACTATATTTAACCTTTTGGTGACTATATAATCATCAGAGGCTGGTGCTACCATCAGAGACTACTGAGCTATAGAAGGTTGCTTACTCCACGCTAAATGGCCACCAACTGGTCTGCTTTTAGAACTCTGATTTCTGCATTCTAAAGCCTTTTTTTCTTTCACATTCTTTTTTATCTGTCGTCATAGTTTGCTGCTGTTAATGTGTGTGTCTCAAAATGAGGTCTTGTCTTCAGCCAGCTTATTACATCTAATTTGCTTTTAGGCAGTGAACCAGTTAGCCAAGCTTGTTAGAAATAAGAGTTAATTAAATCTGATTAGGACTTTGCTAGGAATGAAATGTATGAGCTTTAAGGGATATATTTCTTGGTAGTTAATATATAATTTATTTGCAATTTTACTTAGGATTTCATACTTAGCTTTAGACATAAGCCCCAAATTATAGCTTTTCTATTCAATATTTTTAATACACATGGAACTATCTTTCATGGAAACATAATAGCACATTTATATGTCTGTCACTTGATTAATTTTTTTTCTATTTCAGCAAATATGAAGAATCTTAAGTCATTATATTGGTTCTGGTCAAAACTGGTATTTAATAACTCCAAGTATGTTACTTAAACGTTGCAGGGAATATTATACCCGGTGTGGGCAGGTTAAATATTAACAGGAATAGGGTTGAAAAATTCTCTCATTTCAAATTTATGAGGCTAAAAATGCCGTGTGGAATTCTGCTAATTTTTCTTCTTAATCACATGATCGTAACTATCATGATTAGTGAAGAGTCTAGAAGAGAGCCATTTATTGAGAATTATTCTAAGTGCAGATGTTATTTTGTGTATGTTGGGGGGGCTGCTGAATTGTTTGCATGACCAAATGTCCATCATAGACTTTTCCCAACCAATAACTAAGAACTATTGCTTCTCCCAACTAATAGCGGAATGCTTATTCTGTTCGTAATGTCTACCAATTCACGGCGAGCAACTGTAGACTGATTTTTTGGATTTGAAAGTTCTCTGACATTGATGAAGTTTGATGTCTAAGTACATGTTTTGAAAGTGGAATTACCAAAATAAATTTCTGTTGACATAATGAGATCCTCTGCTCTGCCCAGTTATACACATAGTACCTCTCAGGGTTTGGGACTCAGCATTTAAATAATATCTCAACTTTTCTTAGGTGATCTCACCAATTAATACTTTGCTTTAGTTATCAACTGTCTGGTGAGGACTTAAAATCCTACCTCACCCTTTGGAATTTCAGACCCATTACCCAGCTACCTTTTGGGCATTTCTTTTCTTTTTTTTTTTCTTTCTTTTTCTTTTTCTTTTTTTTTTTTTTTTTTTAAGATTTTACTTATTTATTTGAGAGAGAGACACACATTCAGAGAGATGGGAACACAAGCAGGGAGATGGGGAGAGAGAGAATCAGGCTTCCCATCAAGCAGGGAGCCAATATAGGCCTGGATTCCAGTACTCTGGGATCATGACCTGAGCTGAAGGCAGATGCTCAACCACTGAGCCACCCAGGCGCCCCCTTTTGGGCATTTCTATAGGTGGTTTTGTTTTGTTTTGTTTTGTTTTGTTTGTTTTTTTTTATTTGACAGACCGAGATCACAAGCAGAGAGGCAGGAAGAGCGAGAGAGAGGGGGAAGCAGGCTCCCTGCTGAGCAGAGAGCCCGATGCGGGGCTCCATCCCAGGATCCCAGGATCATGACCTGAGCCGAGGGCAGAGGCTTTAACCCACTGAGCCACCCAGGTGCCCTTCGTGTGTATTTTAAATTCAATATATTGACAATTAAATTCCTAATGTTTTTATGCAAATTCTTGTCCCTATACTAGAATCCCCAGGTCCCAAACCTGACATCGTTCTTTATTGATGTTTTCACACTACTACCCCACCAAGCAAATACCAAGTCCTGATTACTAAAGTTCAATAAATATTTGAAAATTTGTCTACTGCTCTCCATTCTATTTGCTAAATACTTAGTACAAGACATCACCTTCAATTTGGATATTGTCACAACTTCCTGTTCTTTTCATTTTGAGACTTCTCTTTTTCTAATAAAAACTTGTTCACTCAATTCCTTTTTCTATTTTTAAGGTCTTTCAAAATTTTTAAAGATAAATAAATTGACCTAAAATAAAAGGCACAGGTTTGGAGAATACAGCTTGATAAGTTTTGACATATTTGTATGCCTGTGAAACCATCACTACAATCAAGAAAGTAAATATATCCATTATCCACAAACGTTTTCTTGAGTTCCTTCTTAATCCCCCTTTTTGCCCCATCTACCTCATCAGTACCCAGGCCACCACTGAGCTGCCTAGGTCACTGTAGATTAGTTTACATGTTCTAGAACTTTATATACATGAAATCATACACTATATATGCTCTGGGTTCTTTTTCACTTGTAGTCATTTTGAGATTCATCTATGTTGTTGGGTCAGTAACTCGTTCTTTTTTGTTGCTGAGCAATATTCCATTGTAAGGATATAGTACAGTTTAGCTATTCACATATTGATGAACATTTTGGTTGTTTCCAGTTTTATACTATTACCCTAAAAGCTGCTACGAACATTCCCATACAAGCCTTGGGGTATTTGGTTTCATCTCTTTTGGGTAAATACCTAGGAATGGAATTACTGTGTTATAAGGTAAATGCATATTTAATTTCTTATGAAACTGCCTTTCTTAGCAGTCAATTCATATTCCCACCAACACTTGGTATGGGAAGTTCTTTCAATTTTAGATATTAGTGTTATCGCATTGTGGTTTTATTTTATTTTATTTTTTAATTATCAATTTTAAGGTTTTATTTATTTATTTGACAGAGAGAGAAAGAGAACACAAGCAGAGGGAGCAGCAGGCAGAGGGCGAAGCAAACTCCCCGCTGAGCAGGGACCCTAATGTAGGGCTCCATCCCAGGACCCTGGGATCATGACCTGAGCTGAAGGCTCTAGATTTTTTGCCCACTTTCTATTATTTTGTTTTGTTTTCTTATTGAGTGATGAAAGTAGTTTATATATTCTGGATACAAATACTTTAGCAGATATTTGATTTTCAAATACTTTTTCTAATTTAGTACATTGGGTTGCCATTTCACTAACAGTTTTTCTGGAAGAACAGAAGTCTCTTTTGATGAGGCGTATATACATGTGTGTGTGTATTTCTTTTAAGATTTTATTTATTTATTTGAAAAAGAGGGAATGAGAGAGAGAGAGAGAGAGCATGAGAAGGGGGAAGGTCAGAGGGGGAAGCAGACTGTCCCCCTGAGCAGGGAGCCTGACGCTGGACGCAATCCTGGGACTCCAGGATCATGACCTAAGCTGAAGGCAGTTGCTTAACCAACTGAGCCACCCAAGCTCCGTGTGTGTGTGTGTGTGTGTGTGTGTGTGTGTGTGTGTGTGTGTGTGTGTTTTGTGTGGTATATAAGAACGTTTTGCCTAACATAAAGTCGCAAACCTTTTCTATGTCTTCTAGAAGGCTTACAACACTAGTGTTAGTGTTATATTGAAGTCTGTAGTATACTTTGACTTTATTTTTAAATATGGTGCAAGCTATGGACTAATTTCATTTTTATTTGCATATGAATATCTAATTTTCCCAACCTATTTATTGAAAACACTGTCCTTTCTTCATTCCTCTTTTCATTTTGAACATTGACAAAAATCAGTTTTCTCCAGCACTATTTATTGGAAAGACTATTCTTTCTCTACTGGATTTCCTTTGAACCTTTGTTTTGTATCAGTTGTCCATATCTGTGATTGTATTTCCGAACTCTATTCTGTTTTACCTTTATGCCAAGCCCAAACTGATATTATTACCGTAGTTTTACAATAGGTCTTGAGGTCAGGTCATAAGAATTTGTTCATTTGTTCATTCCTTTAGAATTGCTCTGCTTATAAAAAGTCATTTGCATTTCCATATAAATTTTTGAATCAGCTTTTCATTTCCAGAAAAAAATACACTTTGGGATTTTGATGGAACTGCTTTGGCTCTATAGATCAGTTTTCAGAAGTTGCCAACCTAACAATGCTGAGTCTTCTGATCCATGAACACAATTTACCTCTCCATTAATTTAAGCTTTCCTTGGGGCGCCTGGGTGGCTCAGTGGGTTAAAGCCTCTGCCTTTGGCTCAGGTCATGATCTCGGGGTCCTGGGATCGAGCCCCACATCGGGCTCTCTGTTCCGCGGGGAGCCTGTTTCCTCCTCTCTCTCTGCCTGCCTCTCTGCCTAGTTGTGATTTCTCTCTGTCAAAAAAAATAAAAAGTATTAATAAAAAAAAATGAAGCTTTCCTTAATATCTCTTGGCATTGCTTTATGCTTTTCAGTGTAAAGATCTTACACATATTTTAATATATTTATCTGAAGTACTTCATATTTTTGATGTTTTATAAATAGTATCCTTTAAAAGTTTCCACTTCTGAGTTTTTTAGTAAATAGAAATACAACTGATTTTTTTGAAATTTTGATTTCATATCCTAGAAGCCTGCTAAACTAATTTATTCATTCTAGTGGCTTTCATATAGGTCCACATAGGACCATGCCATTTCTAAATAAATACAGCTTTTATTACTCTTTTCTAATCTGGATGCCCTTTATTTCTGTTACTTATCTTCCTGCACTGGCTACAACCTCTAGTACAAAGTTGGATAGAAATAGGGAGAGCAGATTTCCTTGCTTTGTTTGTAATCTTAATGAGGAAGACTTTAGCCTTCATTACTACTTATGATATTAGCTGTAGATTTTTCATAGATGCTTTTTATTAGATCAAGGAAGTTCTCTTTTATTTCTAATTTCCTGAGAATTTATATCAGAAAAGTGTTGCATTTCATTTATTGTTTTTGTTGCATCTATTGACATGATCATGGGGTTTTTTTTGCTTATTAATGTAATAAATTTCATTGATTTTATGAATATTAAATCAGCTTTGCATTCTGGGGATAAACCTCACTCAGTTGTGGTGTGTTCTACCTTTCATATTTTGCTCAGTTTACTAAAATTTTTGGTAAAATTTTTCAGATTTATGTTCATGAGTGTTACTGGTAGTTTTCTTTTCTGGAAATGTCTTTATGGTTTTGATACCAGAATACTATTGACTTCATAGAATGAATTGAAAAGTTGCTTCTTCTTCAGTTGCCTGGTAGAGTTTCTGCAGAACGCATTTATTTCTTTCTTAAATACTCGATAGAATTACCCAGTATAGCCATCTGCGCCTGGAATTTTGTTTGTAAGAAGATATTTAAAAATTTTTTTAGTAGATGTGGTGTTCTTCAGGCTGTTTCTTCTTGAGTGAGCTTTGGTAATTTGTATCTTTCAAGAAATTTGTCCATGTCAACTATGTCATTGAATTTATTAGGGTAAAGCTGTTCATAGTATTCCTTATTCTTTCAATATCTATTTTATCTGTAGTGATGTCATTCTTAATTTGAATCTTCACTGTCTTCTGTACTAATGTAGATAGATAGAGATTTATTAGTTGTTTGATCCTGTGAAAGAATCTTTTTTTGAGTTGATTGATTACTTTTTTTTCTATTTTTTTGTTATTTTTTTGTTATTTTTATGTTTTCATTATTACTTTTCTGTTTTCAACTTTACTGATGTTGGCTCCAATCTTGATTTCCTTTCATATGCTTTCAGATTGCTCTTTTTTTATCCCTAGCTCCACTTTATTGAAGTATAATGTCAAATAAAGATGGTATACTGGTAAGATGTACAATGTAGTGACATTTTGATATCTGTATATATTGTGAAATGATCAAGCTAATTTACATACCCATCACCTCTTATTTTTCTTGTGAGAAATTCTATTCTTTGAGCAAATATCAAGTACACACTGCAGTATTATTAACGCTAGTCACCAGGCTGTACATTAATTTCCACAACCTCTTTACCCTGCAAAACTGAGACTTTGCACCCTCTGTCCAACATCTCCCCATTTTCTCCACACCCAGCCCCTGGCAGCCACCATTCTACTCTCTGTTTCTATGTGTTCAACTTTTTTAGATTCTACATATAGGTGAGATCACATTACTCTTCTTCATTATCTGTGACTTATTGTTCCTCCTCTGAAAGATGTAAATAATTTTTCTATATCCCTTGTATTTTGAAATTTTACAATAGTGTAACTTAGTGTGGGCCTTTTCAGCTATTTTCCTGAGCATTCCTATAATACTTTTAGTTAAGAAATTCATGTTCTTCAGTTCTAGGAAATGCTATTTGTGTCTCTAATATAAATCTCTCTGTATTCCACAGTTCTCTCTCTCTCTCTCTCTCTCTCTCTTTTCTATCTATAGTCTTGTTTTTTATTTGGGACAGTTTTCTAGCTTTATCTTTAAATAATTTTATTCTATTTAATTCTCAGAATTTCTAATCTGATGTTCTCATACTGTTCCATTTTTATAAGCTCTTTTCTTATTTCGTGGGTATAATACCTTTTATCTTAGGATATAAATAATAGATTCCATTTTGAAGTATTCTCTTATATTTCCTCCTTCAGTTCTGTTTTCCCTTGTTTGTTTGTTTGTTTGTTTCCTTCTTTCTTCCTTTCATTCTTTCTTATTTTTTTTCCTTTGCCTTCCTCCCTTTTTTGCAGGAGGCTTCTGTCATATGTCTGGATGTGTAGTTTTCTTGCTTTTCTTTTCCTACATAACATTGAGGCAGTAAACGTCATATGAAAGCTCTGTATCATGAGTTTGTTTATGTGGGAGGGGTGTGTGTGTGTGTGTGTGTGTGCTCCCGTTGTGGAGAGAGATTATTGCCATTGAGTTGGCTTTATGTAGATTGAGTAAAGGAAATTTGACCAGTTTATTGGAAAGTCCTAACTATTGATATCTGTATTTCTTTTTTCTAGGCTAGCTAGAAAGAAGTTATCTTTTCTCCAGAAAGTTTTCTTTTCTCCAGAAAGAAGTCAGTATTCTGTGAATCAGAGGGTTCTCATCTCTTTAAGATGTACAATTTCACTGATTTTTTTTTCTGTTTTCTAATGCATCCAGTGGATCTTATGTCCACCCTATACTAAATCTTGGGGTGCTGATTTTAGAGCTTTTCCACTTCCATTTCCCTACAGAATAAACAGCTGCCCTTCCTCCAGATTGGGAACAGACTGGAGATCTCATTACTCCTCATCAAAGTTTGCAACCAATCCTCCTATTTTAAACCATGTCATTCTCCACCCCCCTCCATCTCAAACACCTTGAGTCTCTATTTGCTAAGGCTAGCCTTCTCCTGTGAATCATCCTGATGCTCATTCCCGTCCCTCCCGTTAGGCATTTAGACTTCAGTTTTCTCGGCACTGACTTGCTATCATGCAAAAATCTATTTCCTTCCCCTTTTTTGTTTGTCCTCCTGGCTTCACACCATTTTTATTACATTTTTCTTTTTTGTGAGTTTTAGGGAGGTGTCAGTAAAAACCCATATGTTTGGATCTTTTGTGTTCAAGGGACAGTCTCTCACATAGATCTTTCATGCTGTCTCCAGAGTGATCTTTCTCAAGTGCAGCTCTAACAAGATTTGATCATTTCACTGCTTAGATATTACCATGGCCTGCCATTATCTGCAGTAAAAATTACTTCTCGTGTCATTCAGGGCTCCCTGTGCTCTGTTCTGTGCTTTCTTCTGCAGCTCTGTGCTTGTGAGCTGTCACACTCATGCTCTAAGTGTACTAAAACACTCATCATTCACTAACACTGGCACTGCAGACTTGTTTTCCCTGCCTTTCCTTTTCTTACCCATGTACCTTCTCTAACTCTGGTTTGGGTAAATCGGCAAAGGCAAGCATGTAGAAGTGTATTCCTTCTACGTGGTATTGAAATTGTTCACATGTTTGTCTTTCACCCTGGCTAAACCATAAGGACTTGTGATAAAAGGCCATCTTTTTATTGATTTATTCCCAGAAACTACTATAGTACCTGGAACAGAGTAGTCAAATGCATAATTAAAGTTTAACTGACAGGTAAATTTATTATTATTTCTATAACAGAATAAACTTGGTGAATGGGTAATGATGACACTTTAAAGGGATTCCCCTAAGATAATTTTCACATGTCCTCAAACTTGATTTCTAAGGTTACATACTGTGGTGTGGGTACAGTTATGATTTCTAGTTTGTTCTATCCTAAAACATCTTCAGTTAGTTAGTAATAATTAAAGGTTTTATAGAAAACTAGTTATTTAAATAATATTTTTTGAAAAGTTTTCTTTTTTTCTTCCTTGTTTTCCCTTTTCCGCTAGACTTGTTATATCTATTACTGACAAATTATCAATTGGACACCAGATAATCCATTCTAGTTCAAATATTAAGCTAATAACTTTGCAGTACACATTTTTAAGATTTTTTAAAAATTTTTTATTTATTTCAAAGAGAGAATGAGAGATAGCATGAGAAGGAAGAAGGTCATAGAGAGAAGTAGAGTCTCCATGGAGGTGGAAGGCCGATGTGGGACTCGATCCCAGGATTCCAGGACCACAACCTAAGCCAAAGGCGGTCGCCCAATCAACCAAGCCACCCAGGTGCCCTTTGCAGTACACTTTTGATCTATAACCCAACCTTTTAAAACACAAGACTCCAGGAACTCTCCAAAAGTCAGAGAAGGTGAAGTATGTTTGCAGATCACTGTGGAACTGCTCTTCACAAGCACTTGAGGGGAGAGAAAGCAATACTGCCTCCAGGCAACACAAGGGCTAACATCCAGTAAGACAGTTTCTAAAGCCAACTCTTTAGTATCCTCTGTGTGTGTGTGTGTGTGTGTGTGTGTGTGTGTGTGTGTGTGTAATCACTAAAACACAAAACAAGACATTGGTGTCAATCCTCAGGTTTTCTTTTTTTCAATTGTCTAGAATTAGATGCCAATGCTATGTAAAAATGCATCCATTTTAATCTGTTTCATGGGATTACTAGAGAAGAGCAGAGAGTTTTGTTTACTAATATAACATGACTAAAAAATATCATTTGGCATATTGAGAGGGAGAAGAGATGCAAGGTATCTGTTGGGGTTTTGGAGGGATGGGGAAAATGTGGAAGAAGGGCCATCAAATTTTACTATAAGTGGCTTCTTAGCTTTTAGAAGACAATATAAAATCATAAAAGAGAGTGACAGTCTCAGAGAACAAGAATATTTAGGAGAGAGACAAGAATGAAAGAGGGACAGAAGAAGAAATGAGAGTGGAGCTAGAGGGATACTTTCCTTTAAAAATATACAATGTGTGGTCAGTGCTGTGGCACGGGAGATCTCTCCCAAGGGCAGATCTGTCTCGGTCCTTCTGACAAATAATTTCACATGTCTTTGCTAACAACCACGAAATACCCTTTCACCTTTTGTGTGTGGAGCTCAGGTTGTTCAAAATGTCCAAGTTAATTAACATGAACTCTGCTTTTTAGGTGGGGAAGGTGGATGGTCCTAATTAGCCTTGCCCAGCTGATGAGTCTATCTGGTCACAGAGGTTGGGACTCTTGCTTGAGGATATTCTGTAGCTCAGCTGTACAATCTGAATTAAACACGGCCTCTTGATACCCTAGGGCCTGGTTCCTCACACCCTGTCTCCTGCTTCTCTTTCTCTCTCTTTCTGCTCAATTATATACAATACTAAGTCTGTGAATGGTTAAGTCTTTCATCTTCAGTTGAGGAATCCATTTCATTTTCAACATTCACCAGCATTTGTCACAAAGACAGACAATTTTTCATTTCTCCTCTATTGTCCTATTAGCTTGATTCAAAATAAAGTTTCCCTTGAAGATGCTCAATTCCTCTTATACATTTGTTGGGGGGGTGGGTGAATAATGAATAATTTTTAAAATCATTTTCTGAATCTGTTTGCTTTTAGTTCTGGGATTTAAAAAAAAAATCTGCTTTGGATCAATTTGTCATTGATTCTCAAATCTGAATCTCCAGTCGGGCTCACTGATGATCAGTGGTCAGCTTGTCTGGTTTTCATCACTGGATGTACCCCCAGGGGTTGGTTTGCTCTAACATTTGTCCACAGGTAAAAAGTAGCCATATGGTTCTGAAGAATGGTTTCCTTGACCCATCGAGTTGATACACGGATGGGGATTTCTCCCTCTTTGTCTAGGTTTTCTCCATTTCTTTAGAGTTATGCTAGGCTCTGCCCTGGTTAGAATACTGCAGAGATTCTTAGGTGAACTATTGCATTGTTGAGCTTCTGTTCTCTGGTTTATAATATGTTTTGGGCCACATCAAAGAAAGAGAAGCCATAAGGAGTGTAACAGGTTAAACAAAGGGCAAGAGAAATTGTCAGAAGAAGTTAACCCAAAGGCAGCATTGAAAGACGGGGTCAGGTGAAGGGACAGGAGTTACAAGCACGGCTGAGGCAGGCAACAGTGGGACATGAGTTGGGTCATAGAATAATATTCTCTGGAGGAGAAAGATACTTTTTTAAGCTGTTAGAAAGAAACGCAATAAATATTTCACAAGCCTCCCAAGAAAAGCAAGAGGTGGAGAAGTTATTGATCATCCAGAGACCTCCATATAGTTGATTTCTTCCTACACCAGGAAAGGAAAAAATATTTTCGCTTATCTTTATGATGTTTTTTTCATTTTTGTTGCCTTTTTGTTTTTTTGTTTTGCTTGCTGAAATTAAATTGGACTGAAATAGGGAAGAGCCACGGACTCTCAAAAGACTCAAATAAATAATGGATGCATATTTCATCACAGCTTCACCCCGAAGCATTTGTAAAATAAACAAATAGTGTAAACATTACCTGATAGTCAGCGACTGAAAACAATCAAATGTATTTAGCCACAGTTAGGTGAATGTAGCTTTCTATTTGTCTGTGTAAGACCATGATAGCTCTGGGTATCAGTGTTTTCTTTCTCACTCCAGGTTGCCAATTTGATTCCATTGTTTCCCTTTTTTGCACACAATGGATCATGCATGTTAAGCTGGAGAAAGGATGACTTAGCATGCCATTGGCAGAAGACTGGGACAGGAGTGTTTAGCATAATAGCAGCCTTCCCAAGGTGACACTTAAGCTGAAATTTTAGGAAAAAGTGTTGGCAGAGGGGAGCCTGGGTGGGGCAGTCACTTAGAGTCCAGCTCTTGGTTTTGGCTTAGGACATGATCTCCTCGGGTTTGTGGGATGGAGCCCCACCTCAATCTTGTTCTCAGCATGGAGTCTGCTTGAGATTCTCTCTCTTTCTCTCCCTTTGTCCCTCCCCTTCACTCACTTATGCTCTCTCTTTAAAATAAACAAATAAATCTTACAAAAAAGAAAGTGAGTTGGCGGAGGTAGGTGGCCCAAGCAGGGAGAACTTGCAGGGGGAAATGTGCCAAGGTGAGAAGGTGTCGGCCATGCTGTGGGAACTGCGGAAAGTTCAGTGTGGTCGGCCTGTGATGTTACAACTTAAGTCACTGTAGGCTGACAAAACACAACTAACTAAACATTTGTAATGTCCAAAATGTAGGATCATGATTTGGTTCTGCTGCTTCCAGGCTTTATAATCCTGCACAATTTACTTGGCTTGTCTAAGCCTCAGTTTTCCAATCTGTAACGTGAGATGTAATTGTACCACCCCCTGTGTGTTATTTTGAAATCATTCATTTGTGCAGGGTTCAGAACAGTACCTGTCAAATCATAAGGAATAGGTGTTTACTCTTGATTGTAAGTAATAAGTCCCAAATTTTATATTAGTTTATCTCCCAAATTAGGTGTGCATGATTTGCCCTTAATGGTGATTGATGCTAAATCACCCTGTTACTGCTGTTTAATGGCACTCCCAGTTCTCTTCTGTTGGCTCCAGAGATTTCTTTTCTATTCTGATGAGACTGGTGTCTGCATTACATTTGTTATTTGTGACTAATAAAAGTATACTATAGGCCTCACTTTGAAAAGGATTCACTGGTTGGAGTCTGTAAAAATCCTGTGTTAGTGTTTCTGTTATATGGTCCAATTAATTAAGTTGAAGAAGGGACTCATATTTTATGATTTGCCGGCCTCATAGATTGGGGTATTATTGAACCTTCTTGGTAGGTCTAAGCTTTCTTTTGGAGAGCTTTTCAGCCCTAACGCTGGGTTGGAATGAGAAACATAACCTCACAGACAGGCCTATGCAGCAAGAAGACTTAGGAGCATCACCTTAAAAATATGCCTGCCTCTGTTAAGAATAAACGGTTAAAATTTGGGATGCCTGGGTGTCTCAGCCGGTTAAGCATCTTCTTTTGGCTCAGGTCATGATCCCAATATCCTGAGATGGAGCCCCATATCAGCAGGGCTCCCTGCTCAGTGGGGAACCTGCTTCTTCCTCTGCCTGCCGCTCCTCCTGCTTGTGCTTTCTCTTTTTCTCTCTCTGATAAATAACTAAATAAATAGAATCTTAAAAATGGGGTGGGGTTAAGGTTTTTTTTTTCCTAGATGCAAAAATAGAGGTTACATTAAAAAAAAAAAGTGGAAATAACATGTACTTGGCAATTCTCTTGTCGAAGCCCTTACATGGGGCTACAAGAAAACAGTGCTCTGAGCTGCCAGTGACTGCTGATGCCTTGCAAAACTGAACAAAACCTAAGTTGTTTCTAGCAATGAGCGTATGGGGGAAACTTTCTGCAAAATCGTACCATCATCCCTTTTAAATCATGGTTATAATAATACTTCCTCCATGTCAGGACTGTTGGAAAGATTAGGTGATAGAAAACCAACAACAGTCTTTCTGTAGTGCATGGCAAAGCAGAAGGGCTCAGGAAATGTCACCGATTACCACCCCCAGCAGTAGGGTACAGGTAGCTTACTTTGGTGATTAAATCAAGTATAGCCTGGGTTTGAACCCCAGCTTGTTACTGAGAACCATCTACCCATGGACATAAGCTTCTCTTTCTGTGCTTCTGTGTCTTTGCTGTAACAAGACGTGCACTGTTAGCCAGCTCGGAGGGGCTTGTGAGGAGCACAGGAATGAACACGCAGAAAGCACATGCAATAATGCCTGGCCCATAGGAAGTGTCAAACTAAATATGAACTCTTAACAGCAGTAATTCTATTGCAAAAAATGTAGATCTGCCCCCAACCACAGAATTATTGTACTTTCCCATGAAACTGACATGTTTAGATCAAATAATTCTATTCATAGTTTACAGATGTCTAAGTTGTGAAACTCATTTCATTTGTGTCTTGTGAAGAGTCAGATTCTATATTATTCTGTATTGTTATTATTCTAATATTTGTTGTTCTGCGTTTATTGACCTACTTTTTGACCTTCAGAAGTATGATAAGCATTACATTTTTTCTTCCCAAGAAAACAGTTCAAGAACTCTTCATTATCTCCACTCTTTGGGGATTTTGGTGAGTTGTAGGAGGTGCCATCGTTTGTTTTATTTTTTTTAATATTTTGTTTTATCTGTGGAGAAACAGATGGGTCGTATGTGGGTGACACCTGTCTTAGGAGCTTATGACACACTTTTTGGGTTTCTTTTTGTCATTTAAATGGTAGAGAATGCAGGGCTTCAAGAAACATTTTTTGAGAAACATTCTGTCACTCACTCGCCTCCCTTTATATAACCCCTCTCAAAAATAAACACAAATGTATAGCTAAATTCTATGCTCAATCACCACAGCACGATATCAAAAAAGACTGAAACAATAGTATCAAAACAGAAATTTCTGTCTTTCCAGTAAACCTGGCATTCTTACTGGGGCCTGAAGAGAGTAAATCTAATCTGTCTATGGCTGGGCAATCTGTAAAGAGAGAGGTCAGGAGAAATAATGTTACCAAATAGAAGCATTCCAGAAAGGGCGGTACTGGGCCCTAGTAGCAGAGAGAATGGTGATGACTTCCCCACACTAGAACAGGAGCTGGGGCACACATCCCTCACTATGATGATAATAGGTGAGTGATGAAGTGGTTAGACAGAGCCTGAGATGCTGACTTTGCAAAAGGCAGTGAGCATCCACCTCTCCACTTGGAAATTAAATCTCCAACTTGGATCCTTCCATACATGCAGGAAGATAGCTTAAGTTGAGCCCATTTGGTATAACTAAGAAGACTGGCAGTGTGGGCCTCTGATACTGAGTCACAAGTAATTTGAATTCCAATCATTCATTTATTCACAAATATTTATTGGGGGACTGCTATGATATAGGCACCAAACTTGACCGTAGATATACAATGGAGAGAACAAAAGAGACAAGATCACTGCCTTGATGGAGCTTTTCACCTAGTGAGATAAAACTGGTAAAAAGAGGACAAATTAGTGGACAAGATGCTTTAGAATGTGATAGGTACCATGAAGGAGTATCAGATAGGAGGGAGAGTGTCTGAGGAGTTGAAAGTTCTCCTTGAGGAGTTTGGAAGCAGTCACCCATGTATGTATAGATCTGGAAGCAGAATATTCTAGAGAGAAGGGTCAGCATGTGCAGGGAGCATGAAGCAGGAGTGACCTGGAAGAATGCCACTACGGCTGGAGAGAATGAGAGGAGATGTGATCTAAATGGTGGTCAGGAGCAGGTCACTTGGAGCTTTGCAGGCCATGGCACAGGGTGTAGATTTTATTCAAAGTGTGATGAGAAGCCACAGGGCTTAGAGCAGAAGAGAGACAGGACGTGATGCACGTCTTGTACAGTTAAGTTTAGCTGCTGTGGGCAGAGATGCAAGAAGGGATCTTGGCCCTTCTGGTGAGAGGCGGTGCACCTTAAGAGATGAGGATGTCTTGGGCAAGGGTGTTCTCCATGGAGGCAGAGAGCCATTGTTGAGCTCAGGGTGCACCTTGCAGATGGACCTATGGGACTTGACCAACTCCATGAGGGCAGGAAGAGAAGAAAGGAGTTGAAGAAAATGTCTTGGATTTTGTATAGTACATGATGACAGCATGAACTGAGACTGGAGGAGTGGGGACGAGAGTAAAAAGACTTTTGGGGAAGAAAAGTTTCTGAGTTAGCATTATTATATTTGAGTTGACCATGGGCAGGCAAGTGTAAATATCAGATTTGCAGTTAGATATTTGAATTTGAAGCTCAGTGGGAAGGTCAGCGATAAAAATAGCAAGATGGGAGGCATGGTTTTGTAGTAGACTTTTAAACCAGGGCATGTGGTAAGGTCCCATGGACATTGTCTGCTTTTCTTTCTTTCTTTCTCTCTTTCTTTCTTTCTCTTCTTTTTTTTTTTTTTTAAACAGGCAATACCTAAATCAAAACAAAACACCTGCAATGACGTCAATGACTGCATTTCAGTCATTGTTTTACCTTCAGACTTTCAAATACCATTTTCTTTCAAGGCCGTTTCTGTTAAATACATATTTCACTGGATGTTTCATTCACATCCCCTGCTACTTACTATCAGGAACGTGCTTCACTTCAAGTCTTGATCGGTTTCTCTTTCTCTAGTTTTGTTTCTGTATCTTCAGATCCTTAGACAAAGGCAGCTCATACTCCATAATTCCCCAAGGCCATGAGCGTCTTAATGAGGATCCAGAAGAAGCATCTGAAGAGCTCGACAATAATTTATTTGAGCATAAGCAGGAAGATCCATATTTCGATAATTCTCTTGCCATCGTGTCATTATCTCAATGCTTCTGCTGCCAGCCTTAGAGATAACAGCATTCAAAATGTAAATAATGAAACAATACACGTGGTAATGAGGGAGACTCAGAAAACACAGTAATAATGAAAAAATAACAAGACAGCAATTGTAATATTGTAAATATACAAGTTTACATCAGTGACAGATTATCTCTGTGATGCCAAGCTGAAATAACTTCAAAGCCTGTGTAGCAACTGCTGAACAACATATAAGTATCAACCCAGTGCCGGTTAATATATGTAGAGAATTAGGAAATGCTCTGAATAATTAGGAGTATAGGCCGATCTCGAATGGTCAGTTTGCTGCGAAGTACGGGAAAGGTGGACCACGTAGCAGCTGAGATGCAAAGTGCTTCTAGGCAGGTGCACTTAGGAAATCATAGGCAGAAAAACAAAACAAAACAAAACAAAAGCCACAGACTTGGCTCCATATGCAAAAAACCCATTGGAACCACTCTGTTGGATAGGCTGAAATCTGTTTTCTATGAATAGGAAAGGGCCTAATTATTTTCCAACCTTACTCTTCCAACACTCTCTGTTGGATTTCCGTTTCCCTATCCCTTGGCTGCCTTGCTGGCAGAATTTATGCTTTTCCAATATTAGCAGGGTCACACCTTATTAAAAGAGACTCCCATTGGGGTAGTCAAACTACCCCAGTGTTGTGTGAATCGATCTCACATTTAGATCATAGCCTCTCACTTCCTGTTGTCTTAGGACTGACCAGAAGGCCTGTCTTGTTGTGTTCTGTCACTTCTCCTCATTCTTCACCTCAACCCCAAATATCACCCTTGGGACATCCAAGGGGAAGGAGAAGTCTGACCAAAGGGGTTCTTGACTTGTTGAGATTCAGCATTGTCTCTGTAGGGCAGAGGATGAGTTGTTGGATCCTTCATGGGACATATTTGTGTGGTACTTTGGAAGTCCTCTGAGAGTCTGACTTGGGTCATATTGTCCTCAGTCATTTGAGACGTATCCACCCCAGTGTTATACCTCCAAGCTTCTTAATGCGGGGTCCCTATGACCCAACAAGCTGCCTCATTGGGCAGGACATATCCACTTCCTAATGCCTGGAATCTGAATGTTAATGGTAAATGCGGCTTTGCAGATGTGAATAAGTTAAGGATCTTGAGATGGGGGACTTTAGCCTGGATTATCCAGGTGGATCCAATGTAATTACAAGGGTCCTTGTAAGAGGAGGGTGGAGGGCTGGAGTCATATCGAGATCATATAAGGACAGAAGGAGAGGTCAGAGAAGACAGAAGATGCTACCCTGCTAGCTTTGAAGATGTAGGAAAGGAACACGAGCCAAGGAATGTAAGCAGTTTGTAGAAGCTGGAAAGGACAAGGGCACGGATTCTCCACTGGAGCTCTAGAATGAAAGTGGCCCTACAGACCCATTTAACCTTCTGATCTGCAGAACTCTTAAGAGAACAAATTTGTGTTGTTTTATGCCATGAAATTGGTGGAATTCATTACATTAGTAACAGCAAACCAATACAGGTACTTTCCAGATGGCTTGGGTTTGCATGATGTCCTTTTGAGCTGGTCTTGCCAAATGATCAGAGCACACACTACTCCCTCAACCGCTCCCCCTCCTCACCCTGGCACAATGACTCTGGCCAATCTCCGTCTTCAGAATCCAAAAGGCAGAGACAGGCCCCAGTTTCAAGATACCCTGTTGCTTTCCAAAACCAAGGAAAGCATGTCAAAGTCTCCCAAGAATGTTTTCACGGTGACATTTGAACTGCAGCTTACTCACATCAAAGGAAAAGGGGCGTCTTCTTCTGGCCCTTCTAATTATCATGAGTAGTCTGCAGAAACTTCCCTACTTTCTTTAAAAGGGGAGAGTCCTCTCTGTTTCACCCTATTGAGAGAAGAAAAGTCAAAATGTGTCCAAGACCTGGTAACTACTTAATTTGAATGGTTCACCCAGGAATTGCTAGTCAGTTATTTATATAGGCTCTTTGGGGGTGTTCAGAGGTTAGGACTGGTTTCTGTGAATCCTTAATTCACATGGATGTATTGGGCAGCTCTTGTGGGTAAGATTTTACTTATTTATTTATTTGTTTATTAATTGATTGATCTAGAGAGTGTGCACAAGTAGGGGAGGGACAGAGGGAGAGAGAGAATCTCAAGGAGACTCCATGCTGAACATGGAGACAACACAGGGCTTGATCCTACAACCTTGAGATCATGGCCTGAACTGAAATCAAGAGTTAATCACTTAAGTGACTGAGATGCCCAGCTGCCCCTATTTGACAGCTTTTTATAATATAAGGCAATTTATTGCTTTTTGCCCCATTTAGGACTTAATCTCAAATTCCAAGGCAACAGGGGCACCTGGGTGGCTCAGTGGGTTAGGCAACTGACTTCAGCTCAGGTCATGATCCTGGAGTCCCAGGATCGAGTCTAGCATCAGGCTCCCTGCTCAGTGGGGAGTCTGCTTCTCCCTCTGCCTGCTGCTCCCCCTGCTTGTGTGCTCTCTCTCTCTCTCTCCCTCTCACATTCTCTCTCTCAAATAAATAAATTAGAAATCTTAAAAAAATTATCCCAAGGTAACAGGACAAGTTCCATTTAACATACTGTTGAACAATTTGTGTGCTAAGTTCAAGGCTGACTTTCTAGAGAGAGAGAAAGTGTAGGTATCCTTGGATTTGAGAATTCAAGGAGAGTCATTTTTATTTAAATTTGCATATTTCTGCTTAAAATTCTTTGGTCAGTGTCTACTATGCCTTGGGTTAACAATCTACAAAGTACATCTTTAAAAATGCAGCAAAGTGGGATTGTGGATAACTAAGGGTTGATCTTTCTTAGTATGGTGTTCACTAAGTTGGTGATGATAATATTTTTCTAACATGGTGCCTGGTGCCAAAGAGATGCTCAGCACATATTTGTTGAATAACTAGATGAGTAAATGAATCATTATATCTATTTATATATGAATTAATAACCTACCAGCTCCTCTAATAATGTGTCCTACGACAGCTTGATCTGGGAACCTCTACTTAGGTGGAAGGCTGAAATAAAATATTCTTATAAAGCTGGCAGGAAGCCTTGGGACTCTGGAATGCAGGAACTTGGGGAGAATAAGTAGGAGGGATGTGTAAGCTTGGTGATAACCTCATCTGCCTTGGACTTTCCTTCTTGTTTTTGACTATGACTGTTAAGAATCCACAAATATTAAAAAAGAAAAAAGAATCCACAAATATTGATCAACACATTTATTAGCCATGGGTAGAACAGTAATGAGAAGGCCCTGGGTAAAACAAAACACTTTAAAAGTAATTGTGTTATTTCCCCCACCAAGTGAAAGACTAAATTTGGGTTCTGTCTTGATATGGAGTATTGGTATCTGGGTGTCCAGCCATTTGGAGGTCATTTCAGTAGAAACTCTGTATCATCATAGATATTGGAGCTAGAAATCTTGGCTGAGCTTCTGGGGACCACCTGGGGTCATTTGGAAGCTTTTATTTGGTTTAGTAATGAGACTCCTTGGTTTATATTAAAAGTGAAGGACTGTAGATGTGTTACCATGTTTCTGTCTTATCTGCATTGTTTTTCTATGCTATCTTATAGTTTTTGACACCAAGACTTTTTAGATGATTGGAGAAGGTAAAAAATGCAATCCTATGGAGGTTTCCAATAACCAAATATTTTAACTAGGATATTCAATGTATCCCAACCAATCAACACTTAGACCAATTTTAAAGATTTTATTTATTTATTTGACAGAGAGAGATCACAAGTAGGCAGAGAGGCAGGCAGAGAGAGTGAGAGGGAAGCAGGCTCCCTGCCCAGCAGAGAGCCCGATGCGGGACTCGATCCCAGGACCCTGAGATCATGACCTGAGCCGAAGGCAGTGGCTTAAACCACTGAGCCACCCAGGCGCCCCAGACCAATTTTAAAATAGAATTGTAATTATTAAATCAGTGTGTAGGAAACAGCCACAGATATATAAGATTATTTTACTTTTCTGACATTTATTTAAGTTATGCTCTGAGGATAGCATTTCATTATGTTTAATACTTAATGTAAACATTTTTTTCCTCACTGATGTGTTTAACTGTATCATGGAAAAGTTGTTAAAATATGATTATATAGATAATTTAATGATTAAAAAATGGAGCTCAATTTGTTTGTGTCACAAACACCTTGATTTAACTTTCTATGTCATGTCATGCTTTGTAAAGTTAGTGGGTGGTATATTGGTATAACTTCATACTTTGATTAGATAGATTTACTTTAGTCCATGTATCATTACCGATTTTAAATTATTCAAATATAATAAATGAACTTATGCTTAGAGTAAAAGTGAATATAAAGAAAGCTTTCTTTGAAAATGAAAAAAGATCCTTTGTCTTTCTTAAGTGTGAGAATTACTCATGAACAGTTTTACGGAGGTACTTACAAAGCACAGATATGCTGGTTAATAGACACTGCTGGATGTTATTGCTACAATGAATGAAACATTGAACCAGTTGAACTGTATCCAGGAAGTGAATTGTGGTGCATATTGTGATGTACTAAGTCAAGCAGTTTTTAAACGTGTCAGTTACCCTTGGCACAGCTGCATGTACTATTTAAACTAGTAGTTATAGCTCCACATTAGTAGATGTTTGACCATGGGGGCAAAAAGTAAATAATTAAAGGGGTATTAAATTTGTGGAGCTGTGGGTCAGTGAATGATTTCTGAATAATAGATATTTTTTATGGAGGAAAGAAGAGAAGGGTAAGGGGATTAAAATATAAAAAATGAAACAATGGGAGAGCTTGGGCTTTGGACATGGCAGTTGGCTTTTCACCTTTGCTTGCCTCTTAATAGCTGTGTGTACTGGACAGTTTATTACTCTCTTGTACCTTAATTTCTTCCTATTAGAAAAAATAATTCTTGCCTTCAGGGCATGTTAAGAACTAAATAATGTATATATATAAGTAAATCGCTCAGTGCCTGGCACTAAACTTTAGGCAGAGCAAATGGTAATTCCTTTCTCCCCTCTAAAGAAGCCTATTCAGACAAGAGACTGTCCAAATGGAATCATAAAATTAGAGAATCTTAGAGATGTTTGGCTCATTAAGAAATTGTGAAAAGAAGGGCCATCTGTACCCCAATGTTTATAGCAGCAATGGCCACGGTCACCAAACTGTGGAAAGAACCAAGATGCCCTTCGACGGATGAATGGATAAGGAAGATGTGGTGCATATACACGATGGAGTATTAGGCCTCCATCAGAAAGGATGAATACCCAACTTTTGTAGCAACATGGACGGGACTGGAAGAGATTATGCTGAGTGAAATAAGTCAAGCAGAGAGAGCCAATTATCATATGGTTTCACTTATTTGTGTAGCATAACAAATAACATGGAGGACATGGGGAGATGGAGAGGAGAAGGGAGTTGAGGGAAATTGGGAGATGAACCATGAGAGACAACCAGAGGGTTTTGAAGGGGCGGGGGGTGGGAGGTTGGGGGAACCAGGTGGTGGGTAATAGGGAGGGCACGTACTGCATGGAGCACTGGGTGTGGTGCAAAAACAATGAATACTGTAACGCTGAAAGGAAATTAAAAAAAAAAAAGAAATTGCCTAGTGCAATTCCTTTTATTCCTTTTATGTGGAGATGCAAAATAGGGCTTTGGGGGCCAGAAGCTGTCCATGGAGAAAGAAAGAGGAAGAATTATCTGCCTCATCTCGTTTCATATCTCATTTCTCAGTGGTGAAGCTTACTCCACTGGAAGCTCAGGTTCTCACCCTCAGGTAGGATTTTCCAGCAGCGTGGTGTCCATTCAGCAAGCCAGAACCCAAGGGTATGGATTTCACTTAATCACAGAGAGGCTGTGCAGCTTGGTGAGGTACTGATCAAGAGAAAGACAAATGGAGGCATTCGAGGGAATCTGAAAAGATTTGTACCCAGTACACATGCATTATCAAACTGAATCCTTACAACAGTCTTAGGAGATCAGTATTATTATTTTGTTCATTGTTGTATCCCAGTAATGGTACCCTGTGCGCAGTTTGGGTACCCTGGACTGGCAGCAGCAGATTGTGAACATTCGCACCATGAGGATTGAGAAGGAAGGGGGGATCTTCACCCTGCGATGACCCCAGTGAACCTCCAAAAGTATGGAGGTACCAGATGTTGTTGTCACTGATGCTCTCCAGCCAAACCAAAGAGCAGGTGCCACCAGGCATCATGCAGCGGCTGTTTGCTCAAGGCCTGACAGCAGACAGCATCCTGCGGGCAGATGACAGCATGCTAGGCATGCCCATCTACCCCAAGGTTCTGTTTGTGATAAAGCTTGGGAGTTATTTGCAAAAAGAAAGGAGGGGGAGGCATACATATTGATCGTCTGAATTACTGGATGATTAAATGAATAGCTGAATGAAACTCTACTTCCTATCTCCCAAATCAAGACACTTCCCATTATGCGGTAGCCTCCCATGTTGAAAAGATCCTGCACTTGTGTTTTTTCAGAGTCTGACGAACAAGTACCCAAAAGATCCAGAGCCCCCTTCACTTGCCTGGTCTGTCTCTGATGAAAATATTTGGCCTGTCAAGGAGATCTTCATTTAGAACCTGAGCAGCAAGCTCTACTGTCTTCAGGGACCAGTCAGAAAATGTAATGAATATAAAAGTAATGAATGTAAGTGAATAAATCCTGTATAAAAGCAATAGGCCAGGGGCTCCTGGGTGACTCAGTCAATTAAGCGTCTACCTTCGGCTCAGGTCATGTGGGATCAAGCCCCACATTGGGCTTCCTGCTCAGCGGGAGGCCTGCTTCTCCCCCTCCTCCCTCTTGTGCTCTCTCACTATTTCTGTTGTTACCTGTTTCTCTCAAATAAATAAATACATGAAATCTTTAAAAAAAAAAAAGAAAGAAAGAAAGAAAGAAAGAAAAGAAAGCATAACAAATAACATGGAGGACATGGGGAGATGGAGAGGAGAGGGAGTTGAGGGAAACTGGAAGGGGAGATGAACCATGAGAGACTATGGACTCTGAAAAACAACTAGAGGGTTATGAAGGGGCGGCGGGGGGGTGGGGGGGTTGGGAGGTTGAGGGACCAGGTGGTGGGTAATGAGGAGGGCACGTACTGCATGGAGCACTGGGTGTGATGCCAAAACAATGAACACTGTTATGCTGTAAATAAACAAATAAAAATAAATAAATTAAAAAAAAAAAAGAAAAGAAAGCAATAGGCCTCCGCCAGTGCAAGTGCTACTTAACGTCTTTCAAGTTTAAATTGCAGACAAATAAAATAGGTCTGAAGCCAAAGTAGGCCCTCAGCAATTAGCTCTTCCTTTAGCGTTAATTGTCCTTATAGTCTTACAAATAACTTAGAAGTCTACATCCAAAACAGAAAAGTTTTTTTTTATTGAAAATTAAGATTGCCTGATATTAATGTTGAATTATCAGTATGTACAATCACCAAAAGCATCTTTCCCAAAATGTTGCAAAGCCTTATTAGGACATCTACTGGCATTCCTGGCTAGACCTCTTTCCATTCTCACTGGAGTTTGTCAGCACAGACTTGGAGCTTGGGACCTAACATAGTAAAACTAAGAAGCATTGCTATGCATATTAGGAATATGTAATGAATTTTGATAGCATTAACTTATTATCCCAGAATGCTCAGTCATACTAATGCAGGTATGCACTTGGAATACACATGCCCATAATTATGGAATATATGCACTTGGAATACACATGACCATAATTATGGAAGGGAATTTCTCTACCCTTCTATCTGAGAACTGAGAAGTTCTCATGCAGCTGGCACTCAGGGCAAATTTGGAGTTTGCTGGCTTCTGATATGCATACTCTTGGGAATCAGCAGATGACTTGTGTGGAGGCTGCCCACCTCTAAAGCTATGCTGTCACATTTGGAATAAATAATAAGGTCTTGCCTTGAATTTATAGAATATTGAATGGCCTACTTCAGACTCATAAAGTAGAGCTTGGTGAGTATGGTTTTCATGTGCAAAAAGGACAGTTGCTGGACATCATAAAGTCTGGAAAATTAATACTACCATATCATTATAACAGTGATTACCATTGAACAGAATTTGGTAGAAAGTGGTTACAGCACCTGAAATACAGAAAAAGTTGTTAATATATTATGGTACCTCTGACCTGGACCAATAAAACCTTTACTCCAAATGCTAAATATCCCTGTCACACTAGAGGATTAAGTTTAAAATACTTTTTCAAATTTACTTTAAGCTACCAGGTCTTCATTAGAGAAAGTGTCCTTAACTCATACTGGGGACTTTATTATTCATTCTTTGATAATGAATAAAAGGAACTACTGACAAAAGCAACAGGTTCTGAATAAACAACAGCCAAAGAAAACATTTTTGTAAGTGCAATTGAAGAGTTTTTTGGTGAAACTTGGAATGAGCTGGCGAGAGCAAAACAATTTGATTTCAGATAAAAATACTAATAAAAGGTTCAATGAATTCGATCAGAACAGTGAACTGACTTTAATCCTCATCTGGGTTCTAAAAAGAATTTCTTCTTAAATAAGAAAACTGAGATGCAGAGGTGTTATATATTCAGCTGATAATTGGTAAAGTTGGCATTTATACTTACATCTTGTGGACTCCAAAATCTTTGCTCTTGTACCCCATCCATAATCACCAGGCTTTTTAGTGGCAGGTTGAGAAGAGTTAGGTAAACACTTTTGTGAACAAGGCTCTGAGGAGGGCATTTGTTTTTTTCAGATCACCCTTTACAGCTAGAACTTGATGTTGAAAAGGAAACATGCTTTCAAAATGTTAAAAAGAAAAAAAAAAAAAGACTGTGCTCCTGGGTTTTCACTAAGGATCTTCTTGTAAGAAAATTTAGGTAAAACCAGGAGGTTGTTCAAAACAAGTGAAGATGGATGTTGAGTTTCTAATACTCTGACACCTGTGCAGAATATATATGTACTAGCAGAGGTCGATTTTGTCCCTAAGAACCAGATTCTTTAAATCTTTAAAAGAGATTCAGTTTTTGTGAGTGAACTTCTAACAAGTTACCTCATATACCAGCAAGTTTACTTTTTGCCTTGTCAGTTACTGAGGGGTAAATCCTGCTACTTTGGCTTCAATACCCCTTAGACAGCCAGTGTCACTCTAGATTCTTGACAATTTATGCCACTGATTATAAATTTATATGTATAGGTGTGAGAATTAAAAAAAAAAGATATGTAGAGATTTGTGAGAAGCACTTTTTAAACACCATGTGGTCATGATACTTTTTGGATCATCCCATCAAGTGACTTTTGAATAGTAAACCAGAGAGATTAGTAGTTTTTGAAATGTGCAATTTGTAGTGCTGTATGTATTCAGATCAACCAGGTAGCCGTTACCCAAACCACTTTTATCCTTGGTAGTGTAGTTGATTTTTATGTTTTGGGTATATTAGTTTTCTGTTGCTGTATAACAAATTGTCACACACTTAGCGGCTTAAAACAACATGCATTCATTAGCTCACAGTCTTTTACATGAGAACCCCAGGACAGCAAGGCTGAATTTTCTGCCCCGAGTCTCATAAGGTCCAAATCAAGATGCTGGCAGAGCTGAGTTCTTGTTCTGAGGCTACAGGGGAGAATCTGTTTCCAAGCTTATTCTTGTTGGCAGAATTACATTTCCTGCAGTTACTGGACTGAAGTCCTCATGTCCTTGCTGGTTGTCAGCTGGGAACTATTCACAGCCTCTAGAGGCTGCTCTCAGGTCCTTTCTATGAGGCCCCTGCTATCTTCAAGCCAAGAACCTTGTTTCACCTCCTTCTCATGCCAGAAATCTGACTTTCTCCTTCACTGCTCACTAGAGAAAACTCTGCTTTTAAAGGGCTCATGTAGTTAGGTCAGGCTTACCTAAATGGATTTCCCTTTTGACTAGCCAAAGTCCACTGACTATAAACTTGATTACATCTGCAAAACAATCGCTTTTGCCATTGTATTAGAGTTCTCTAGAGAAACAGAACCAGTGGGATATTGAATCTAAACATAGGCCAAAGCTGCTTGGTCCACCCCATCCATCTAGTACAAATGCTGTCAGGAACGAAGTGGTCAGGCCTTAACAACAGTGGAATAGGAAAGTGCAGAATGGGTTAACCAAAGGTGAACTCAATCTAACTGATGCTATATGGCTCAGTGCCAGCTCAACCCAAATTTGAAAAAATCTAAATCCTTATCCATTTGTTCTAATTGCCAAACAGAGAAAAAGGCTTAAATTACCTAGAAAAAAAGGTAAAAAATAATCAGACTTTATCCTCCGTTCCTTTAAACACAATGCCTGGAAATCAAATAAAACATATGAAACATTCAAGAAAGTGGGAAAATATGACTCATAACCAAAAGAAAAAGTAGTGAGTAAGAGCAGACCCACAAACAATTGGGTTCCAGAAAAAAAGTCTTATAAAGAATATTTCAGGGGTGCCTGGGTGGCTCAGTGGGTTAAAGCCTCTGCCTTCTGGCTCTCTGCTCAGCAGGGAGCGTGCTTCCCTCTCTCTCTGCCTGCCTTTCTGCCTATTTGTGATCTCTGTCTGTCAAATAAATAAATAAATAAAACATATTAAAAAAGAATATTTCAATGAATAGTGGTTAAAAGTATTCTAAATTTCTAACGATTTATTTGTTTTTATGTTAGAAAGATGGGGGCAAGATCAGAGGGAGAGGGAGAGAGAGAATCTCAAGCAGTCTCCCCTCTGAGTGTGGAGCCCAATGATACAGTGCTCGATCCTATGATCCTGAGCTCATAATCTGAGCTAAGATCAAGTTGAACAGTCAATTAGCTGAGCCACCCAGTTGCCCCCCAATTTTTCTAAATTTAATTAAAATAACGAAACTGTAGTTCCCAGAAGTTCATTGAATACTTCTCATAGAATGAACTTCCATACCACATATCACACACACACACACACACACACACACACACACACACACACACACGTACACAGGTACATAATTATCAATCTGCTAAAATCCAAAACAGAGAGAAAATATTAAAATCAGCAAGAGAATAAGAACACATTAGTGCAGGGGAGCCAGGATACAAATTATGTCTGATTTCTCATCAGAAACAAAATGAAAGCCAGAAGAAAATGGAGTGACATTTCTAAAGTATTTGATGAAAATCAAGTTGTTCTGATGATAATTATGTGCATAGCTGAAGTTTGAAGGCATGTTTTCAGATAATCAGAAGTTGAGACTCATCAGTAAAAGACCATTACAGACGTATCAAAGGAGGTTCTTCAAGGTAAAGGATTCTTTAGATCCTGAAAGTTGGATATGTAGAAGGAATAGAGTGATAGAAATGGAAAATGTATGTGTAAATACTTTTTAAAAAATTAAACCTAAAGTTTAAAACTAAGGCAATTTCTTAAAGCAAAAATAATTATGATAATGGGGCGTTGGTTATATGATCGATGTACAAATACTATCTATGGCAGCAACAGCACAAAAGACAGGAAGGAGGTAGTTGAATTGTAGTATAGCACGTTTTTCACACCCTATTTTTTGAGTGGCATAATATCAAAGTTAGATTTTTATGAGTAAAGGATACATAGTGTTATCATAAAAGCCTCCATTAAAATATTAAGACAATGAGATATAACTAAAGACTTTAACCACTGGGGTGATAAAACTGATTAACAAAAAGTTGATCCAAAGAAGTAAAAGAAAAGAAAAAGAAAGAACAAACTAGAAGGTCTAGAAAAGAAACATCATAATAGTAGTCTTAAGCACAATTTAAAATATTATAATTAAGAACCAATAGTTTAAAACTTAAGAATCAATAATCATATCCCATATAAATATTAAAAACTTAAAAGACACATATGATTAGTATTAAAAAATCATATGCTGCTTATAAGTGATCACCTTATATATAAAGACACAAGTTAAAAAGATGGAGAAAACATATTTCATGTAAATACTAGTGACAAGAAGGTTTTGGGGGCTGTATCAATGTCAGACATATTAGGTATCACTACAAAGATCATTACAAGAGATTAAGTGGAACACTGCATAATGAAAGAGTCAATTCATCAAGAAGATACAACAATATTAATTGTGTACCTAATAATAACAGAGCCTTAAACTATATGAAGCAAGAGTTGGCAGAATTGAAAGGATAAACAAATATTAGGACAAGTAGATGAGAACACAGTAAGAATGAAGATCTGAAAAATATACTCAACAAATTTTATATAATTGTAATCCATAGAACATTATTCCCAACAATGGCAGAATATGAATCTTTTTGTATGTTCATGTGGAATATTCACCTAGATAAACCATATCCTAAACCACATAGTTAAATCTTAAAAATTAAATAATTAAAATAGTACAGTATATGTTCTATGACCAGGACAGAATTCAATTTGAAATCATTGACACTAAAATATTAGAAAGCCCCCAAATATTTGCAAAGTAAGTAACACACTCCAAAATAACCATGAACTGAAGAAATCATGAGTAAAATAAGAAAATTTTTTAAATGGCATGTTAATAGCAACACAAAATCTCAAAATGTGTAAGATGCATTTATTTTTAATTTTTTACATTTAATTTTGTTTATAAGTAATAATATATATTAACTGCTTATATATTATATATAATTACCCTTATTTTTTGTTACAAATCTTCATATGAACTATGTATAAATATAAGACTGGATAAAATATGCATAATTTTATGCTATGTAAAATTATTCCCCCAAGTAATCTTAAGTCTTTTTTTTTTCTTCGGTATATGTCTGTGTACGCTACACTTTATCTGAACTGATTGGTGTAAATTTTATCTAGTCAATATGGGTCAGATTGATTTTATTTATTTATTTTTGCTTGTTTCAAGATTTTATTTAAATTCTAGTTGGTTGACATAGAGTGAATACTGGTTTCAGGAGTAGAATTTAGTGATTCATCACTTACACATACCACCATATACCACATATAGCACTGATCACAACAAGTGCTCTCCTTAACACCCATCACATTTAGCCCATCCCCCATCCACCACCCTTCCAGAAAAACCTCAGTTTGTTCTCTATAGTTAAGAGACTTATGGGGGCGCCTGGGTGGCTCAGTGGGTTAAGCCTCTACCTTTGGCTCGGGTCATGATCCCAGGGTCCTGGGATAGAGCCCCACATCGGGCTCTTCACTCAGCGGGGAGCCTGTTTCCTCCTCTCTCTCTGCCTGCCTCTCTGCCTACTTGAGATCTCTGTCTGTCAAATAAATAAAATCTTAAAAAAAAAAGAGAGAGAGACTTATGGTTTTCTTTCCTCTGTGTTTTTTTTTCTTTCCCCTACGTTTACCTGTTTTTTTTTCTTAACTTCCACGTACGAGTGATATCATATGGTATTTGTCTTTCTCTGACTAGTTTGTTTTGCTCAGCATAATACACTGTAACTCCATCCACATCCTTGCAAATGGCAAGATTTCATTCTTTTTAATGGCTGAGTTGTATATATATATATATATATATATATATATATATATATATATACGGGATACCTTGATATATATATATATATATATATATATATATAATATATATATATATAAATATATATATACATACACACACACACACCACGTCTTCTTTATCCATTCATCAGTTGATGGACATTTGCGTTCTTTCCATAATTTGGCTATTGTTGATAATCCTGCTATAAACATCATGGTGCATGTGTGCCTTTAAATAAATATTTTTGTGTCCTTTATGTAAATACCCAGTATTGCAAATGCTGGGCAGTTCTATTTTTAACTTTTTGAGGAACCTCCATACTGTTTTCCAGAATGGCTACATTTAGAATTTATTTATTTATTTGACAGAGAGATAGAGAGTGTAAGTAGGCAGAGAGGCCGGCCAAGGGAGAGGAAGAAGCAGGCTCTCCATTGAGCAGGGAGCCCAATGTGGGACTTGATCCCAGAACCCTGAAATCATCACCTGAACTGAAGGAGGTCACTTAACCAACTGAGACACCCAGGCACCCTGGGTGCTACATTAAAAGCAGAACTTTGAAAGAAATTTCTACCTTTAAATGCCTATAATATAAAAGAAAAATTTATTAGCTTCTTAGCAACAAAAGAGTAAGTTAAACCCAAACAAATAAAAAGAAAGGGTAGGTGAGTAGGAAATCAATTGAAATTAAAAGGCAAAATCTTAAAAAAATCAATAAAGCTAAGTTAATTATTTAAATAGAGTAATAAAATCAATAAATCCTTGCAAAGGTGATTAAACAGAAAAAAAGAAAAGGAAGAGGAGGTAGAGGATAGGAAAGACGATGGAGACAAATTAACAATATCAGAAGTGAAAAATCCTGTAAGAATGAAAAGCTTAATAATGAAATATTATGAACATGTTTATGCAATGGTTAAATTCCTTGAAAACCAAAACTGAAATACAAGTTGACACAGAAGAAATAGAAAACATTGACAGCCCTGTATTTGTTAAAGAAATGAAATTTATAATTTAAAATTTACTCACAAAAAAACTTCCAGGCCCAGAAGCCTTCACAAGAATTCTATTAAACATTTAAGGAAGAAATAATACAAATCTTGCCCAGATTGTCTCCAAAGCCATAGGAGGACAGACTCATTTTTAACTTATTTTATGAAACCAGCAGTGACTTGATAAAATCATAATGAAAGAGGGAGGAGTCAAGATGGCGGAGAAGTAGCAGCCTGAGACTACATCAGGTAGCAGGAGATCAGCTCGATAGCTTATCTAAACATTGCAAACACATACAAATCCAACGGGAGAGCGAAGAGAAGAAGAACAGCAACTCTAGAAACAGAAAATCAACCACTTTCTGAAAGGTAGGACTGGCGGAGAAGTGAATCTAAAACGACGGGAAGATAGACCACGGGGGGAGGGGCCGGCTCCTGGCAAGCGGCGGAGGAATGGAGCACAAAATCAGGACTTTTAAAAGCCTGTTCCACTGAGGGACATTGCTCCAGAGGCTAAACCAGGGTGAAGCCCACGCGGGGTCAGCGTGGCCCCAGGTCCCGCAGGGTCACAGAAGGATCGGGGGTGTCAGAGAGTCGGAGAGCTCGCAGGTATTAGAACGGAGAAGCCGGCTGCAGAGACGGAGCCGAGGACTGAACTCTCAGCTCGGGATACCTTGAACTGGTCGCGGGCTGGGTGAGCTCGGAGCGCGGCTAGAGGCTGGGGATACGGGAGTGATTGGGTGCTGTCCTCTGGGGGCGCACTGAGGAGTGGGGCCCCAGGCTCTCGGCTCCTCCGGGCCGGAGACTAGGAGGCTGCCATTTTCATTCCCATCCTCCGGAACTCTACGGAAAGCGCTCAGGGAACAGAAGCTCCCAAAAGCGAACCCGAGCCGATTACTTAGTACGGCCGCCGGTAAGGGCGGTGCAATCCTGCCTCGGGCAAAGACACTTGAGAGTCACTACAACAGGCCCCTCCCCCAGAAGATCAACAAAATATCCAGCCAGGACGAAGTTCATCTATCAAGGAAAGTAGGTTCATTTCCTAAGACCGCTGCGCAATTCCAGAGGAAGAGAAAGCAAAGCACGGAACTCATGGCTTTCTCCCCATGATTCTTTAGTCTTGCGGCTACTTCAATTTTTTTTTTTCTTTTTTCAATTTTTTTTCTTTTTTTTTTTCTTCTTCTGCTAAATTTTTTAAAACTTTTACCCTTTTCTTTTTTAACGTTTTTTGACTAGTTTATCTAAATATATATATTTTTTCTTTCTTTTTTATATTTTTTCTTTATGTTTTATTTTTTAAATTTTTTCTTTTTTTTCTTTTTTCTTTTTTTTTTTTCAGAACCTGTTTTTATCCTCTTTCTCCCCCCCACAATTAGGGGTCTCTTCTGACTTGGTTACAGTGCATTTTTCTGGGGTCTTTGCCACCCTTTTAGTAGTTTATTTGCTCCTTCACATCCTCTTATCTGGACAAAATGACAAGGCGGAAAAAATCACCACAAACAAAAGAACAAGAGACAGTACCAAAGGCTAGGGACCTAATCAACACAGACATTGGTAATATGTCAGATCAAGAGTTCAGAATGACGATTCTGAACATTCTAGCCGGGCTCGAAAAAGGCATGGAAGATATTAGAGAAACCCTCTCTGGAGATATTAAAGCCCTTTCTGGAGAAATTAAAGAACTAAAATCTAACCAAGTTGAAATCAAAAAAGCTATTAATGAGGTGCAATCAAAAATGGAGGCTCTCACGGCTAGGATAAATGAGGCAGAAGAAAGAATTAGTGATATAGAAGACCAAATGACAGAGAATAAGGAAGCCGAGCAAAAGAGGGACAAACAGCTACTGGACCATGAGGGGAGAATTCGAGACATAAGTGACACCATAAGACGAAACAACATTAGAATAATTGGGATTCCAGAAGAAGAAGAAACAGAGAGGGGAGCAGAAGGTCTACTGGAGAGAATCATTGGAGAGAATTTCTCTAATATGGCAAAGGGAACAAGCATCAAAATCCAGGAGATGCAGAGAACCCCCCTCAAAGTCAACAAGAATAGGTCCACACCCCGTCACCTAATAGTAAAATTGACAAGTCTTAGTGACAAAGAGAAAATCCTGAAAGCAGCCCGAGAAAAGAAGTCTGTAACATACAATGGTAAAAATATTAGATTGGCGGCAGACTTATCCACAGAGACCTGGCAGGCCAGAAAGAGCTGGCATGATATATTCAGAGCACTCAACGAGAAAAACATGCAGCCAAGAATACTCTATCCAGCTAGGCTATCATTGAAAATAGAAGGAGAGATAAAAAGCTTCCAGGACAAACAAAAACTGAAAGAATTTGCAAACACCAAACCAGCTCTCCAGGAAATCTTGAAAGGGGTCCTCTAAGCAAAGAGAGAGCCTAAAAGTAGTAGATCAGAAAGGTGCAGAGACAGTATACAGGAACAGTCACCTTACAGGCTAATAATGGCACTAAATTCATATCTCTCAATAGTTACCCTGAATGTTAATGGGCTAAATGCCCCAATCAAAAGACACAGGGTATCAGAATGGATAAAAAAACAAAACCCATCAGTATGTTGCCTGCAAGAAACCCATTTTAGACGCGAAGACACCTCCAGATTTAAAGTGAGGGGGTGGAAAACAATTTACCATGATAATGGGCATCAGAAGAAAGCTGGGGTGACAATCCTTCTATCAGATCCATTAGATTTGAAGCCAAAGACTATAATAAGAGATGAGGAAGGACACTATATCCTACTCAAAGGGTCTGTTCATCAAGAAGATCTAACCATTTTAAATATCTATGCCCCTAACGTGGGAGCAGCCAACTATATCAACCAATTAATAACAAAATCAAAGAAACACATCAATAATAATACAATAATAGTAGGGGACATTAACACTCCCCTCACTGAAATGGACAGATCATCCAAGCAAAAGATCAACAAGGAAATAAAGGCCTTAAATGACACACTGGACCAGATGGACATCACAGATATATTCAGAATATTTCATCCCAAAGCAACAGAATACACATTCTTCTCTAGTGCACATGGAACCTTCTCCAGAATAGATCACATCCTGGGTCACAAATCAGGTCTCAACCGGTATCAAAAGATTAGGATCATTCCCTGCATATTTTCAGACCACAATGCTCTGAAGCTAGAACTCAATCACAAGAGGAAAGCTGGAAAGAACCCAAATACATGGAGACTAAACAGCATCCTTCTAAAGAATGAATGGGTCAACCAGGAAATTAAAGAAGAATTGAAAATATTCATGGAAACAAATGATAATGAAAACACAACAGTTCAAAATATGTGGGACACAGCAAAGGCAGTCCTGAGAGGAAAATATATAGCGGTACACGCCTTTCTCAAGAAACAAGAAAGGTCTCAAGTACACAACCTAACCCTACACGTAAAGGAGCTGGAGAAAGAACAAGAAAGAAACCCTAAACCCAGCAGGAGAAGAGAAATCATAACGATCAGAGCAGAAATCAATGAAATGGAAACCAAAAAAACAATAGAAAAAATCAATGAAACTAGGAGCTGGTTCTTTGAAAGAATCAATAAGATTGATAAACCCCTGGCCAGACTCATCAAAAAGAAAAGAGAAAGGACCCAAATCAATAAAATCATGAATGAAAGAGGAGAGATCACAACTAACACCAAAGAAATACAGACAATTATAAGAACATACTATGAGCAACTCTACGCCAACAAATTGGACAATCTGGAAGAAATGGATGCATTCCTAGAGACATATAAACTACCACAACTGAACCAGGAAGAAATAGAAAACCTGAACAGGCCCATAACCAGTAAGGAGATTGAAACAGTCATCAAAAATCTCCAAACAAACAAAAGCCCAGGGCCAGATGGCTTCCCAGGGGAATTCTACCAAACATTTAAAGAAGAACTCATTCCTATTCTCCTGAAACTGTTCCAAAAAATAGAAACGGAAGGAAAACTTCCAAACTCATTTTATGAGGCCAGCATCACCTTGATCCCCAAACCAGACAAGGATCCCACCAAAAAAGAGAACTACAGACCAATATCCTTGATGATCACAGACGCAAAAATTCTCGCCAAAATACTAGCCAGTAGGATTCAACAGTACATTAAAAGGATTATTCACCACGATCAAGTGGGATTTATTCCAGGGCTTCAGGGTTGGTTCAACATCCGCAAATCAATCAATCAATGTGATAGAACACATTAATAAAAGAAAGAACAAGAACCATATGATACTCTCAATAGATGCTGAAAAAGCATTTGACAAAGTACAGCATCCTTTCCTGATCAAAACTCTTCAAAGTGTAGGGATAGAGGGCACATACCTCAATATTATCAAAGCCATCTATGAAAAACCCACCGCAAATATCATTCTCAATGGAGAGAAACTGAAAGCTTTTTCGCTAAGGTCAGGAACACGGCAGGGATGTCCATTATCACCACTGCTATTCAACATAGTACTAGAAGTCCTAGCCTCAGCAATCAGACAACAAAAAGAAATTAAAGGCATCCAAATTGGTAAAGAAGAAGTCAAACTATCACTCTTCGCAGATGATATGATACTATATGTGGAAAACCCAAAAGACTCCACTCCAAAACTGCTAGAACTTGTACAGGAATTCAGTAAAGTGTCAGGATATAAAATCAATGCACAGAAATCAGTTGCATTTCTGTACACCAACAACAAGACAGAAGAAAGAGAAATTAAGGAGTCAATCCCATTTACAATTGTACCCAAAACTATAAGATACCTAGGAATAAACCTAACCAAAGAGGCTAAAAATCTATACACAGAAAATTATAAACTACTCATGAAAGAAATTGAGGAAGACACAAAGAAATGGAAAAATGTTACATGCTCCTGGATTGGAAGAATAAATATTGTGAAAATGTCCATGCTACCTAAAGCAATCTACACATTTAATGCAATCCCTATCAAAATACCGTCCATTTTTTTCAAAGAAATGGAACAAATAATCCTCAAATTTATATGGAACCAGAAAAGACCTCGAATAGCCAAAGGAATATTGAAAAAGAAAGGCAAAGTTGGTGGCATCACAATTCCAGACTTCAAGCTCTATTACAAAGCTGTCATCATCAAGACAGCATGGTACTGGCACAAAAACAGACACATAGATCAGTGGAACAGAATAGAGAGCCCAGAAATCAACCCTCAACTCTATGGTCAACTAATCTTCGACAAAGCAGGAAAGGATGTCCAATGGAAAAAAGACAGCCTCTTCAATAAATGGTGCTGGGAAAATTGGACAGCCACATGCAGAAAAATGAAATTGGACCACTTCCTTACACCACACACGAAAATAGACTCCAAATGGATGAAGGACCTCAATGTGAGAAAGGAATCCATCCAAATCCTTGAGGAGAATGCAGGCAGCAACCTCTTCGACCTCAGCCGTAGCAACATCTTCCTAGGAACAACGGCAAAGGCAAGGGAAGCAAGGGCAAAAATGAACTATTGGGATTTCATCAAGATCAAAAGCTTTTGCACAGCAAAGGAAACAGTTAACAAAACCAAAAGACAACTGACAGAATGGGAGAAGATATTTGCAAACGACATATCAGATAAAGGGCTAGTATCCAAAATCTATAAGGAACTTAGCAAACTCAACACCCAAAGAACAAACAATCCAATCAAGAAATGGGCAGAGGACATGAACAGACATTTCTGCAAAGAAGACATTCAGATGGCCAACAGACACATGAAAAAGTGCTCCACGTCACTCGGCATCAGGGAAATACAAATCAAAACCAAAATGAGATATCACCTCACACCAGTCAGAATGGCTAAAATTAACAAGTCAGGAAATGACAGATGCTGGCGAGGATGTGGAGAAAGGGGAACCCTCCTCCACTGTTGGTGGGAATGCAAGCTGGGGCAACCACGCTGGAAAACAGCATGGAGGTTCCTCAAAATGTTGAAAATAGAACTACCGCATGACCCAGCAATTGCACTACTGGGTATTTACACTAAAGATGCAAACATAGTGATCCGAAGGGGCACGTGTACCCGAATGTTTATAGCAGCAATGTCTACAATAGCCAAACTATGGAAAGAACCTAGATGTCCATCAACAGATGAATGGATAAAGAAGATGTGGTATATATACACAATGGAATACTATGCAGCCATCAAAAGAAATGAAATCTTGCCATTTGCGACGACGTGGATGGAACTAGAGCGTATCATGCTTAGTGAAATAAGTCAATCGGAGAAAGACAACTATCATATGATCTCCCTGATATGAGGACTTGGAGAAGCAACATGGGGGCTTAGGGGGATAGGAGAAGAATAAATGAAACAAGATGGGATTGGGAGGGAGACAAACCATAAATGACTCTTAATCTCACAAAACAAACTGGGGGTTGCTGGGGGGAGGTGGGATTGGGAGAGGGGGAGGGGGCTATGGACATTGGGGAGGGTATGTGCTATCGTGAGTGCTGTGAAGTGTGTAAACCTGGCGATTCACAGACCTGTACCCCTGGGGATAAAAATACATTATATGTTTATTAAAAAAAAAAATTTGGAAGGGGAGGCGAACCATAAGAGACTATGAACTCTGGAAAACAACCTGAGGGTTTTGAAGGGTCAGGGGTGGGAGGTTGGGGGAACAGATGGTGGGTAATGGGGAGGGCACGTTTTGCATGGAGCACTGGGTGTTGTGCAAAAACAATGAATACTGTTACGCTGAAAAAATAAATAAAATGGGGAAAAAATCATTATGAAAAAGATATAACCACAAAATAAAATTACAGAGCAAAAATCAAGTGTATTTCTGGAATGAAACATCAGTCATGAAAATAACTTTTATTAGGGTGCCTGGGTGGCTCAGTAGGTTGAGCATCTGACTTCCCCTCAGGTCATGATCCCAAAGTCCTGGCATCAAGCCCAGCTTCAGGCTCCCTTGTCTCTCTCCTTCTGACCCTCCTGCTTCTCATGCTCTCTCTCTCACTCACTCTCAAATAAAAGTGAAATCTTTTTTGCTGGTTGAATTGTTAAATAAATAAATAAATAAATAAATAAATAAATAAATAAATAAATAAATGAGTTTATTGCCTTCCCCAGTGGGGGGAAATAAGGAAACAAAGAAAGAAAATAACCTTTACTAATGAAAAGTTACACTTATTTGAAAGTCAGTGTTACTTATAGAAGAAAATCATCTCGTATTGGTGAATTCAGCTCAGTGGAATGTTTTCTCTTCTTATTCTATGGACTGTCTCCTCAAGGACTGGATTTGGTGGGAAAATGTGGCAGAAGTTGAGTAGGCACTGGTAAGTTGAAACGTGTATGTGGGTATTTGTAGGAATGTCATGGATTAGAAATATGAACACCTTACTTGTAACAAACTGAATGTAAGAAGGATTATAGTGGTATCCTAAAATGGTGATATTAAAAGACTTACTTTGGACTGGGTTTATAAAATATTGGATTGTAGAGTAATTTCTAGTCTTTCTATGTGGCTATTTATTCATCATTGGTTCACTCTTTACTAATATAGGGTAACACTCAAGATAACAAAAAGTAAATTTTCTGTGAAAGATTGGAGAATTTTAAGGATTGCAGAAAACTTGAACTAAATATAGTCTGACCATATCCCTTTTAAAAAAGAAGGAACTTATTTTTTAGAGAAGTTTTAAGTTCATAGAAAAGTTAAGCAGGAAGTATAGAGTTCTCATATTCTCTCTGCCCCCACACATGCAGAGTCTCCCCCACTATCAACATCTCTGGAAGGAGTGGTACATTTTGTTACAATTGATGAATTTACAGTAACCTGTCATTGTCACCTGAAGTTCATAGTTCACACATTAGGATCTGCTCTTAATGTAGTACATTTTCTAGATTTGGACAAATATATTATAATATGTATCCACTATTATAGTGTTTTTACTGTCCTAAAAATTCTGTACTCTGCCTGTACATCTATCCTTCCCTCAAACCTCTGGCAACCACTGATCTTTTTATTATCTCCATAGTTTTGCCTTTACAGGTTGTAATATAATTTGAATCATAGAGTATGTATTCTTTTCAGGTTGGTGTATTTCAGTTAATAATATGCATTTAAGATTCTTCCATATCTTTTCAAGACTTGGTAGCTCATTTCACGTTGAATAATATTTCATTGTCTGAATGTACTAGAGTTTATCCATTCACCAACTGAAGAACATCTTGGTTGCTTTCAAGTTTTAGCCGTTATGAATAAAGATGTTATAAACATCTATGTGCATGTTTTTGTTTGAATGTAAGTTTTCACCTCCTTTGGGTAATACCAAGAAATGTGATTGCTAGATTATATGGTAAGAGTATGAGACCCTGAACGGCCAGAGGGATGTTGAAAAAGAAAATCAAAGGTAGGGGCATGCCTATTCCTGACTTCAAGCCAGACTACAAAGCTGTGATCATCAGGAGAGCATGGTAATGGCAAAAAAACAGACACATACATCAGTGCAATAGAATAGAGAGCCCAAAAATGGACCCTAAAGTCTATGGTCACCAATCTTCGACAAAGCAGGAAATAATATCTACTGAAAAAAGAACAATTTCTTAAATAAATGATGCTGGGAATATCAGGCAGCCACATGCAGAAGAATGAAACTGGACCATTCTCTTTCACCATACACAAAGGTAAACTCAAAATGGATGAAAGACATCAAAGTGAGATCAAAATCCTAGAGGAGAACACAGGCAGCAACCTCTGTGACTTTGGCCACAGCAACTTCTTGCTAAGGATGTCTCCAAAGGTAAGGGAAACAAAAGCAAAAATAAACTATTGAGACTTCATCAAGATAAAAAGCTTCTGTACAACAAAGGAAACAGTCGGAAAACTAAAAGGCAACCTGCAGAATGGGAGAAGATATTTTCAAATGACATACCAGATAAAGGGCTAGTTTCCAAGATCTATAAAACCTACCAACTCAACACCCAAAAAAGAAAACAAATAATCCAGTCAAGAAATGGACATAAGACATGAACAGAGATGTCTCCAAAGAAGACTTACAAATGGCCAACAGACACATGAGAAATGCTCAACATCACTTGTCATCAGGGAAATACAAATCAAAACCACAATGTGATACCACCTTACACCAGTTTGAATGGCTAAAATGAACAAGACAGGAAACAACAACTGTTGGCAAGGATGTGGAAAAAAGGGAACCCTCTTACACTGTTGGAGGGAATGCAAGCTGGTGCAGCCATTCTGGAAAACAGTATGGAGGTCCCTCAAGAAGTTAAAAATAGAGCTACCCTACAACTCAGCAATTTCACTACTGGGTGTTTACCCCAAAGATACAGATGTAGTGACGTGGGGGGGGGGGCACCTGCTCCCTAATGTTCATAGCAGCAATTTCCACAATAGCCAAACTGTGGAACGAGCCAAAATGTCCTTCAACAAATGAATGGACAAAGAAGATGTGATACATATATATATGAATATTACTCACCTGTCAGAAAGAATGAGTACCTACCATTTACATCAATGTGAACAGAAATGGAAGATATTATGCTAAGGGAAATAAGTCAATCAGAAAAAGGCAATAATCATATATTTTCACTCATATGTGGAATATCAGAAACAGTGCAGAAGATAAAAAAGGGAAAGGAGGGAAAACTAGATAGGAAGAAATCAGAAAGGGAGAAAAACCATGAGAGGCTCTTAACTCTAGGAAACAAAGTTGCTTTGTGCATGGGTACAGAGATCGGGTAATTTGGTGATGGGCATTAGGGACATGGGTGCAGAGATCAGGTAATTTGGTGATGGACATTAGGGAGGGCACATGATGTGATGAGCATTGGGTGTTATACACAACTAATAAATTACTGAATACTACATCTGAAACTAATGATGTACTTTATGTTGGCTAATTGAATTCGAATAAAAGAAAAAAACTGATAAATGAAATCAATCAATGGAGAATTAAATAAATGTTCATGGATAGAAATACCTAATATTGTCCAGATGTCTTTTTTTTTTTAACTTGATCTATATATTCAGTGCAATCAAAATCCCAGGCTTATTTTGTGGACATTAAGAAATCATCCTAACGTTTATATGGAGGGGCAAAATATCAAGACTAACCAACACAACACTGAAGGAGAAGAACAAAGCTGGAGAACTAACACTACCTGACTTTAAGACTTAGTATAAAGTTATAATAGTTAATACAAAACAGTATTAGTGAAAGAACAGACATATGAATGGAACAGAACAGATGATTCACATAAAGATAATGACTTTAACAGTAGAGCAAAGACAATAAAATGGAAGACAGATCATTTTCCAACAAGTAGTACTGGAACAACTGGACATGCACATATGGGGGGAAAAAACAAACAAACAAACAAACAAAACAAAATAAAACCAGACCTTAACTTTTTAACCAAAATTAGCTCAAATGAACCACTTACCTAAATGTAGAACACAAAAGTATAAAACTCCTAGAATATAACGTAGAAGAAAATCTAGATGACTTTGGGCTTGACATTGACCTTACTATATGTAACATCAAAGATATAATCCATGAGTTGATCAGCGGAACTTTATTAAATTAAAAATTTCTTCTCTGTGAAAGGCACAGAAATAATGAAAGCATGAGCCAAAGACTGAGAGAAAATATTTGCAAAATACATATCTAATACACATCTAATAGCCAAAATATACCAAGAATTCTTAAAACTGACAATAAGAAAACCAATGACCTGACTGAAAAAATGAGCTAAAAACCTTAACAGATACGTCACCAAAGAAGATATACAGGTGGAAAATAAGCATATGAAAAGATATTCCACAATAAAGCTCCTCAGGGAAATGCAAATTAAAACAACAACGACATCAATTCATGTCTATGAGAATGACCAAAATCCAGAACACTGACACTTAAAATCTGATGATAATGTGCAACAGAAATTCTCATTTAGTTGTGGTAAGAATGCAAAATGGAAGACAGTTTCACAGCTTCTTACAAAACTACATAGGGTCTATACAAATTTTATGATTATTTGTTCCAGCTCTGTGAAAAGTGTCAATGATATTTTGATAGGGATTGCACTGAATGTGTAGATTCCTCTGGGTAACATAGACATTTTAACAATATTTATTCTTTCAAACCTTGAGCATAGAATGTTTTTCCATATCTTTGTGTCTTCCTCAAATTCTTTCATAAGTGTTCTGTAATTTTTAGAGTACAGATTCTTTACCTCTTTGCTTAGGTTTATTCCTAGGTACCTTACAGTCTTTGGTGCAATTGTAAATGGGGCCAATTCCTTTATTTATCTTTCTTCAGCCTCATTTTTAGTGCATAGAAATACTAGTGATTTCTGTGCATTGTTTTTGTATCCTGCCATGTTGCTGAATTGCTGTATGTGTTTACCAATTTGGGGTGGAATCTTTTGGGTTTTCCACATAGAGTATCGTGTCATCGATGAAGAGTGAGAGTTTGACTTTTTCCTTGCCAATTTGAATTCTTCCCCCCCCCCCCCTTTTTGTTGTCTCATTGCTGAGGCTAGGACTTCTAGTACTTTGTTGAAGAACAGTGGTGAGAGTGGGCATCCATGTCATGTTCGTGATCTTAGGGGCAAAGCTTTCAGTTCTTCCCCACTGAGAATGATACTCACTGTGGGTTTTTTGTAGATGGCTTTTGTGATATTGAGTTATGTCTCCTCTCTCCTTATGCTGTGAAGAGTTTTAATCAAGAAAGGATACTTTACTTTGTCAAATGCTTTTTCTGCATCAATTGAGAGGATCATATAGTTCTGTCTTTTCTTTTAGTAATGGATCTACCACATGTATTGATTTGTGAATGTTGAACCACTCTTTTTTTTTATTTCTTATCAGAGTAACAGAATTCATTGTTTCTGCACCACACTCAGTGCTCCATGCAATGCGTGCCCTCCATAATACCCACCAACTGGCTCCCTCAACCTCCCACCCCCCCACCCCTTCAAACCACTTGAACCACTCTTGCAGCCAAGAATAAGATCCACTTGGTCTGGCGAATATCCTTGTAATGTACTGCTGGACCCTATTGGCTAGTAATCTTGGCATTTTGACATCCATGTTCATCAGGGATATTGGTCTGTATTTCTACTTTTTGATGGGGTCTTTGTCTGGTTTTGGGATCAATGTAACGCTGGCCTCATAGAATGAGTTTGGAAGTTTCCCTTCCATTTCTATTTTTGAAACAGCTTCAGTAGAATAGGTTTTATTTTTTTCTTCTTTAAATGTTTGGTATAATCCCCCTGGGAAGCCATCTGGCCCTGGACTCTTGTTTTTTTGGGAAGGTTTTTGATTACTGCTTCAATTTTCTTCCTGGTTATTGGTCCATTCACATGTTCTACCTATCCCTGTTTCAGTCTTGGTAGTTTATAAGTTTCCAGGAATGCATCCATTTCTTCCAGATTGTCTAATCTGCTGTTATATAGATGCTCATAATATGTTCTTAAAATTGTCTGTATTTCCTTGATGTTAGTTGTGATCTGTCCCCTTTCATTCATGATTTTATTAATTTGGGTCTTTCTCTTTTCTTTTGGATAAGTCTTCCCAGAGGCTTATCACTCTTATTAATTCTTTCCGAGAACCAGCTTCTAGTTTCATTGATCTGTTCCAATGTTCTTCTGGTTTCTATTTCATTGATTGCTGCTCTGACTGTTATTATATCTCTTCTGTTGCTTGGTTCAGGGTTTATTTGCTATCCTTTCTCCAGCTCCTTTAGTGAAATTTGAACTTGTGTATTTGAGATTTTTAAAATTTTTTTGAGGGCGGCTTGAAATCCATATACTTCCCTTTTAGGAGCACCTTTGACATATCCCAAAGGTTTTGAACAGTTGTGTTTTAATTTCATTAGTTTCTGCGAATTTTTAAAATTCTTCTTTAATTTCCTGATTGACCCATTCATTCTTTAGTAGGATGCACGTTAACCTCCAAGTGTTTGAATTCTGTCCAAATTTCCTCTTGTGATTGAGTTCCAGTTTCAAAGCCTTGTGGTCTGAAAATATGCAAGGAATGATCCAAGTCTTTTGGTATCAGTTGGGACCCAATTTGTGACCCAGTGTGTGATCTATTCTGGAGGAAGTTCCATGTGCACTTGAGAAGAATGTGTATTCTGTTTCTTTAGGATGGAATGCTCTGTGTATATCTGTGAAGTCCAAAGAGCCCAGGTATCATTCAAAGCCCTGATTCCTTGTTGATCTGCTTAGATATCTGTCCATTTCTGTGAGTGGGCTGTTGAAGTTCCCCACTGTTAATGTATTATTTTTAATGGGGTTCTTTACTTTGGTTAGTAATTCATTGATGTAATTGGCCGCTCCCAAATTACTGGCATAAGTACTTATAATTGTTAGATCTGCTTGTTGGGTAGACTCTTTAAGTATGATACAGTGTCCTCTTCATCTCTCACTACAGCCTTTTGTCTAAAATCGAATTTACCTGATATGCAGATTGATACCCCAGCTTTCTTTGAGTTCCATGATCATGGTAAATTGTTCTCCACCCTCACTTTCAGTTTAGAGGTGACTTTAGGTCTGAAATGAGTCTCTTGTAGACAGCATATGGATAGGTCTTGTTTCTTATCCGATCTGATACCCTTTGTCTTTTGACTGGAACATATAGCTCATTTACATTCAGAGCAACTATTGAAAGATATGAATTTAGTGCCATTGTATTACCTGTAAAATCCCTGTTTATGTAGACTGTCTATGTTTCCTTCTGGTCTATGTTACTCTTGGGCTCTCTCCTTGCTTACAGGATCCCCCTTACTATTTCTTGCAGGACTGGCTTGGTACTCACATATTCTTTCAGTTTCTGTCTTTCCTGGAAGCTCTTTGTCTCTCCTGCCATTTTGAATGACAACCATGCTGGATAAAGTATTCTTGGCTGCATGGGTTTTTTTTTTTTTCCCTCATTTAGTACCCTGAGTATATGCTGCCATGTTTTACTGGCTTGCCAGGCCTCTGTTGATAGGTCTGTTGCTAGTCTAATGTTCCTACCCCTGTGGGTAAGGGACCTCTTGTCTTGAGCCGCTTTCAGGATTTTCTCTTTATCTTTGAAATTTGAAAGCTTCACTATTATATGATGGGGTGTTGATCTATTTTTTTGTTTTATGAGGGTCCTCTCTACCTCTGGGACAGGAACGGCCGTTTTCTTCCCCAAATTAGGGAAGTTTACAGCTGTGATTTGCTCAAACATACCTTCGCGCACTCTCTCTTTTTCTTCTCCCTCAGGGACCCCTATAATTCTGATATTGTTTCCTTTTTTAAAAGATTTTATTTATTTATTTATTTATTTATTTATTTATTTATTTGACAGAAAGAGAGACAGAGAGCACAAGAAGGCAGAGAGGCAGGCAGAGGCAGAGAGAGAAGCAGGCTCCCCACTGAGCAAGGATCCCAATGTGGGGCTTGATCCCAGGACCCTGAGATCATGACCTGAGATGAAAGCAGCGGCTTTAACCCACTGAGCCACCCAGGTGCCCTGAAATTGTTTACTTTGATGGCATTGCTGATTTCTTGAAGTCTCTCCTCATTAGTTGTTTTTCTCTGTTTTCCTTAGCTTCCTTCCTTTCCATCATCTTGTCTTGTTGTCACTTCTCTTCTGCCTCATTTACCCTAACTGTTAGAACATCTAATTTAGACCACATCTCAGAGCATTTTTAACTTCAACCTGATTAGATATCATTTCTTCACAAAGATATCCTCTAATGCCTTTTTATGTTTTTTTCAAGCCCAGCTCGTAACTTTAATTGTTATCCTGAATTCCATCTCTGACATTTTACTTATATCCACATCGATTAGATCTGTGGCAGAGTGTATTACCTCTGGGTGTTTCTTTCATTCTGAATTCCTTCTTCTAGTCATTTTACCCAGAGAAGAATGGATGGACGAGTGAACAGAATCAAGAATATCAACCAGGACCCAAGCAAAGTACTGTGTACTTGGTAGATAAATCCAAAGAGATCTAAACCAAAAAAGAAAAGCAAAAGAAAAAAGGAGGGGGTGAGAGAGAGAATATAATCTCCCAGGGTGGACAAAACATTGTGGTCCACTTGTTCCTGAGAATATTTTGGTCTCTGTGTTAGAGGACACCAAATCCCAAAATTGTAAAGAAACCAAAACTTGCATATATATAATTGAATAAAGTGAAAGGAAGCCAAAAATGAAGAATATATCTATTAAATGTAAAGGTAAAAAGTGAAAGTTAAAAAAAAAGACTTAAAAACAAAGAATGGAGTGATCCGAAGGGGCACGTGTACCCGAATGTTTATAGCAGCAATGTCTACAATAGCCAAACTATGGAAAGAACCTAGATGTCCATCAACAGATGAATGGATAAAGAAGATGTGGTATATATACACAATGGAATACTATGCAGCCATCAAAAGAAATGAAATCTTGCCATTTGCGACGACGTGGATGGAACTAGAGCGTATCATGCTTCGTGAAATAAGTCAATCGGAGAAAGACAACTATCATATGATCTCCCTGATATGAGGACTTGGAGAAGCAACATGGGGGCTTAGGGGGATAGGAGAAGAATAAATGAAACAAGATGGGATTGGGAGGGAGACAAACCATAAATGACTCTTAATCTCACAAAACAAACTGGGGGTTGCTGGGGGGAGGTGGGATTGGGAGAGGGGGAGGGGGCTATGGACATTGGGGAGGGTATGTGCTATCGTGAGTGCTGTGAAGTGTGTAAACCTGGCGATTCACAGACCTGTACCCCTGGGGATAAAAATACATTATATGTTTATTAAAAAAAAAAATTTGGAAGGGGAGGCGAACCATAAGAGACTATGAACTCTGGAAAACAACCTGAGGGTTTTGAAGGGTCAGGGGTGGGAGGTTGGGGGAACAGATGGTGGGTAATGGGGAGGGCACGTTTTGCATGGAGCACTGGGTGTTGTGCAAAAACAATGAATACTGTTACGCTGAAAAAATAAATAAAATGGGGGAAAAAAAAAACAAAGAATGGATAAAATAAACTAGTTGAAAGGAACAAAAGGAGTAAAGAAATGGAAAATTTTAAACTGAAAGATAATCAAATCCTGAGAAAAGAACTCTAATTCTATGACTCCTATATACTATTTTCCCGTAGTGCTGGAGTTTTACAGTCCTATGTGGTCCATAAACTTGTTGTGCACCGGTTCTTCCAGTTGGGTTTTCTGGAGAAGGGGCCTGCTGCACCGCCTCTCAGGTGTCTTTGCCGTGAGGGGAGTTTCACCACTCCTTGCCAGAGGGCTGGGCTCAGTGTAAATTGGTCCTCTGTGTAGCATTTGTTTCCTGAAGGTTTTCTTTGCCTCTTTAGAGGATCAAAATTAAAGTTGTCGCACCCCAATCTATAGCCCCAGAGCTAAAAGACTGTGGTCCCCTCTCTTCAGTAAACCCTTGGGGATAAATGGTCTTCACGTTTGTGTGTGCCAAACTCTGCAAACTCCTACAGAATGCACCCTCACAGATCTTCTCCATGGAAGGTGGAGGGTCCTGAGTTTCTACTGCACTTTGTAGAGCCCTGGCAAGAAGAATGGTCTCTGAACTGCGCATGCACCCACTCTGGCCCTCCTGGGGGAAGACAGAGGATCGCCATTACTGTCCTTTACAAGGTCCCTGCCCTGAAAGCTGTTACCTGGTCCTGTGCAAACCTGCTCCACTACTCCCAGGGGAAGGCAGAGGGGCCCTGTGTTCCTGTTCTTTGCATGGTTCCCACTCAGAAACTGGTTACCTAATTGAGGTGTGGCTTGCAGTACATGGGCAACCGAACTCAAAACACCCTCTTGGGTATCCAACTTCCTTGCTCTGGTGCTTGGGAACTTTACCAGCTCAGGTACCTCCTTATTTCTGTTTACTCCAGGATCCTGAGACCACAATGTCCTACCTAGGGTTCTGCCCCATTTCAACACCTTAGCAGCTTTCAGGCAGGGATATCTCTCACTAGAGCAGACTTCTAAGGGTTCTGATTTTGCACTTCAGGGCTGTATGACTTTCTGACACCTGGCTTACTTATGTTCCCTCTCCCATCTCCCCTCAGATTCACTTCTCTGGATCTCCTGTCTTGCAAAAAGTGTTGTTTTTCTACTTGTAGAGTCCCAGGTATTCTTTTCTTACATCTCAGGTTGAATTCATGGGTGTTCAGAATGATTTGATAGTTATCTTGCTAAATTCAAGGGACCAGATGAAATGAGGTCCCCTACACTTCTGCCATCTTACCTCCTCCCCTCTCTCATTTATCAGAGTTTTATAGTTTTACTCATATAGATCTTGTATTTTGTAAGATTTATACCTAAGTATTTTCTTTTTGGGAAGCTAATGAAAATGGAATTGTTTTAAATCTTAAAATGTCAGTTGTTTATTTCTGGTATATAAGAAAGCAATTTATTTTTATATATTCACTTTCTACTCTGAAACCCTGCAACTAACGTCTTTTATTCTAGGAGGCTTCGTCCTTTTGTTTTTGTTTTAATTTATTTTTTAAAATTTATTGTCAGTATTCCAGAATTCATTGTTTCCAGGAGGCTTCTTCATTAATTCTTTTGGATTTATTTCTTCAAAAATCATGTCATTTGTGAACAAAGACAGTTTTATTTCTTCTTTCCTGGTCTATATACCTTGTATTTCCTTTTCGTGTCTTATTTCATTAGCTAGGACTTCCACCAAAATGTTGAGAAAGAGTGGCAAGAGAGAACATCCTTCCCTTCTTCTTCCTATCTTAGAGGGAAAACTAGGTTCTCACCAGTAAGTATAATGTTAGCTGTAGATTTTTTTGTAGGTGTTCTTTATCAAATTGAGGAAGTTTCTCTTCTAGATTGCCAAGGTTTTGTTGTTGTTGTTGTTGTTGTTTGTTTGCTTTGTTTTGTCATGAATGGGTATTGTATTTTGTTAAATGATGTTTCTACATCTGTTGATACAATAATGTGATTTTTCTTATTTAACTTGTTGAGACAATGGATTATGTTAATTGATTTTTGAACATTATACCTACCTGCATCCCTGGGATAAATCCTAATATCTCATGCTGTATAATTCTTTTCATACCTTCTTGTATTTACTTTCCTAATATTTTGTTAAGATTTTTGCATCTATTTTCATGAGAGACATTGGCATGTAGTTTTCTTGTAATTTCTTTGTCTGGTTTGATAGTAAGGTAATCTGCCCTCATAGAAAAAAGTTAGGAAGGGGTGCCTGGGTGGTTCAGTCATTAAGTGTCCGCCTTTGGCTCAGGTCATGACCCCAGGGCCCTGGGATTGAGCCCCACATCAGGCTCTTGCTCAGAAGGGAGCCTGCAACTCCCTCTCCCACACCCCTTGCTTGTTTTCCCTCTCTCACAGTGTCTCCCTCTGTCAAAAAATAAAATCTTTTTAAAAGTGCTGAAAAAGAATGAGGAAATATTCCTTCTTTTTCCATCTTTTCAAAGAGAATGTAGAGACTAGATATAATCTACCTTTAGAGTCTTGTAGAATTCACCTTTGAAACCATTTGGTCTATTATTGATTAAATTTCTTTAATCAATGTACGTCTGTTTAGATAATGTATTTCTACTTGTATAGGAAAGAAATGCATCTTCATTATAGGGCATATAGAGATTTTTTTTACATTAATTAATGCTGATTACCACAACTAATAAATGACTTTGGGCAAATTCTTTAACCTCTCCAAGCTTCACTTTACCCATCTTTAAACTGGACATAAAATTAACACTTATTCCATAGAGTCACCGCACATAATAATAGGGGTAAAACTTTAATTGTTTTAACTTCAATATTTCTGTAAAATGATAACTTTCATACTCAATTTTACAAAGTAGGAAATCAAGGCATAGAAAGACTAGACAGCTTGTTTCAGTCAAGATTCTCTTGTTGCCTAGTAACAAGATTGAAGCACTGATCAAAAACCTCCCAAAAAGCAAGAGCCCAGGACCTGACAGATTCCCTGGGGAATTCTACAAACATGCAAAGAAGAAATAACACCAACTCTCTTGAAGACATTCCAAAAAACTGAAGCAGAAGGAAAACTTCCAGACTCCTTTTATGAAGCCAGTTATTACCCTGATCCCCAAACTAGGCAAAGACCCTACAAAAAGGAAGAATTTCAGGCCAATATCACTGATGAATATGGATGCTAAGATTCTCAAGAAGATCCTAGCAAACAGGATCCAGCAGCACATTAAAAGATTATCCACCATGATCAGGTGGGATTCATCCCTGGGTTACAAGGATGGTGCAACATTCGCAAATCAAACAATGTGATAGAAAAAATCAATAAGAGAAGAGAGAAGAACCACATGGTCCTCTCAATTGATGCACAGGAAGCATTTGACAAAATCTAGCATCCATTCCTGAATAAAACGGTTCAAAGTATAGGGATAGAGGGAACATTCCTGAATTTCATAAAATCTATCTATGAAAGACCCACAGTAAATATCATCCTCAATGGGAAAAAGCTCACAGCCTTCCCATTGAGATCAGGAACACGACAAGGATGCCCACTCTCACCACTCTTGTTCAACATAATATTGGAAGTCCTAGCAATGGCAATCAGACAACAAAGAGAAATAAAATGTACCCAAATTGGGAATGAAGACGTCAAATTCTCTCTCTTCACAGATGACATGATTCCTTATATGGAAAACCCCAAAGACTCCACCCCCAAGCTCCTAGAACTCATACAGCAATTCAGTAAGGTGGCAGGATACAAAGTCAATGTACAGAAATCTTGGCTTTCTTATACACTAACAATGAAAATACAGAAAGGGAAATTAGAGAATCGATTCCATTTACTAGAGCACCAAGAACCTTAAGATACCAGGGAAGAAACCTAACCAAAGAGCTAAAGGACCTGTACTTGAGGAACTACAGAACACTCATGAAAGAAATTGAAGAAGACACAAAAAGATGGAAGACCGTTCCATGCTCTTGGATCGGAAGGATAAACATTGTTAAAATGTCTATACTGCCTAGAGCAATCTATACTTTTGATGCCATTCCGATCAAAATTCCACCGGTATTTTTCAAAAGCTGGAGCAAATAATCCTAAAATTTGTATGGAATCAGAAGAGACCCCGAATTGCTATGGAAATGCTGAAAAACAAAAACAAAACTGGTGGCATCACGTTACCTGATTTCCAGCTTTGCTACAAAGCTGTGATCACCAACGCAGCATGGTACTGGCATAAAAACAGACACATAGACCAGTGGAACAGAGTAGAGAGCCCAGATAGGGACCCTCAACTCTATGGTCAAATAAACTTAGACAAAACAGGAAAAAATATACAGTGGAAAAAGACAGTCTCTTCAATAAATGGTGCTGGGAAAACTGGACAGCTACATGTAGAAAATGAAACTCGACCATTTCTTACACAAAGATATACACAAAATGGATAAAAGACCTCAACGTGGGACAGGAATCCATCAGAAACCTAGAGGAGAACATAGGGAGTAACCTATTCGTTATCAGCCACAGCAACTTCTTTCAAGATATGTCTCCAAAGGCCAAGGAAACAAAAGTGAAAATGAACTTTTGGGACTTCATCAAGATCAAAAGCTTCTGCACAGCAAAAGAAACAGTCAACAAAACAAAGAGGCAACCCACAGAATGGGAGAAGATATTTGCAAATGACAGTACAGACAAAAGGTTGATATCCAGGAACTATAAAGAACTTCTCAAACTCAACACACACAAAACAGAGAATCATATAAAAAAATGGACAGAAGATATGAACAGACACTTCTCCAATGAAGACATACAAATGGCTTTCAGACACATGAAAAAATGCTCATCATCACTAGCCATCAGGGAGATTCAAATTAAAACCACATTGAGATATCACCTTACACCAGTTAGAGTGGCCAAAATTAGCAAGACAGGAAACAACGTGTGTTGGAGAAGATGTGGAGAAAGGGGAACCCTCTTCCACTGTTGGTGGGAATGCAAGTTGGTGCAACCACTTTGGAGAACAGTGTGGAGATGCCTCAAGAAATTAAAAATAGAGCTTCCCTATGACCCTGCAATTGCACTACTGGATATTTACCCCAAAGATACAGATGTAGTGAAAATAAGGTCCATCTGTACCCCAATGTTTATTGCAGCAATGGCCATGGTCGCCAAACTGTGGAAAGAACCAAGATGCTCTTCAACGGACGAACGGATAAGGAAGATGTGGTCCATATACACCATGGAGTATTAGGCCTCCATCAGAAAGGATGAATACCCAACTTTTGTAGCAACATGGACGGAACTGGAAGAGATTATGCTGAGTGAAATAAGTCAAGCAGAGAGAGTCAAGTATCATACGGTTTCACTTATTGGTGGAGCATATCAAATAACATGGAGGATATGGGGAGATGGAGAGGAGAAGGGAGTTGAGGGAAATTGGAAGGGGAGATGAACCATGAGAGACTATGGACTCTGAAAAACAACCTTGGGGTTTTGAGGGGGCGGGGCATGGGAGGTGTGGGAACCAGGTGGTGGGGAATAGGGAGGGCACGTATTGCATGGAGCATTGGGTGTGGTGCAAAAACAATGAATATTGTTACGCTGAAAAGAAATTTTAAAAAAGTGAAAAAAAATTCTCTTGTTGCTTGCTTAAGCAAATGAGTATTTTGATCTTTTTACTAGGAATTTTGATGGGTCATTCTAACTTCTTGGGCAGACATAGGTTTGAAATTTAAGCAATGCTACAGAGCTCTCTATGTACTTCTTTGCATATAAAGCCTCATCTCTGCTTACTTTTGGTGGCTTAACTTTCCTGGGTATGCTGTCTCAGTAGCAAAATGACCACCATTGACTTAGCAATTTTATCAACCACGGAGAGTACTCTTCTTGTCCTTGCTGGCTCACATTCTTATCTTTAGATATGTCATTACTTTGCAAGGAATGATGTATAGGTATTGACCATCTTGGCCTTGAACTCAGTCTATGACAGGCAAGTTTGGAATATAAATTCTACAGTCCCACCCAGACTGTATGTTAGCAGAGTAAGGGGTCTCTCCAAAGGAACAGAAAAGCACCATGACCCAAAGATATAGTGTGCAGGCAAAGCAAAAATACTTACTCTAAAAGTTGTCAAAGGTTTACGTCTCATAGCACAGACTGCAAACTAGGCCTATATGAATCTGAGACTAAGCTGCCATAGACAGACATTTTGTTTGGTCACCAGACAAAAAAGCTACCAGAGTAGCTTTGTTATTTGTAAGTATCCTGAGTTTGTCTCTAATAAATACCTAAAAGTTTGATTGAAAAGATATGAGTGACATGGAGTCAGACAGTTGATTGGGTTTTAGTTTTCAAACTGATGCTCTTTCTAAAAGGGTAGTTGCTTCATCCTTACTGCGCTCTAAAACTATAATCATAACTAGTATTGATTTATTCATTGCCTTCTACTATTTATGAAGTGAGGAATACAGCCTATACATACTAGTTTCCTAAGATTCAGCTGTCATCTTTAAGTAGAGAAGATTAGTTTAACATTTTGGGCATGAATTCCAAGCAACAGAATATACTCTAATTACATCTTAAAGACTGTTACCTTGATTACCAGATATACTAATTATCTTGTCAATCATCAATCTTACAATTACAAAGGAGGATGCTGTTAATTCAAATGATCTGAACTAAATTCTGTCCTTGAGTTCAGGAGTTTTAATTGTGTCCCAGCCCAGTGGATGTTTACCCTGCCCTTATATACGTAGTAATTAGCAGCATTTCTTTATCCTACAGGTTTTTAAATGAAAATACTTCACAGTCATACTCAAAAGGCTCAAACCACCTAATCCTACCACCCTAACATAATGACTTAAATTGAAATTGGTAAATAGTGAGAAAAGGCTTTATATTCCATCTCTGGTTCATTAAATTAGCTTAATTTTAATAAATACACATTATCTGTAGATTTTTCTTAATGTCTATCACAATTTGCACGTGTTTTATAGTCTTGATTGAGATGGTAGTAGTCTTTACTTTTCCTTATATGGGCTATAGAAAGAAGTACATTTAACTCTATTATGCCATGTATTTGTTTTAGAACATCACATGTTCCATCACTTTCTGCAGGTACAGACTCTAACATTTTATTATATGTAACTTCAAGGTAGCAGTTATGTCTTTTTCATCTTTGCAACATTCACAGGCCTTAGGGCTATACTTTACATTATCAGCATCACTATATGTCTTTTACCTCTTTATAAAGCAGTGTGATGACTGGACAGTTAGAGACAAGCTGATGCCACTGTAAATGTAACCAAACTCCTCAGTCACCTCCCCTGCTCTACATTCTCTGGCTGTTGACTTTTACCTGGTCACTATAAAAAAGCAGCCTGTTTCTGGAGGCCTCATATTTCAAGAAGTATTTTTATATTGATCTAAAAGTCTGATATGCTACAACTTTTAGCTATTGGTCTAAGGAATGTAATATGACTCCAGTGGAGGGATACAATTCAAGTCTAAATCCTCTTCATGCCACATTTTTTTAATTATTATTATTATTTTTATTTGTTTATTTTCAGCTTAACAGTGTTCATTGTTTTTGAACCACACCCAGTGCTCCATGCAGTATGTGCCCTCCCTATTACCCACCGCCTGGTTCCTCAACCTCCCACCCCCCACCCCCCGCGCCTCTTCAAAACCCTCTGATTGTTTTTCAGAGTCCATAGTCTCTCATGGTTCATCTCCCCTTCCAGTTTCCATCAACTCCCTCTCCTCTCCATCTCCCCATGTCTACCGTGTTCTTTGTTATGCTCCACAAATAAGTGAGACCATATGATACATGACTCTCTCTGCTTGACTTATTTCGCTCAGCATAATCTCTTCAGTCCCGTCCATGGTGCTACAAAAGTTGGGTATTCATCCTTTCTGATGGAGGCATAATACTCCATTGTGTATATGTACCACATCTTCCTTATCCATTCATCCATTGAAGGGCATCTTGGTTCTTTCCACAGTTTGGCGACTGTGGCCATTGCTGCAATAAACATTGGGGGTACAGATGGACCTTATTTTCACTACATCTGTATCTTTGGGGTAAATACCCAGCAGTGCAATTGCAGGGTCATAGGGAAGCTCTATTCTTAATTTCTTGAGGAATCTCCACACAGTTCTCCAAAGAGGCTGCACTAACCTGCATTCCCACCAACAGTGGAAGAGGGTTCCCCTTTCTCCACAACACACGTTGTTTCCTCTCTTGCTAATTTTGGCCATTCTAACTGGTGTCAGGTGGTATCTCAATGTAGTTTTAATTTGAATCTCCCTGATGGCTAGTGATGATGAACATTTTTTTCATGTGTCTGATACCATTTGTATGTCTTCATTGGAGAAGTGTCCGTTCATATCTTCTGCCCATTTTTTTGATATGATTCTCTGTTTTGTGTGTGTTGACTTTGAGGAGTTCTTTATAGATCCTGGATATCAACCTTTTGACTGTACTGTCATTTGCAAATATCTTCTCCCATTCCGTGGGTCACCTCTTTGTTTTGGTGACGGTTTCCTTTGCTGTGCAGAAGCTTTTGATCTTGATGAAGTCCCAAAAGTTCATTTTCACTTTTTTTTCCTTGGACTTTGGAGACATATCTTGAAAGAAGTTGCTGTGGCTGATATCGAAGAGGTTACTGCCTATGTTCTCCTCTGTATGCTGATGGATTCCTGTCTCACGTTGAGGTCTTTTATCCATTTTGAGTTTATCTTTGTGTACGGTGTAAGAGAATGTTCGGGTTTCATTCTTCTACATATCGCTGTCTAGTTTTCCCAGCACCAATTATTGAAGAGACTGTCTTTTTTCCATTGCATATTTTTCCTGTTTTGTTGAAGATTATTTGACCATAGAGTTGAGGGTCCCTATCTGGGCTCTCTACTCTGTTCCACTGGTCTATGTGTCTTTTTTTATGCCAGTACCACGCTGCCTTGGTGATCACAGCTTTGTAGCAAAGCTTGATATCAGGTAACGTGATGCCGCCAGGTTTGTTTTTGTTTTTCAACATTTCCTTAGTGAATCGGGATCTCTTCTGATTCCATACAAATTTTAGGGTTATTTGTTCCATTCTTTGACAAAATTCCTGTGGAATTTTAATCGGAATGGCATTAAAAGTATAGATTGCTCTAAGAAGTACAGCATTTTAACAATGTTTTTTCTTCCAATCCAAGAGCATGGAACGGTCTTCCATCTTTTTGTGTCTTCTTCAGTTTCTTTCATGAGTGTTCTGTAGTTCCTCGAGTACAGGTCCTTTAGCTCTTTGGTTAGGTTTATTCCCAGGTATCTTATGGTTCTTGGTGCTATAGTAAATGGAATATTTCTCTAATTTCCCTTTCTGTATTTTCATTGTTAGTGTATAAGAGAGCCACTGATTTCTGTACAGTGACTTTGTATCCTGCCACATTACTGAATTGCTGTATGAGTCCTAGTTGTTTGGGGGTGGAGTCTTTGGGGTTTTCCATATAAAGAATCATGTCATCTACGAAGAGAGAGAGTTTGACTTCTTCCTTGCCAATTTGGATACCTTTTATTCCTCTTTGTTGTCTGATTGCCGTTGCTAGAACTTCTAATACTATGTTTGACAAGAGTGGTGAGAGTGGGCATCCTTGTCGTGTTCCTGATCTCAACGGGAAGGCTGCAAACTTTTTCCCATTGAGGATGATATTTGCTGTGGGACTTTCATAGATAGATTTTATGAAGGTCAGGAATGTTACCTCCATCCCTATGCTTTGAAGCGTTTCCATCAGGAACAGATGCTGGATTTTGTCAAATGCTTTTTCTGCATCTATTGAGAGGACCATGTGGTTCTTCTCTCTTCTCTTATTGATTTGTTGTATCACATTGATTGATTTGCGAATGTTGAAGCAACCTTGCAACCCAGGGATGAATCCCACCTGGTCATGGTGGATAATCTTTTTAATGTGCTGCTGGATCCTGTTTGCTAGGATCTTGTTGAGAATCCTTGCATCCATATTCATCAGTGATATTGGTCTGAAATTCTCCTTTTTGGTAGGGTCTTTGCCTGGTTTGGGGATCAGGGTAATGCTGGCTTCATAAAATGAGTCTGGAAGTTTTCCTTCTGCTTCAATTTTTTGGAACAGCTTCAGGAGAATTGGTGTTATTTCTTCATTGAAAGTTCGGTAGAATTCCCCAGGAAATCCGCCAGGTCCTGGGCTTTTGTTTTTTAGGAGGTTTTTGATCACTGCTTCAATCTCGTTACCAGATATCGGTCTATTCAGGTTCTCAATTTCTTCCTGGTTCAATTTTGGGAATTTGTAGTTTTCCAGGAATGCATCCATTTCATCTAGGTTGCTTAGCTTATTGGCATGTAATTGTTGGTAATAATTTCTGATGATTGTTTCTATTTCCTTGGTGTTAGTTGTGATCTCTCCCTTTTCATTCATAATTTTATTAATTTGGGCTTTCTCTCTTTTCTTTTGGACTAGTGTGGCCAATGGTTTATCGATCTTATTGATTCTTTCAAAAAACCAGCTTCTAGTTTCATTGATACGTTCTACTGTATCTCTCGTTTCCACCTCATTGATCTCTGCTCTAATCTTGATTATTTCCCTTCTTGCCTGTGGAGTTGGTTTGATTTGTTTTTGATTCTCCAGTTCTTGAAGGTGTAGAGACAGCTGGTGTATTCTGGATTTTTCCATTTTTTTGAGGGAGGCTTGGATGGCTATGTATTTCCCCCTTAGAACCGCCTTTGCTGTATCCCATAGGTTTTGGACTGAAGTGTCTTCATTCTCCTTGGTTTCCATGAATTGTTTAAGTTCATCTTTGATCTCCTGGTTAATCCAAGCATTCTTAAGCAAGGAGGTCTTTAGCTTCCAGGTGTTTGAGTTCCTTCTGAACTTTTCCATGTGATTGAGTTCCAGTTTCAAAGCACTGTGATCTGAGAATATGCAGGGAATAATGTCAGTCCTTTGGTATCGGTTGAGTCTTGCTTTGTGACCCAGTATGTGGTCTATTCTGGAGAAGGTTCCATGTGCAGTTGAGAAGAAGGAGTATTCTGATGTTTTAGGGTGGAATGTTCTGTATATGTCGATGAGGTCCATCTGGTCCAATGTTTCATTCAATGCTCTTATTTCTTTATTAATTTTCTGCTTCGATGATCTGTGTATTTCTGAGAGAGGCGTATTAAGATCTCCTACTATTATTGTATTCATATCAATATGACCCTTTATCTTGATTAATAGTTTTCCCATGTAATTGCCTGCTCCCATATTGGGGGCATAGATATTCACAATTGTTAGATCATCTTGGCGGATAGTCCCTTTAAGAATGATGTAGTGTCCTTCTGTATCTCTGACTACAGTCTTTCGTTTAAAATCTAATTTATCTGATATGAGAATCGCTACCCCGGCCTTCTTTTGAGGCCCATTGGCATGAAAGATGCTTCTCCATCCCTTCACTTTCAGTCTGGGTGTATCCTTAGGTTCAAAATGGGTCTCTTGTAGACAACATATGGATGGGTCCTGTCGTTTTATCCAATCTGTAACCCTGTGTCTTTGTATGGGTGCATTTAGGCCATTCACATTGAGAGTGATTATTGAGAGATAGGTTTTTATTGACATCGTGTTGCCTTTGAAGTCTTTCTATCTGTAGATTGTTTCTATATTTCTGTTCAATGATATTCTTAGGATTTTTTCTCTTTTATAGAACCCCCCTTAAAATTTCTTGCTGTGTCCGGCTTGGTGGTTGCATAGTCTTTTAAGCCTTGCCGATCTTGGAAACTCTGTATCTCTCCATCCATTTTAAATGTCAGTCTTGCTGGATAGAGTATTCTTGGTTGCATGGTCTTCTCATTTAGTACTCTGAATATATTTTTCCATCCCTTCCTGGCTTGCCAGGTCTCTGTGGAAAGGTCTGACGTTATTCTAATGGGCTTTCCTCTGTATGTAAGGAGCTTCTTTGTCCTAGCTGCTTTTAAGAGGGTCTCTCTTGAAACATAATTCCTCATTCTAACTATAAGGTGTCGTGAGGACTTTCGAGAATCTAAAATCTTGGGAGGAAATATCTCTGCCTCTAGTACATGAACGTTGTTTCCATTCATGAGATTGGGAAAGTTTTCATAGACAACTTCTTCCACTATATCTTCTAGACTTCTTTCTTTCTCCTCCCCTTCAGGGATTCCAATAATTCTGATGTTGGAATGTTTCATGGCATCGCTTATTTCCCTGATTCTGTTTTTGTGGCTTCTGAGCTGTTTGCTCCAGGCTTCCTCCTGATCCTTTCTCTCTATCTGTTTGTCCTCCAGATCACTAATTCTATCTTCTGTCTCAGTTACCCTAGCTTTTAGAGAATTTAGATTAGATTGGAACTCATTGAGAGCATTTTGAACATCATCCCTGGTGGCTTTCCGTTCTGCCCTAACATTGTGAACATCATCCCTGGTGGCTTTCAGTTCTGCCCTAATCAATTCTGTTTGGTCATCCATGGCTTTCCCCAACCTAGCTATTGCCTGGATAATTGTTAGTCTGAATTCCTTTTCTGACATATTGTCTATGTTGATAGCCATTAGGTCTGCTGCAGAAGGTCCATCCTCTGTATTTTTCTTCTGTTGGGTATTCCTCCTCCTAGTCCTTTTGGTAAGAGATGACTGAACAGATGCAGCTGGACTTATCGATTGTGGTGCAGTCAATGTGCACCCTGGAACGCTTCTGTGCAATCAGGATTCCCCACCCAAATGAGAGAAAAAAGAAAAGAAAAAGAAATAGAGAAGAAGAAAGAAAAAAAGGGAAAAGAAAAGAGGAAAAGAGAGAGAGAGAGAGAGATAGGAAAAAAGGGGAAGGTAAAAGAGAAGGCTCAGCCCAAATGGGCCACAAGGTAAGATTTGTGAAGTATATAAACAAAAACAGACAAACAAAAAGACTGATAAAATTATATGACAAGAGAAAAAAAATATATATATATAAGCAAAAAAAAGGGAAGAACCTCATCAGAAAGAACCCCAAGTATAAGATTTATATATTATCAGGACAAACACAAATTCACAGAAACACTGACAGAAGGAAAAATTGGGAGAGTGGTTATAAATTCTCAGTGTGGGTGATAAAGGTTATTTTGATTCTTCCTGAAGGTATCTTGATGTTTTTCTTAAGGGACTCAACTTTCCTAAGTTACAGGGGGATTAGAAACTGGTTTGCCTATAGGGGTAGCATTGATTGGGGAAAAGGGGATTACCTTGAAGTTTAACTCTTTATGTATAGTAGAAAATAAAAATTAAAAAAGAATAAACTAGACTAAACTAAGTTAAAATTAAAAAAGAATTAAAAAAATGAAAAGCAAAAGAAAAACACGGGTGTATGTATCAAAAAGTTCAGGTTAGAAGGTTATTAAAGAATTTGATGTACTGGACATCTCAGTGTGATGGTAAATAGGTTAAAAAAATTATCTGTATGTATATAAAAAAGAACCAGATATTGGTAAAAAGGTAAAAATAAAAGTTGTATTTATGAAGTATTGGTGGTTGTTCTCTTGAGTCTTTTTTTTTTCTTCCTTCCTGGTTGGTTTTCTGGGGGAGGGGCCTGCCACGTGGGTTTTCAGACAATGATGTTCCCTGAGTTAGGTCCTCCAGCTCCCCTCAAGGGGGTGGGCTCTGAGGAAACTTTTTTTTTCAGGCTTTTGTTCTATGGGGGTTTTTATGTTCTTTCATCTGCTTTCTCTCGCCTTGAGAGCTTTTGATGGTTTTTGGAGTTTTAGAGGAGAGCAAACTGCACCCCGACCTCCCTCTCAGAGAGAAGCCTCAAAATGTTTTGCAAGAGCTGCTGGCAGAGTAGGTTCTGAGTCACTGTCCCTGGGGATGCAGGAGCTCCTCGTTGTACCCAAAACCAGGGCAGTGGTGGCTGTCTGGGCAGCTCCAGACTGCCAGAGAGTCTCGGAGCAGAGATCTCACACTGAGATTTTCCCGCTGTCCCGGGCTGGGAATGTCTGGTTTTTCCGGATGCCAGAGCTCCAGTCTAGCACCTATGAGCACCTATCCCAAGGGAGGCTGTGGGACGCGCGCGTTTCAGGATTGCCGTCTGGCCAGGCTCCCAGCCCACCATGGGAGCCAGACCCCACTCGTTCTTGGGCGCGCTGGTGTTCAGGAGCACTGGCAGCTCAGGGACGGAGACCTGATCTCTCCACCGCACTCTCTCTGGCTCAGTGCCAGGGGAGGCGGTCCTGAGTCCGGGGACTTAGGTCCCTGACCCTAACCGCCCAGGCTCCCACTATTTCCCCCTGCGATCCTTTGGTCTTTGTTTTTTGAGTGGTTTCAACCAGACTCCAAGTTAATGCTGGTCCCCAGATGCAGGGCACTCTCGTATTGGGGTATTACTTTCCAATCGGTCACCTCTGGTGGCTCCCTCCCCCTTTTGTTTATCTTCCCATATCAGTCCGACGCTCCCAGTCTGCTTTACCTGCCACTGGCGTCTCCTGCTCCTGTAGAGATCCAGATGTGTATAATTCTGGTCTCAGGCTGATTTCATGGGTGGTCGGAGTTCTTTGGTAGGTAATCAGCTCACTTTAGGGTACAGGTTGAAATGGTGCCTCCTCCTACTTCCCCGCCATCTTGACTCAATCTTGCTGAGAGTTTTTAATGCTTCAGATGTCTGAATATGAATGGAATGCTTATGAGCTTGTTACAAACACCCGCAGAGAGGGTTTTCAGTGACAACACATAAGGAAGCTTAACAAAGGTGCTAATATACCGCAGTGACAAACAGCATTCATTCCTAGCAGTGGTGCGGTAGCCATAATATGAGTACACACGATCCTGACTAGGGTAACTTCTAACATGTCATCTGTCAAACCTGAGTCACGGCTACCATTATTCACAGACATTGATTTTTCTCTTGTTGACAGAAGCCTTTAACATGTTTTCTCAGGATGGGTCTGAGTTAAGCATACGCATTATAATCTGATTATATTTGAAATCAAGATCCCTGGGATTTAGGATCTAGTCTTCACTCTTCCAATGTCTACCTATAGGACCTGTGGCAAGCCCAGTTTTCAGTTCCTTATATATCTAAGGAGAGGATGGGAAAAGATCATTTCTTAGATCACTTTCAGCTCTACTGTTTCTCTAAATCTGTGCTAGCTCAGTGTTCATGGGGCACTCCCTCCGACCGACACAGGAAATCTCCCATAGACAATAGTGCTTCTTCAGGTAATATGCAAATCATGACAAAACTATAGTCTATAAATGGGTGATCGTGTCATGGAGATCCTATAACATTTATGTTTCAACCTTTTGGGAAAATCATAATGTATATGTCTGTTTATGAGAAAAATAAAAGGGATTTTCTTATGGTCTTTTAACCAAAGTTTAATAATTGCAAAACACCCTCTGTGGTGACAAATCACAAGGTCAAAGACTGAAGAGTCACTGAATTTAAAGATCAACTGAATCCTTCCTCATTTGGGGGAGATGACAAAGTAGTAGTTATGTATTATGACTTTCTCTGCTAGAATAGAGAAGAGTATAGTATGTGTATCTGGTGTTGAGGGCTGGCACATTAGAATATGCAGGTGGCATGCCACACAATTTCAGAGAATGCCTCTGCTGTGAATGCCCTTTTGCTGTGCTGTGCAGAACCTGTTTAACTGAATGGGGAGGCCCTGTCAGGTAGCAGCTGGAAAGGGCATTTCTATGTACTTGACCTCACCAGAAGTGGTTGGAGTGGGGTGGAAGCTGAGGTAGCTTCATAACCAGGTAACATGCAGTTGTTTAGAAGGGCCCCATACTTCATTTGATGCTCTTGTGTCATCTTGAAATTCTTAAGAAGTTTTAAACAAGGAACCCTGAACCCCATATTTTAATTTTGTACTTGGTACCAAAAATTATGCAGCTGGTACTGAATGGCTGTGGGAGTGGTTCAAGATTATAATAGCAGGAATATAATTTAAGACGTTAAAAGGAACGTCTTTTCAACTTCTTTTCAACTTCTTTTCAACTACTTTTCAACTTCTGACATCCAAGGTAGGATTTCTGTAGTAAGTTGCCTTACTGCAAAATCCAGGCCTTTTTAGAATAGTAAAAATACTTTTGTACTTTCCTTTTATAGCAAAGACCAAACTTGCACGATTCAGATGATACAGTCTCTCCATAAATGTAGCTGAAATGCCCTTTTCGCATATGAGCCATGTCACAAATGTTGTCAGTAATTATTATTTTATTTTATTTTTTTAATATAAATAGAAACTTCTGGACCATAGAATGCCTTGTTTTTGTCTTTACCACAGATTTACATGGATTTTGGTTCTTGCTATTTGGCCTAGTTGAATCAATCCAGAGTCAAGCCAAATAAAAATTTTTCCTAAATGATTCTTCACATTCAAAAAATATAAGTAAATGTATCTTTTATGTGTGTACAAAGAAACTGAAATCCATTTTTGGGGTTGGCTTGAAATTTTACTTTGAGTTTTTTTTCCTGAGATAACTTTAACCTGAGGATACTTAAGTTGCTTTTATTGAGTTGTATAATAATTAATATGGCCAGCTCAAATAGTTATGGCCCAAAGTGAATTTTTAAGCTGGAATTATTCACTTAACTTACTCATTCAACTCACAAGAAATGCAGATACTAAGACATTTTATAAATGGCCAACCAGTCCTATTTCTAAAGAGGAGTTAGCTGTGATAGCACTATTTGAATCATTCCAGTTGGTAACTAAGTACTCTATCTCTCCCATATTTGAAGCAAAGGAGGAAGGGAGAGAAGGGGAAGGGGCCAGAGAGAGGGGGAGAAGGAGGATGAGAGAATGGTGATGATGAAGTTAAGTATGTAATTGGCCTTAAGCCTATCAATGACATTCTAGCTCCTGTGGGCTAGATGAGTATTTCTCAACCTCTTCATTCTTGACATATTGACAGTTAGACTTGACAATTCTTTGTTGAGAGGGAGTATCCTCTACGTTAGAGTATGGTTAGTAGGATCCCTGGCTTCTACCCACTAGATACCAATGGTAGACCTACTCTTCACTTGTGATAACCAAGTATGACTCTGGGTATTGCCAGATCACCCTCAGTTAGGAACCAAAGGGCTAGATTTAACTAAGGACTGTTAAACAGAGGACTGTTTCTCCTTAACTGCAGTCCAAAAGCAGGACAAGACTTGGAAGAGCAGATGAGCACCGAGGAATAATGTATAGCATTTTTGAATCATTATATTGTACACCTGAAATGAATATGACACTGTATGTTAACTATACTGGAATTAAAATTAAGCAACTTAATTAAAAAAAAAAAACAACAAAAACAGCTGAACTAACTGACTATCCCAGGGCTTTCCCAGAATTCAAGTTTTTGTGTATGGGGTGCTTGTTGAAGGAAGGGTAAGAAATGATTCTGAGCTCCAGGTAGCCCCAGTCTACCTATTCCTACTTCTTGGGAACAAGTGACATAGTAAATGACCATGATCCAATATACTGAGTTAATACCATATAAACATTAAGTTTTCAGCTTTGTTAGTGATTAAATAAAAAGATCCATTCCCTAGGGTTTGGGTTCTGGCTAAATTGCTATACTTTCTTTGCAGAGTGCTTGATTTAGAATGTTTGGAAAGATCTGAGTACTCCCTAGACATTGGGGTTCCTGAGAATTTGAAGATAAGGCCTAAAGAAAAGTGAATCTTTTTTTTTTCTTTCGAAGTCTGAGAACAGCCATGATCAACACTAACTGTGCTTAGTTACCTGAAAATTTTGAATTATTTCCTCCACTTTGATTCATTCAAAGTCTTCAACAACTAGCTTGCTTTTTGATTACTAGCATCATTATTGTTGGGGCTGATTCCACGTTAAAACCTGTTAAACCCCTACGGCCTGCTGGGCCGACTTAGCCATAGTGATGCCATGTTGCCTTGGTAGCCATTTTGTTGTTTAATAAATGCCTCAGCAGTTACTAGTATCAGTTCCGGGTAACTGTTACTAAAACACACAGGTAAGAGACATCCAATCAGCCAAAGCCACAAATGTAGATGTCTGTGGTTGTGCCCTATAAAACTAGCCTGTAAGACCAAGGGGTGGTCGCTCTCTTCGGAGGCAGCCCTGGCCAGTCAGTCTGACTTCTAATGCTTGGCATAGAATAAAGCTTTACATAACTTTCACTTTGTCTCAGCCTCGTTCCCCTGGCTTGGCATAGAATAAGGCTTTGCATAACTTTCACTTTGTCTCAGTCTCGTTCCTTTGATAATGGACCCAGCATTTGGGGGCTCGTCCGAGATCAAAGGCCGAGAACTGAGCCAGCATCAGTATTTCTGGGAAAAGTGTCCGGAGGTAAGACCTCCAGATTTTATTCTGTGAGATCCGGTCTGTCTGTCTGGTTATGGAGCTCCAGGGTATGGCCCACCAGGGAGAAGCTGGATGCAGCATTGCTCTCCAGGGCTGGAGTGAATGCGGGGAAGCCCCATCCCTCTTCTGGTAGATCGCCAAGGGGTTTGAGTCCCCCTAGGTTGTTAGGGGACTGAGAAAATCCCCACCAGCGCGTGGTTGCAGGGGACTGAGAAAATCCCCACTGGAGACTGGGTCTGTGGTTGTCTTTGTCTTGTCTTTTTGTTGTCTGTTGTGTTGCTCATTTGTAGGGGGCCAAGAAAGTCCCCACAGGCGAATGGTTGTAGGGGACCAAGAAAATCCCTACCAGCGGCAGGTTCTGGGTAAGGGCCGCTGGGTCTGTGGTTGTCTGTGTCTTGTCTTTTTGTTGTCTGTTGTGTTGCTCATTTGTAGGGGGCCAAGAAAATCCCCACAGGTGAATGTTTGTAGGGGACCAAGAAAATCCCTACCAGCGGCAGGTTCTGGGTAAGGGCTGCTGGGTCTGTGGTTGTCTGTGTCTTGTCTTTTTTTGTCTGTTGTGCTGTTTGTTGTGTTTGAAGAAATGGGAAAACAGAGAGTAAGAGGACTCTGACTTTCATCTCTCCGTTCCTCCTAAGAGATGTGGGACTTCTCCCTTGCTCATTTCTTGTGTTAATGGCTATAACTGGAGCCAACTGTGGTTAGTCTAACTCGAGACAGAGACTTTAAGGAATATTCCCAAGCAGCTGCCAAAACTCCCTTTGTTTCAGGGAAGTTCCTTGCCTTCTCTGGCCCAACCTGGACTTCCTAGCCCCTCCCCGTGCTGGTGGGAAAGCATGGCATCTGCTCCTCTCTTGGAGCTGATGAGCTCTAAAACTGGGAATCCTTTCTCTGCCTTCTGGCAGCACTTTGTTCTGTCTCCCCCTTCTGTTTCTGCACCAGCTTGGGTGCGGCCTGCATAACTGGCCTCTAGACCATCCTTGGTGCTTCCTGCACCATGGCTCCTTCTCTCTTCACTGTCAAGGAACAAAAAGAGCACCCCCTGGACCTAAAACTCCCCACTCCAGATCTTCCCATCCGTGTCTCAGGTAAACATTAAAAGTGGAGTGGGTCCAGCTGAAACGTAAATCAGTATTTAAACTAAGTTAAGTTTGTTGGTTTAATTAAGATAGTCATGTCTTTAAAGTTACAGCAGTAAATGTGAAACATCAAAGTTTACTGAAGGTCAAATAAGCTCATGTTATTTGTTAAAATCTGTTAGCAAAGAAATAACTGAACTGATGTTTAATTGTCTGTCTCAAAGTTTTAATGGGTAATTATTAAAGTAGCCTTCAAAATCTCTGTTAACCTGAAACTTTAAAGGTTTGCTTGGATGACAAATGGAATTAAATTTGTTGGACATCTAGGTCTTAACAAAATAGGATAAAATACTAAAGCATTAACTACTGGAACCAGGTTTGTGCTTTTGACTTCTTACTGCAAAAAAACTGTTGGTAAGCATGTTTTGTGCTTAACTGATCCATAAATTTGCCATCTATAGAATTCTGTTGTAAGTGTTCACAATTGGTTAATACTTAGCCATCACTAGAGACCAAAGTGTTTCTAAGAATAAAAAATTCTGCTAACTGTAACTAAGACTGTTGGAAGTAAGGAAAACAACCCTATATGTAAAAAAGATACATTAGAATAAAGGAATGGAAATACATTTTGATAAAAGATAATTTTGTCCTAAATGAGACAATTGTTTGGGAAAAAAATGGCTTGGAACAAAACCTAGATGCAAAAAAAACCAAAAAAAACAAAACAGTTGTAAAAGGTTTATAAAGGGAAATCTTCAAAAAAGAAATCTTAGGCATAGTCAGGACAGACTAAAATTAAAATGAGTTTTAAAATGTAGCACATCAGAATGATAAATACACATAAAATGACTCCATGTATTCTAGACTAAAACTTAAATTTTAGCAATTGTCAACAAGATTTAAATTGTAAATGAGATCTCTTTGACTCATAAAGCTTTTCCTTGGTAAGCTAAGTTACTCAGAAAGTACTGTTAACCAATGATAAACCTGGGGTTACATTTGGGTAAATGCTGTAACTATTATAGAAATTCTATGCATTCCCTAAAGTTTTAACCTTTTGATAAAATCATCACTTGATATTGTAATTATTGAAATATTATGCATCACAGAAGTAACCTGATTTTCTTGCCAGTTAAATTGTAAAACCATATTTATTCTGAGTTTTTGTTACTTATAATTGTTCTAATTCTCTTGTAAAATACTTCTTACTTCAAAAGAGATTCATATAAAGGAATTTCAGGACAAATGCAGGTATTTGATATGTTAAAAATCCTAGAACTAAAATGGGTAAGAATTTCCAGAACTAAGTAAAAGCTGCATTCAGACTAAACCAGAATTAGTAACATGGGACTAGACGAACTGATGTATGCTCTTCCAGAGTAGGGAAACTTTTTCTTAAGTTTCTGTAACAGAGATGTAAAAATATTCATTTGTAAACAAATCAAAGCATTCAACTTTTCTCTCTATCAGAACCCTCTAAAACTCAAAAGGTCTCAGCAAGTATTCTTTCTTCCATGGCAATCAGTCATTTGCATAAGTTCAATAAGAATCTGTTCTCCTTGCAACAGGACACCATTGGAATCGCTGGTTATTTTACCCAGGATTTGACTGGAATATCATATTTAAGAAAGACTCAGATATGACCAGAAAGCTTAAAGGAACTAAGGTTGACTTTATAAAACCTGGAGCCATAAAGCCCCTTGAAACTGTTGGCCTGGTACCTTGCTTACAGAGTTCCCAGCAGACTCACAAGGCAAGTAAAGAATGACACCTCCTGGCAGATGCAGGAAACTCAAGTTACTGTGGGGACGTCAGAAAGAGGAATTTGCCCAAATTGACTGCAGGCATATCTGATGGCAAGTACTTGGTTTGGCTTCTGGCCTGGAGAGGTTATTACAAGTTCAACCTAGAGATTCCTTATAAAAAGTTCCAGCAAAGCAGATTCTAAAAGATCTATATGATCACTCACTGTTCTTGCTGAGCTTATGTAAATAATTAGGCCAAGTTTGTTAAAACTGGACTTGTTTTTCAAATAAATTAGTCCTGATTTGGCTATCTCTGCAAATGACGGTTATTTTAGAAAGAAAAATTATGTTTCAGTAACACACCTTTGTGAATATTAAGTTCTAAATTTTGTTGTCTTTAAATGTTTGTTTACCTAAGCTAGACAACTTGTGGTAAACTTCAGAGAAGTTACACAATAACTCGCTTAGACAATCTTACCTAATATTCTCTAGGGATAATAACAGAACCTATTGGATACAAATGTATGTTAGTTTTTATAGATACCTTTTCACGCTGGGTAGAAATTTTTCCGCCAAACATGAGATGGCAGAAGTAGTAGCCAAAAAAGCTACTAGGAAAAATAATTCCTAGGTATGTGTTGCCTCTCGTGATCGGTTCAAACAACAGCCCTGCATTTGTGAGTTCAGTCTCATAGGTATTGACCAAGGCCATGGGCACTAATTGGAAACTACACTGTGCCTACCTGCCCCAGAGTTCTGGACAAGTAGAGAAAATAAACCTGACTCTTAAAGAGACCTTGACAAAATTAATTCTGGAAACTGGCAGTGGATGGGTGGATCTCCTTCCCTGCGCCTTCCTTAGGGCACGATGTACACCCTACTTAAACAAGGTAATCCCATTTAAAATAATGTTTGGGAGACTCCCTCCACTCTGCGCATGGCTACAAGAGGTTGCCCTAGCGGAAATGACTGATAAATCTATACTCCAGTCACTACAGGCACTAGAGTCTGTCTCAAAAAAAGCCCACACAGGGATCCAAGCTGCCTACACTGAGACAGAGATGGAGATGGAAACACATCCTTACCAACCTGGAAACTTGGTTTGGATATGCTGCCACTGAATAAAAACTTAAAGCCTCGCTGAAAGGGACCATTCACTGTCATCCTGACCACCCCCACAACAGTAAAAGTAAAAGACATCAGGACTTGGAACCCTGTTCCTACTCAGCAGCAGCCAGGAAACCCCTCATCAGCCTAAAACAGCCCAATGGACCATAATGGTCCCTACTATCTTCACTAACTTGCTTAAGGCCCCCACCGGAGCCTGGTTGGCTTGCAGTTCAGAAAGAGTCAAAGAATTGACTAATCACCAAAGAAAAGGGGGGAATATTGGGGCCAATTCCACGTTATAACCTGTTAAACCCCTAGGGCCTGTCTAGGCCTACTTAGCCATAGTGACGCCATGTTGCCTTGGTAGCCATTTTGTTGTTTAATAAATGCCTCAGCAGTTACTGATACTAGTTCCAGGCAACTGTTGCTAAAACACATACCTAAAACAAGGCCATTTTGTTGTTTAATAAACACCTCAGCAGTTACTAGTATCGGTTCCGGGTAATTTTACTAAAACACACAGGTAGGAGACATCCAATCAGCTAAAGCCACATATGTTTATGTCTGCGGTTGTGCCCTATAAACCTAGCCTGTAAGATCAAAGGGTGGTCGCTCTCTTTGGAGGTGGCCCTGGCCACTCAGTCTGACTTCTAATGCTTGGCATAGAATAAAGCTTTACATAACTTTCACTTTGTCTCAGCCTCATTTCCCTGGCTGGTCAGTCTAACTTCTAATGCTTGGCATAGAATAAGGCTTTGCATAACTTTCACTTTGTCTCAGTCTCGGTCCTTTGACAACGGACCCAACAATTATTCGTTTGTAGGGCCTGCCATTATTTATTATTGGTTCTATGCTTCTCTGACACTGGGAAAATTTACCAACCAAGTCACATTTAAAAACAAACAAACACCCTTTCTGGTCAATATAGAGAAGAAAGGATGTTTAGTATAGGTCCCTTTATGTTTTAACTAAGGAGTTCTATAAAAATAACATTTTTCAGTGGTTTAATCTGTGAGTCAACTGGTTGTATACCATTTTATGGGGGAAGAGCACATATTTTAAATTGCCTTGCCATTTGTTGTGAAGTATTTGACTAGCTGCTTCCATCCTATGGGAAAAAAATACTGTCAAAATATATAATTCAGGATAATGGAACATAATTACTCAAATATTATAGAATCAGACTAAGACATATTATGCAATAGGACTTGTTTCAAAATATTTGGTTTTTCTCATTTTGTTTTCTTTTAGGATAGATCTTTTTGGTTAGATTTTATTTATTTATTCAAGAGAGTGAGCGGTGTTTGGTGGTGAGGGCAGGTAGTGGCAGAGGGAGAGGGAGAAGCAGGTTCCCCACTGAGGTCTATGGAGGGCTTGATATCAGGTTCCTGGGATCAACAGGAGCTGTAGGCAGAGGCTTAACTGAGTGAGCCACCCACACAACCCACAGGATGGATACTTTTGAAATAGGGTTTTACTATCTAGAGGCTTGGCCAAAATTTGTTTCAAAACCAACAATAAGTTTCCTTGTATGTAAAAGTTTCACTTTACATGTAAGGAAAATGCAAACAGGTAAGTGGAGAGATTTGCCTACGTTTGTAATGTGAGCTTGGAAGCTCTATTCCAAGCAGATGGTACATTTAATGACCATTCTCCATGTTAAATGTCATCACTTTGCCCCCCCCTTTTTGAAGCAGCATGAGAGGAGGGTATGTTAGACTTCTGCCCCTTTTCACATGATGGAACACTCAGGCATCACTCATATTTTACACTCTGTATATGACCGTACTGCCTATCATTAGGGTCATAAAGCTGAAATTTCAGGAAGCTAAGAGATGGAAAGAACTGAATTTGGCTGAAAGATAACAACATTTTTTATTTTGATAAAAAATGAAAACTATCAGCATAAGTGCTTTCAATTAGTGTCTTCAGGGCGTGTTCAAACAAAGGAAGTAAATGTTGCAAATTAGAAATCCACAGTTCCTTTATCTGTTCCTGCTTTGATAAACTGTGTGGTCCTAATAAACCATTTATTCTGGAGTTACCTTCATTCTTCACTCTTGTTTCTTCTGGAAAAAAAATCCTAAAACATCCCATGATCACCCTCAGAATGCCCAGAAGTGGTAATCTCTAGTGCTGGTGAGAATATGGGGAAAGAGATTCTTATTCACTCTTGGCTGGACTGTAAACAACCTTCGTAGAAAGTTATCTGACAGAGCTAATTAAAATTTACAATATATATACCCATCTGAACAGCAATTCCACTTCTAACTACTTATTTACTACATCTAAAATACCAGTATTTTTGTATCTAATTTATTTTATTTTTATTTTATCTGGTATTTTATATACCAGATATAAAATTACCAGTATTTAAAGATACACATGTAAGAAATTTATCACATGGCTTTTGGCAACAAAGAACTGGAGACAGGCTCAATTATTGTCAATAACTGAATAATTGAACCAATTAGTCCACATTTTAAAATGTGATAGGTACATCTTTTTGAAAGTGATAGATACAGATCTATATAAATTGACTTGGCAAGATATCCATGATGCATTTATAAAGTGGGAAACCAGTTTACAAAATACAATACATTATCATCCTATTTGATATGAAATCCTTATATTTGTGAGTGTTTTGTATTTATGTTTAACAAGGAAAATATGAATGAATACATCCTAAATTAGTAGTAGATAAATAAAAATATTACTTTTTCTTAAGATGTATTAATACTCTTTGTATAGTTGCAAGAAGCGTATTATTTTTTTTAAAGGAGCATATTACCTTTTTTTAAAGATTTATTTGATAGAGAGAGCACAAGCAGGGGAGCAGTAGGTGATGGGGGGGGGGGTGTGCAGAGAGGGAAAAGCAGGATCCCTGAGGAGCAGAGAGCCCAATATGGGGCTTGGTCCCAGGACTCTGGGATCATGACGTGAGCTGAAGGCAGATGCTTAACAACTGAGCCACCCAGGTGTCCCTGGAATGTATTACTTTTAATGAACAATATTTTTTCCAATATTTTATTATGAAAAGTATCAAACCTACAGCAAAGCTGAAATAATATGACATTATGCATCCATATACATACCTCTTGGATTCTACCCTGTTAACATTTACTATACTTGCTTTATCATATATCTATCCATTTACCTATATTATGGCTTTCTTAGCCACAAACCCAAATATTACACAATTCAACACATTATATTTGTTTCTGAAAATATCTAGGAGTTATATAAATACATCTGCCAAAGCAAATGGTTCAAAGAAGATCAAAGTTTTTCATGGCTAACTTAGCATGTGTCTGGCTTCTCACAAAAGTCTAGATCTAATGTTTGTGATTACATATTTTGGGCTACAAAAATAACAAAAGTGGTTATTTAACATAGTTCTCTATAACAACAGGAAACAATATCCAGTAGGGCCACTACAAATATCTTTCATCATGCTCTTCTCATCATGTTAAGACATAGAATAAGGCAATTTTGATGATGAAAGGCTGAGATGCATTATCCTTTAGTTTCTTGTTACTCTGGCAGGTAATTGCATTTGTATGAACAATGAGAATATCTCATTTTCCGTGGATTCTTCTCATCTGAATTTGAAGTGTAATTTTAGTCTGTGGAATGTTTTTGGTCATAGCCTACTACATGGTGGCATAGATGGTTGCTGATGCGATGTGCTAGGGAGGAGGCACTGAAGAAAGGCCTGCAGCCCCCAAACATTCTGCCCTCCAGCTGGCTAGATTTCAGAATCCCTGATGGCTGTCAATTTCCAAAAGGACAAAAGACTCCGCCAGTGAATAGACTTTATGACAAAATATTTCCTCTCTGCCTTGTTTAAGAATCTATTGTTGACTCACAGGGGATTTGGGATATGAAGTCCTTGGGTAGGAACGTTGCATAGCTAAATATTCTTTGGTACAAAAGAGCAACAGTACAGAATCACTCTGATCAGAGAAACAAGGTTGGAACAAAGGGATCTGTGGTTGTGAGCTCTGTCATTTCCGAGGCTCATGATAAAGTATGTATGATACAAAAGACAATGACTCTGAGCATGCCATTGCCCTCAGGCTGGTTTCTGAGGAAAACGATCTGCTCAAAGTATCCTTTAATGTTGATCAATACCAGACTGTTTTCTCTTTAACTTCTTGAAGACTGGCTAGCTTAGGAGAACCAAGAGGACTTCAAAGTCCCATTACTGTGTGTATGTATATATTCCACAGGTACTTATTGAATAGTTACAAAGTGCCATACTCTGTGCTAGGTAGTGGAAACATAAAAACAAAAAAGCTGACATTTTAGTCTTTGAAAATTTCAGTATTTAGTGGGAAAAAAAGACTTGGAAACCCCGAAAATAATTTTAAAAATAAAATAAAGTCTTATAAGCAATAGCATAGACTACCTATACAAAGTATTATAGGAGCACAGAATAATGAGTACCTTTTCCTAGAAGAAATTCAGAACAATTCAGAGAAATTAATTTGAGTTGGATGAGTTTAATTTTTTAAAGGGCCAGAGAGTGAAGAGAGAGAAAATGCTCATTAAGATAGCGGTACTGCAGTGGACTGAGTTTTTGTGTTGCCCTGAAATTCATATTAATCCCTAATGTGATGGTATTTGAAAGAGAGGCCTTTAGGAGGTAATGAGGTCATGAACATGGAGGCCTTGTGATGGGATTAGCGCCCTTACAAGAATAGATGACAGACAATTTCTTCCCCTCTGCCTCTCTGCTCTTTGCCATGTAAAGATACAGCAGGAAGATGATCATTTACAAACTAGGAAGTGCCCTCACCATATATCTGTGGGTTCCTTGACCTTGGACTTCCTAGCATCCAGAACGATAAGAAATAAATGTCTCTTTTTAAAGCCACCAAGCCTATGGTATCTTGTTATATAATAGCCTGAGCTGATTAAGACAAGTACTCGCTAACCAATCAGAATGGATGACATAAATCATAGTGGTTAGTTGTCACTAAGCAAGGGCAGAGAGATGGCCACACTCAATGGATAAATTTCACAAGGCTGTAAAATGAGGTATTTTCCAGGGAGGATGGTCCAGTATCAATGGGGGCCCTAAACATCATGAAGGCAATGAGAAACCTGGAGTGTAAGCAGCTGGCATGGGAGAAAAGGTGTTGATAAAAAGATGGAAAAGGTCAATAAAAATAAATTTTGCCTTCTTAATCATTTTTCTTAGCATCAGTCCTAATCAATTTCAGCCCACAAGAGTCCTTGTATCCAAATCGAGATGGCATTAAAAATATGGAAAGAAGAAAATCAGTACCCATGGCTTGAATAAAGAGCTGAACTCAGCATGTACCATAGAGGGTGTTTAGATCTAACTCCACACCTTTTAAATTCTGCAATGTGATGAGCTTTGAAAGCATGCTGTGTCCACTCCAGAATTTCAAGTACCTGTTGTAAAAAGAGCATAATCCCGGCACTCGAGTTGTACCTAATTTCTCACAGACAGTGTTAGTTTATGAAGGTGTGTGTGTGTGTGTGTGTGTGTGTGTGTGTGTGTGTGTATTTCTGTACTTTGATCTTTTTGGATTGTAGCTGCCTTATAGATGTGAAAGGTCACATCGAGGTCACAGAGATTTTTGTCTTAGAAAAGCAGCCACTGACTATGGACTGGTTCTCAGAGAACATCTCAACAGTAACACACTGTGAGGGGTCATGAGGAATCATGAAAATATGTCTTGAAATCTCTATTTCTATTTAGATGCCAGAAGTAATACTGCATTTCTCAGAACTAACAGAATTGCTTGATGCTTCTCTAAGATAATAGGTAGGCATGACTTTTTTTAATTAAAAAAAATCTTAACATGAGAATTTGGCTACATATGTGAAAAGCAAATTGGGTATAAAACACTAGCTTCATAAGAGGCAAAGGGATTTTTCAGGTGGTTTGCAAGAAATAGCCTTCTTGGTCAGAGAGACAGAAAATGAGTCTATATCCAGAGTGTCCTGCTTTCTGATAAAGAGAACACTAGATCAAATTATCTGGAATCAATCTTAGTTCTGATAAAGGGATGTCTCCCTCTATTGAGTACTTTGAAGAGGAGAAGGCTCTCCCTGAGCGCTAGAAGTTACACCATAAGGACAGGCCTCATTATCAAATCTTTACAACAATCTTATTTTTTAAAGATGTTATTTATTTATTTGACAGAGAGAGAGAGAGAGAGTTCACAAGTAGGCAGAGAAGAAGGCAGAGGGGTAGGGGGAAGCAGGCCCCTGCTGAGCAGAGAGCCCAATGCAGGGCTGGAACCCAGGACCCTGGGATCCTGACCTGAGCTGAAAGCAGAGCCTTAACCCACTGAGCCACCCAGGCACCCCAACAATCTTATGCTCTATATAAGAACACTGAGGTTCTGAAAGATGGAATGACCTGGCATGTGTGGATTTGAACCCACCTGTGTCTGCCTCTAGTGCTCTGATTTTCTCCCCCATCTTGCAGTTTCCCTTGATGACTCCCTCTTCTGCTTGGAAGCTGACCTTAACACATGTCTTCTGTGTGAAACCCCAAAGACGGCCAAGGCCCAATTCTGGGGCCTGGGAGAAAACACCTGAGAAGTGAAAGCAAACTTCTGCCAGATGATGGAGGACTGTGTGTGACAGGTTCTTCAGGCACATGTCCCTGTGTGATGTTTCAAAAACAGTTTTTCAAAAAAAACTGTGTCACACACAGTTTTCAACTTGATTCATCTTCACCCAATATTGTGAGGTCAGTGCTATTAGTATGTCTCATTTTGAAGATAAATTTCCCAAGGTCACACAATAAGTATTGGTGGTGGTGGCATTGAAACCAAGTAGTATGTGATTTTGCCATCATGTGATACATACATGCATGTAGGCAGTATGTTTCTATTCCTTCACCTATAGAGTAAGAAAGGGGCTGTAAAAATGGTCTACCCAAAGTCTAAGGTGGATCAACTGAGTGATCATACCTTCTGTAAGTTTAATATAAGGGTTTCTAGAAGACTCTATGGTATCAGAAGAATTTTGACAGCAAGGAGAGCCTCGGATGCCAGAGTGAAGTGGCTATGTTAAGTTGGGTGGGCTCTTTGGTAAAAGACCAGCCAAGGAGCAATAGGAACATTAGCTGAAAACTCAGCAGGGAGAAGTATAGAGTGGGTTAACAGGGACCCTCCATATGGCTCCTAAAGGAATCTCTATTCAAAAACATCGTCCTTTCTCCATTACATCTATTTGAAACAGGCTTCTCCAGAGAAACAGAATCAGTAGGAGATTGATAAAATTTTAATTTTACTTTAATATATTTATAATACATGCAGTGTAAATGTAAAGGAAATTTATTAGAATGAATTGGCTCCCGTGATTATGGAAGCTGAGAAGTCCCATACTCTGCCATCTGCAAGCTGGAGACCCAGGAGGACTGGTGGTATACTTCAGTCCGAGTTCAAAGACATGAGAACCAGGGGAGCCAATGGTTTAAACCCTCAGTGCCAGAGAAAATGAGAGATGTCCCAACTCAAGCAGGGATACAGGCAGCAAAAACAGGCTAATTCCTCTTTTTTCCATCTTTTGTTCTGTTTACAACCTTAACAGATTGGATAATGCCCATCCACATTGGGGGAAGCATACTACTTTACTGAGTCCAATTCAAATGCTTATCTCATCCAGAAACATTCTTATACACACATCCAGAGATAATGTTTAATGGGCATACCCTGTGGCCAGTCATGTTGATACATGAAATTAACCATCACTCCATTTTAAGCTGCCAGAAGATGAGGGCCATGTCAGAATATTCCCCATTCCCTTCTCTTTGGGCCACGTGGGTTGACTTCCCTTCCGTGTAAATTTGCCAAAGACAAAAACTAGTAATCCCAACCACATGTCACTTAGGTAGTGATTTATTTTTTATAACTAAGGAGCCCTTGTTACAACAGGACACCAGGTACGCCAAGGGGCGACCAGGGCCCAGTCATGACCTCTGCAGACTGTGCAGGTTGCTCTGAGCATCCACTCTTTCCCATCACTGTTGCCTTATTGCTGCTCTGACATCTAAATTGCAACCAGAGAGGAGGCGTCATTGACAGGAGCTCTGCTGGTGAGAACCCAAACTGCAGGGACTCTAATTCAGTTCTTCACATCTTGCTTCCAGTTTCTTTGGCATTAACTCAAAATGGGTTCTGTCTACTTACTCATTGGTCAGTTTAAGAACGGAATAATATGCATTATCATGATAATGATAATCAAGCAAGGATAGAAGCCAACTCTTCTCTCTTCTGAACTGAAGTCAGAAAGGAAATACAGAGGCTGCCTGCTGCTGCTGTTCTGTCAGTTACTGTCACAAGCAGTCATGGGAGGGAGCAGGAAGTAAAAGTTCCAAGAGTGATTTAAGGACTGGAGGACTTAGGAGAATGTTACGACCATCAGCTTTATCATTTTCATTGATAATCCCCCCAATATCAAGAGTCTGAGAATTAGGGTTGATTTTTTATTTATGAAGACTCTCTGCTAGGGCAAGGGTTACAGAATGAAAGCACCCTTGCAGGCACTGAAAATGGCAAATTTCAAAATGGTGAGGCTGCGAACGTGCCAGGAATTTAGAACATTCCTTATAGACTATTACTAAAAAGTGAGGAACTGAACACATAGAGACAAATTAAGAGTTTGGGCCAGTAAATAACAGCTCATACAGGGATGACAGCTGCGAGCATGCAAAACAAGAGGTAAATGTGAAGACACTCACTGAGGCAGAGCGGGCAAGATTCACCGAATGGTATAACATGGCAAATGAAAGAATTAAGGGATGCAAAGATGAGGCTAACATGTTGAGCCAGGGGGAGATGATAACTTTGATAGGAAGTAAAGACCAAAGAAGGAGCCAACTGAGGCGAGGGGGTGCTGTAACCAGAATGAGACAGATTAAGTTCAAGGTCATGAGGAGAAATCCCAGGACAAATGCCTAGAGTGGGTGGAATGCAGTCTGACTCTGGACTTGAGAAAGTAGAGAGCATTGGTGAAGCCCCAAGAAGAGACTGGAAGTGACCTAGCAGTTTAATCTAGATCATTTGATGCCACAATAAAAAAAAGAAAAGGACAATTGAAGCAAGAGGCCAAAAACCTCAAATCCTGCAGACAAAGAAGGGGATTTGAAGGATAGAAATTTTGCTGGATTGATCACAATAACACAGGTATGTGTGTGGAGTAGAAACTAGACTGTAAGGGGTTAAGGAGTAAAACCAAGGCCTCAGGGGCCACAGGTTTAGACTAATTCTCAGTATTTTGACAGTGAAGGAAAAGAGTGCTATGGTGATTGCCTGGTGGGCCAGCCCTACAGAGGAAAAGATATTGGGCAAAAATCTAAACATAAGAGAATGGGACTATAGAGATGAGAAAATAAGAACATTCAAAATGTAGATGAAGAGAGAATTATTCATGAAAATTGCTTTAGAATTGGCATTAAAGCAGTAAGATGAAGACCAATATACACAATTAGGGTAGAGATGATTCTTCCTCTGAGTCAGGAGACATGGGATAAAAATGATGGAAGATACAAAAATTGTTGGCAGATCAGAAAGATAATATGAAGAAGTTTGGACTGAACTATCTCAATCATATCAGTAGTAATAGGAATCAAAACCATTTTTTCATATTTAAAAATGCATTTTACACTTTGCAGTAAAGATGGGCGAATACTTGTCTTAGCCACGTCTTTTATTTTCTGTGTTCTGACACTTTGACATCAGAGCCTTGCTGACCCTAAAGGGACTGCCTTTCCCAGGGTTAGCTGATTCCTAATAAAGATATTCCTAGATGTAGATAGGGAAAAGCCAGTGAGGGTGCTTTTCAAATACAAAGCAATCAATCCAGGGCCCACACTCCAGCTGTCTGCTTTATCAGGCTCTCATCCACCTGCCCTAAGTACCACAGGGGCAGATACCAGACAACTAGGAATAGTCCCTATGCCTCAGAGACCACTGAAAGTATTCAGCCTCGCTCATCTCAAGTCTGTTCACCCTGCCTCACCTGTACTCTCCTGCAGAAACCACCAAAAAAATTCCTGCTCACAATTTCTCCCTCTCCCTCTGCATCCTGACTGTTTTCTTCTCCTTTCCATGAGGTTCCCTGTGGTATTAGTTGCCCCCTCTGCTGTGATCAACAAACCAGCTTTCCATGGAAATCATCACTTGATTTCTTAGCCTTACCATAGGCCAATCTAATCTTAATATGGTTATTATTTCCATCTGGTTTTTACCTTCATTGAATATTTCCCACTGTAGAATTTATCCTCTTCCCAGACTTCTTCCCCCTACTCATTTAAATGTATTATTTCTTTCCTTCTAACCACCCCCAAAAGGGCATTAATCAAGGCTTCCATCGGGCCAGCTGCCTATAGTACACTTTCACAAGGTACTCTGTACATGAATCCCCATTCTCAAGATCAGAGATTTTTTGAGAATAGCATTTGGTGTACAACACTATTAACTATCCCCCTATTAGTACATCTGTTTCTGTCTAAAAATGATTTTCTTTCATTCTGCATTCCTACCCAATGAATGCCTATTACAAAATGTGAGCATTGCAGAAGTCCATATTTACTTGTTAGAATCTAAATTTTAATTTTAACTGTTTAAAACATTTGTTCAGTGGGTAACTTATAAAAATTAGATAAAATTATCATTTAGTATTTTCTGTTACTATGAATCTCCAGTATAACCTTTTTTTATATATCATTCTTATTGCCTGCCATAACATTTTCTTTTCCTCTCTGTCCTGACAATATTACTTTAAATCTTTCTTAATCAAGTTAGCGCATTTTGTAGATTCACAATTCCCTTGGAATTTTTTTAAAATGTTTTAAGTATTCTTTGTCCCTTTGTCCCTTTTTAGGGGACAAAATTTAATTATTGTAAGAATATCAATTATTGTAAGAATATCAATTAACTCATGGAATGTTTATTTCCTTTAAAGGAAATCTCTCTATATATAATATTATATTATAATATAATATATATATATATAATATATATATATATATTAAAGTGAAGTTCTAAAAAAAAAGTGAATTTCTAGTTGAAGGGTGTGAATGTGTGTGGGGAAGTGTGGGGAAGGTGGCCTTGTCTAGGTGATACCTCTATGGTCCCAAATCCCTTGCAGAACACAGTTTTGCAAGCCATGGTCATGTTAAGCAAAATCTTTTATTATGGCAATTCCTTTCTTCTTTGACTATTTACTGAGCACCCACCATTGGCAAAGCACCGTATTATGCATTACATAAATCCTACTCTCATTTCCAGTGTCTTACCTTTCTACCAAGCATGAGTGAAAACACAGTCTTACATCCTCAAGTATCTCAAAAATCACCCGGAATCTGTTCTGGGCAGTTTGTGGTAATTACATTCTTTCTCTTTTAAAAGGTTTTCTCTTTTAAAAGATTTTGATCTGAACCATCAACTTTAAATTCCATTGAGCTGGGGACATGGCACAAAATGTAATGAACATAACTGTCACAGAGGAACGCTCGAGTTGTATTTCCTTCAGTGACCTGACCCCGCATGAGAGGACTTAGTGCGCCCCGTAAACACCGCATGTCCTACCTCTTTTCCTTCTAGTCCACTCTCAGTAGGCTGCTGGTCCACTTTTCTTTGTTTAGTACTTTTCTGTCTTTCAAATCTTCAGCGCCATCAGCCAAAATCATTTCCACTACCGTGCCACAAATCGCATATCTACTTTAAAATCACATGTTAATCCTTTTACTACAGTTATTTTTGTATGTTTTGCACCAGTCTTCCTACAAGATGATGAATGCCCCAGGGACAGAAGACACTCTCTCTAGGGCCTGACTGCAAGAATCCAGTTAATAGCGACCTTGCTTATTTATTTTAACCAAAGAAATTGAGGGAAATGATAAACGGGTGCTCGGGAAGAAGAGAAATAAGGCTAATGTAGGTATTATGTTTAGGATTTCTGGATGCAATAGTGTGTCGCAATAATAGAGAGAACCATTTCCTTTCTACCAAAATACCAACATGAGGATGGCAAAGTTTGGGACCGTTGACAACAGACCCTCAGCATAGCACTAGAAATCTCCTGGCAGGCCACACAAGCCATGGCAGAGGTTAGGCACGCCAGAATCCCAGGCGGAAAGGATATTGACCAAGATGACATAGGCCAGGGCAGGAAGAAAGTGGAACACACCACATGGTCCAGTGGTGACTGTGCCTGATGGACCAGTTCACAAACACATAGGAAAACTTGCTAGAGCTGAGGGGGCAGATGGAGAAGAATTGGCAGGATATCACAGATCCTGGTTAGCAGATGAGGACAAGATATGTTTAATCTGTAATTGTGATTAAATTGCCCTACATCCAAAAAAAAACTGGTGATGTCCAGAAATATTTGGATTATATTTATTTTACAGAAAATGCAAAGCCTCTTAATTTACAATTATTAAAAGATTTTTCAATGCAAACCTCCATTAAGACTAAGGTATAAATGGCTAACATCATTGTATATACACACTATGTGGGTATTACATGTGTATATGTCTGTATGTCCGTCCTCAAGAAGAGATTTTGCTAAGAGAGCAAAACTGGCTGGCCAAAACTGAAAGAAGACATAGAAGAGAGAACCCGTGGATTTTCTGGAGACTCTGAGGAATGCAAATGAACCTTGTTTTTCAGTTTTGACTAGGATTGTGTATCTTAGTGAGCAATTTATTTAATATAAACTTAGCACTTTGCCCAACTCTCTACAAAATACAGATTGGTCAGAAGGAAGAAAACAAGCTTCAGCCCCAAAATTGAAAGTAGTTGTTCTAGGGGTGCCTGGGTGGCTCAGTGGGTTAGAGCCTCTGCCTTCGGCTCAGGTCGTGATCCCAGGATCCTGGGATCGGGCCCCACATTGGGCCCTCTGCTCAGCATGGAGCCTGCTTCCCCTACTCTCTCTGCCTGCCTTTCTGACTACTTGTGGTCTCTGTCTGTCAAATGAATAAATAAAATCTTTTAAAAAAAGAAAGTAGTTTTTCTAAAACTATAAAATTAATGAATCTATAAGGATGACAATAAGCAAATTTCTCAAAAAAAAAGTGTACAACCAACAAAAATTCTAATTTCCTTCTATCACTGGAACACTCCCTTTTGGTTTGTTGGCTATCAGCTTTAGACAGCCAGGTGGACTTGGAGAAACAGCATACACAGATTTTCCATTTTTCTAAGTGCAAATATTTGGAAGCTAGAAACATCTGAATCATCCCTAAACCATCATTTGCCCAATAAGTTTTTGGATCAAGTTAAGCTGGTGTCTGTAATCCACTACCATTTCAGTTATTTCTGGCCCTGAAGTTTTATTGAACTACGCAGATCATCTTGCATTTCATAATGAAACATCAACTTATTATTGGTGTGTTCTTCTCTTTGATTCAATCATTTTTGGACATATTTGGAATAGTCTGACTTAAATCAGTGTTATCTATGTTCTTAGGTGACTTTTCTGACAAAATATAATCATGGAAAAATGTCTGAGCCAATAAAACCATCTGGGGCTTGCATGTTTTTAAGCTCAAAATCTTTTAGGTTTGTGGATTGTGCCAATAAATTTCAAGCCACTTGGATTGATCCAGGCAAAAAATGATCTGTATCTGGGTCATTTTTTTTTCTTTTTGTTTTTCTTTCTTCTTCCATTTTATTTATTTTTTCAGCGTAACAGTATTCATTCTTTTTGCACAACACCCAGTGCTCCATGCAAAATGTGCCCTCCCCATTACCCACCACCTGTTCCCCCAACCTCCCACCCCTGACCCTTCAAAACCCCCAGGTGTTTTTCAGAGTCCATAGTCTCTTATGGTTCGCCTCCCCTTCCAATTTGTTTTTTAATAAACATATAATGTACTTTTATCCCCAGGGGTACAGGTCTGTGAATCGCCAGGTTTACACACTTCACAGCACTCACGATAGCACTTACCCTCCCCAATGTCCATAGCCCCCTCCCCCTCTCCCAATCCACCTCCCCCCAGCAACCCCCAGTTTGTTTTGTGAGATTAAGAGTCATTTATGGTTTGTCTCCCTCCCAATCCCATCTTGTTTCATTTATTCTTCTCCTATCCCCCTAAGCCCCCATGTTGCTTCTCCATGTCCTCATATCAGGGAGATCATATGATAGTTGTCTTTCTCCGATTGACTTATTTCACTAAGCATGATACGCTCTAGTTCCATCCACGTCATCGCAAATGGCATGATTTCATTTCTTTTGATGGCTGCATAGTATTCCATTGTGTATATATACCACATCTTCTTGATCCATTCATCTGTTGATGGACATCTAGGTTCTTTCCATAGTTTGGCTATTGTAGACATTGCTGCTATAAACATTCGGGTACGCGTGCCCCTTCGGATCACTATGTTTGTATCTTTAGGGTAAATACCCAGTAGTGCAATTGCTGGGTCATAGGGTAGTTCTATTTTCAACATTTTGAGGAACCTCCATGCTGTTTTCCAGAGTGGTTGCACCAGCTTGCATTCCCACCAACAGTGGAGGAGGGTTCCCCTTTCTCCACATCCTCTCCAGCATCTGTCATTTCCTGACTTGTTAATTTTAGCCATTCTGACTGGTGTGAGGTGATATCTCATTGTGGTCTTGATTTGTATTTCCCTGATGCCGAGTGACGTGGAGCACTTTTTCATGTGTCTGTTGGCCATCTGGATGTCTTCTTTGCAGAAATGTCTGTTCATGTCCTCTGCCCATTTCTTGATTGGATTGTTTGTTCTTTGGATGTTGAGTTTGCTAAGTTCCTTATAGATTTTGGATACTAGCCCTTTATCTGATATGTCATTTGCAAATATGTTCTCCCATTCTGTCAGTTGTCTTTTGATTTTGTTAACTGTTTCCTTTGCTGTGCAAAAGCTTTTGATCTTGATGAAATCCCAATAGTTCATTTTTGCCCTTGCTTCCCTTGCCTTTGCCGTTGTTCCTGGGAAGATGTTGCTACGGCTGAGGTCGAAGAGGTTGCTGCCTGCATTCTCCTCAAGGATTTGGATGGATTCCTTTCTCACATTGAGGTCCTTCATCCATTTGGAGTCTATTTTCGTGTGTGGTGTAAGGAAGTGGTCCAATTTCATTTTTCTGCATGTGGCTGTCCAATTTTCCCAGCACCATTTATTGAAGAGGCGGTCTTTTTTCCATTGGACATTTTTTCCTGCTTTGTCAAAGATGAGTTGACCATAGAGTTGAGGGTCGATTTGTGGGCTCTCTATTCTGTTCCACTGATCTATGTGTCTGTTTTTGTGCCAGTACCATGCTGTCTTGATGATGACAGCTTTGTAATAGAGCTTGAAGTCCGGAATTGTGATGCCACCAACTTTGCCTTTCTTTTTCAATATTCCTTTGGCTATTCGAGGTCTTTTCTGGTTCCATATAAATTTGAGGATTATTTGTTCCATTTCTTTGAAAAAAATGGATGGTATTTTGATAGGGATTGCATTAAATGTGTAGATTGCTTTAGGTAGCATAGACATTTTCACAATATTTATTCTTCCAATCCAGGAGCATGGAACATTTTTCCATTTTTTTGTGTGTCTTCCTCAATTTCTTTCATGAGTAGTTTATAATTTTCTGTGTATAGATTCTTAGCCTCTTTGGTTAGGTTTATTCCTAGGTATCTTATAGTTTTGGGTACAATTGTAAATGGGATTGACTCCTTAATTTCTCTTTCTTCAGTCTTGTTGTTGGTGTACAGAAATGCAACTGATTTCTGTGCATTGATTTTATATCCTGACACTTTACTGAATTCCTGTACAAGTTCTAGCAGTTTTGGAGTGGAGTCTTTTGGGTTTTCCACATATAGTATCATATCATCTGCGAACAGTGATAGTTTGACTTCTTCTTTACCAATTTGGATGCCTTTAATTTCTTTTTGTTGTCTGATTGCTGAGGCTAGGACTTCTAGTACTATGTTGAATAGCAGTGGTGATAATGGACATCCCTGCCGTGTTCCTGACCTTAACGGAAAAGCTTTCAGTTTTTCTCCATTGAGAATGATATTTGCGGTGGGTTTTTCATAGATGGCTTTGATAATATTGAGGTATGTGCCCTCTATCCCTACACTTTGAAGAGTTTTGATCAGGAAGGGATGCTGTACTTTGTCAAATGCTTTTTCAGCATCTATTGAGAGTATCATATGGTTCTTGTTCTTTCTTTTATTAATGTGTTCTATCACATTGATTGATTTGCGGATGTTGAACCAACCCTGCAGCCCTGGAATAAATCCCACTTGATCGTGGTGAATAATCCTTTTTATGTGCTGTTGAATCCTACTGGCTAGTATTTTGGCGAGAATTTTTGCGTCTGTGTTCATCAAGGATATTGGTCTGTAGTTCTCTTTTTTGGTGGGATCCTTGTCTGGTTTTGGGATCAAGGTGATGCTGGCCTCATAAAATGAGTTTGGAAGTTTTCCTTCCATTTCTATTTTTTGGAACAGTTTCAGGAGAATAGAAATGAGTTCTTCTTTAAATGTTTGGTAGAATTCCCCTGGGAAGCCGTCTGGCCCAGGGCTTTTGTTTGTTTGGAGATTTTTGATGACTGTTTCAATCTCCTTACTGGTTATGGGCCTGTTCAGGTTTTCTATTTCTTCCTGGTTCAGTTGTGGTAGTTTATATGTCTCTAGGAATGCATCCATTTCTTCCAGATTGTCCAATTTGTTGGCGTAGAGTTGCTCATAGTATGTTCTTATAATTGTCTGTATTTCTTTGGTGTTAGTTGTGATCGCTCCTCTTTCATTCATGATTTTATTGATTTGGGTCCTTTCTCTTTTCTTTTTGATGAGTCTGGCCAAGGTTTTATCAATCTTATTGATTCTTTCAAAGAACCAGCTCCTAGTTTCATTGATTTTTTCTATTGTTTTTTTTTTTTTGTTTCTATTTCATTGATTTCTGCTCTGATCTTTATGATTTCTCTTCTCCTGCTGGGTTTAGGGTTTCTTTCTTGTTCTTTCTCCAGCTCCTTTATGCGTAGGGTTAGGTTGTGTACTTGAGACCTTTCTTGTTTCTTGAGAAAGGCTTGTTCCGCTATATATTTTCCTCTCAGGAGTGCCTTTGCTGTGTCCCACAGATTTTGAACTGTTGTGTTTTCATTATCATTTGTTTCCATGAATTTTTTCAATTCTTTAATTTCCTGGTTAACCCATTCATTCTTTAGAAGGATGCTGTTTAGTCTCCATGTATTTGGGTTCTTTCCAAATTTCCTCTTGGGTTTGAGTTCTAGCTTCAGAGCATTGTGGTCTGAAAATATGCAGGGAATGATCCCAATCTTTTGATACCAGTTGAGACCTGATTTGTGACCCAGGATGTGATCTGTTCTGGAGAAGGTTCCATGTGCACTAGAGAAGAATGTGTATTCTGTTGCTTTGGGATGAAATGTTCTGAATAGATCTGTGATGTCTATCTGTCCAGTGTGTCATTTAAGGCCTTTATTTCCTTGTTGATCTTTTGCTTGGATGATCTGTCCATTTCAGTGAGAGGAGTGTTAAAGTCCCCTACTATTATTGTATTATTATTGATGTGTTTCTTTGATTTTGTTATTAATTGGTTGATATAGTTGGCTGCTCCCACGTTAGGGGCATAGATATTTAAAATGGTTAGATCTTCTTGATGAACAGACCCTTTGAGTAGGATATAGTGTCCTTCCTCATCTCTTATTATAGTCTTTGGCTTCAAATCTAATGGATCTGATAGAAGGATTGCCACCCCAGCTTTCTTCTGATGCCCATTAGCATGGTAAATTGTTTTCCAGCCCCTCACTTTAAATCTGGAGGTGTCTTCGCGTCTAAAATGAGTTTCTTGTAGGCAACATACTGATGGGTTTTGTTTTTTTATCCATTCTGATACCCTGTGTCTTTTGATTGGGGCATTTAGCCCATTAACATTCAGGGTAACTATTGAGAGATATGAATTTAGTGCCATTATTAGCCTGTAAGGTGACTGTTACTGTATATTGTCTCTGTACCTTTCTGATCTACTACTTTTAGGCTCTCTCTTTGCTTAGAGGACCCCTTTCAAGATTTCCTGGAGAGCTGGTTTGGTGTTTGCAAATTCTTTCAGTTTTTGTTTGTCCTGGAAGTTTTTTATCTCTCCTTCTATTTTCAATGATAGCCTAGCTGGATAGAGTATTCTTGGCTGCATGTTTTTCTCGTTGAGTGCTCTGAATATATCATGCCAGCTCTTTCTGGCCTGCCAGGTCTCTGTGGATAAGTCTGCCGCCAATCTCATATTTTTACCATTGTATGTTACAGACTTCTTTTCTCGGGCTGCTTTCAGGATTTTCTCTTTGTCACTAAGACTTGTCAATTTTGCTATTAGGTGACGGGGTGTGGACCTATTCTTGTTGACTTTGAGGGGGGTTCTCTGCATCTCCTGGATTTTGATGTTTGTTCCCTTTGCCATATTAGGGAAATTCTCTCCAATGATTCTCTCCAGTAGACCTTCTGCTCCCCTCTCTGTTTCTTCTTCTTCTGGAATCCCAATTATTCTAATGTTGTTTCGTCTTATGGTGTCACTTATGTCTCGAATTCTCCCCTCATGGTCCAGTAGCTGTTTGTCCCTCTTTTGCTCGGCTTCCTTATTCTCTGTCATTTGGTCTTCTATATCACTAATTCTTTCTTCTGCCTCATTTATCCTAGCCGTGAGAGCCTCCATTTTTGATTGCACCTCATTAATAGCTTTTTTGATTTCAACTTGGTTAGATTTTAGTTCTTTAATTTCTCCAGAAAGGGCTTTAATATCTCCAGAGAGGGTTTCTCTAATATCTTCCATGCCTTTTTTGAGCCCGTCTAGAACGTTCAGAATCGTCATTCTGAACTCTTGATCTGACATATTACCAATGTCTGTGTTGATTAGGTCCCTAGCCTTCGGTACTGTGTCTTGTTCTTTTGTTTGTGGTGATTTTTTCCGCCTTGTCATTTTGTCCAGATAAGAGGATATGAAGGAGCAAATAAACTACTAAAAGGGTGGCAAAGACCCCGGAAAAATGCGCTGTAACCAAATCAGAAGAGACCCCTAATTGTGGGGGGGAGAAAGGCGATAAAAACAGGTTCTGGAAAAAAAAAAGAAAAAAAGAAGAAAAAAATTTAAAAAATAAAACAAATAAAAAAATATAAAAAAGAAAGAAAAAATATATATATTTAGATGAACTAGTCAAAAAACGTTAAAAAAAGAAAAGGGTAAAAGTTTTTTAAAAATTTAGCAGAAGAAGAAAAAAGAAAAAAGAAAAAAAATTGAAAAAAGAAAAAAAAATTGAAGTAGCCGCAAGACTAAAGAATCATGGGGAGAAAGCCATGAGTTCCGTGCTTTGCTTTCTCCTCCTCTGGAATTGCTCTGCTGTCTTAGGAATTGAACCTGCTTTCTCCTTGATAGATGAACTTCATCCTGGCTGGATATTTTGTTGATCTTCTGGGGGAGGGGCCTGTTGTAGTGACTCTCAACTGTCTTTGCCCGAGGCGGGATTGCACCGCCCTTACCGGCAGCCGGACTAATTAATCGGCTCCGGTTCGCTTTTGGGAGCTTCTGTTCCCTGTACGCTTTCCCTAGAGTTCCGGAGGACGGGAATGAAAATGGCGGCCTCCCAGTCACCGGCCCAGAGGAGCCGAGAGCCTGGGGCCCCACTCCTCAGTGCGCCCCCAGAGGACAGCACCCAATCACTCCCGTATCCCCAGCCTCTAGCCGCGCTCCGAGCCCACCCAGCCCGCGACCAGTTCAAGGTAACCCCGAGCTGAGAGTTCAGTCCTCGGCTCTGTCTCTGCAGCCGGCTTCTCCGTTCTAATACCTGCGAGCTCTCCAACACTCTGACACCCCCAATCCTTCTGTGACCCTGCGGGGCCTGGGGCCATGCTGACCCCGCGTGGGCTTCACCCTGGTTTAGCCTCTGGAGCAATGTCCCTCAGTGGAACAGACTTTTAAAAGTCCTGATTTTGTGCTCCGTTGCTCCGCCGCTTGCCGGGAGCCGGCCCCCCCCCCCCCCCCCGCGGTCTATCTTCCCGTCGTTTTAGATTCACTTCTCCGCCAGTCCTACCTTTCAGAAAGTGGTTGATTTTCTGTTTCTAGAGTTGCTGTTCTTCTTCTCTTCGCTCTCCTGTTGGATTTGTAGGTGTTTGCAATGTTTAGATAAGCTATCGAGCTGATCTCCTGCTACCTGATGTAGTCTCAGGCTGCTACTTCTCCACCATCTTGACTCCTCCCCCTTTTTGTTCTTTTTTAAATGTATGTTTTCAGCTACAAATATTTGGGTTGGGATATTCTTCCCTGAAGTAACTCTTATTTATAGTTGCACAGCATATGATATTTGCACAATTAAAGCTGGTGTTATTTAAACCCCAAACGACAATATAAATACATGCTAGTAGTTTTTAGTGGTATTCTCATTCTAATGGTCAGCAGTTCTTGGAGATCCTTGTTGCTGGGGCCTCAGAAGGGTAACAATGCTTCCTCATTACCAAGTACTCATTTGAGTTCAAGGCAGTTCAGGGAGGTACACATGAGTGGGTATGAGCATGCATCTTCAAGGGACTGATTAATTTTGTGTGCTTAATACTCAGATAACAGGATGCTTACAACAAGTGTTATTGGATGATGACCAAATAGTCTCTCCTCATTTCTTGCTGATACAATCTCAGTGCTGTTTGTGCTCCATCATTTACTCAGAAATTAGACCACAGACTAAGAATTTTAAATTAGACCTTATTGTTTCCTAATAATTCATCATGGGGAGGCTGAAGGATGATGGATGAAGGGTGAAGGAAGCTACCAGCCAGTAGCTAGGGATTGATCAAGTCCCACTTCCATAAGACATCAAAATTGTAGACTTTCTTTAGTACACTGGTATAAACTAAGACCTCCTTTAAGAATTGTCTTGTGGCCAGGGGAGCCTGGGTGGCTCAGGTGGTCCAATGCCCGACTCCTGATTTCAGTTCAGGTCATGATCTCAGGATCCTGACATCAATCCCTGCATTGGGCTCCATGCTCAACGAGGAGCCTACTTGTCCCTCTTTCTCTCTGCTTTCCCCCCTGCTCATTCTCTCTCCCTCTCTTTCTCGGGTAAATAAATTAAAAAAAAAAAAAAAGGAATTGCCTAGTGGCTAATGACAGGGAAGGGAATTTGTGGTATTTAAGTAGAACAAAGGAGAAGTCCATGGCAGGAGAGGAGATCAGACCCTATATTGATAATTAAGGAAACATGATTGAAAGAATGAGAAAGGAGTTGGCCTACATTCAGCCCAGTAAGAGATTAAGAATCAATTATTTTTTGAGACTTGAACTTTGCTGCTTCAATTATCAACCTGCAGTGATAGCTGATTATGGAGGGTCTGATTTTTCCTGATAGGGATTGATAGAAAGACAATGACTTCCTCTATTAAAGAGGCCTTTCTTTTCTCTTGTTCTGCGTTGTTCATATCGGCATGGCATATGTATGACCCTGAGATCAGCTGGCCTTTGACACAGTGGCAATGCTGAGGATGGGACAAGAACAATGGAGAGAGTCCCAATCCTAGATGATGTCACAGAGCTGATGAATTAATCAGGATTAGAGTCCCTGTGCCTTAGGACTTCTTGCCTTAGGGGGGAACAAAAATCCTTTAATTGCTTAGGTCACTGTGAGTTGAGAGGTTTTTCACTTGCAGTCAGAAACTCTCTCATCAATATATTGTTTCATCCACATGTCTTTGTTTAGTGGAAATAATACCTGGGACATGTCATGTCTTATGTGTAGCAAATATGAGACTAAACATTTCAGGTAGAGAAATTATCTTCTGAAGGAGTGGCTCAGGTACATGGGATTATAAGGAAGGAAACACTTACAGCAAGACAGCACTGCCTTTATAGTAGACAAATGTTTCTAGGCACGTATGGCTTAGGATGTCAATATGCACCGACAGCCTAGGTTCCAGAGATTCCAGCATCAGTTCAACAGACTTAGTAAATAATGGTTTAAATAAACTTACATTTCTTTGTGGCAGAACTGCTTGGGACCTAGACTTTTCTTATATATCCTTTGACTTTTGAAGAAGTATAATACGCTCCCTTTTTCCATTTAAAAATCAGAATATTTTATTTTCAAAATATGCAGGAAGATAAAACTATTAGTTTCCTTTAGTGAAGAGAATGGAAATTGTCTAAAGGCACAATATCTGTCCTCACTGAGAATACTGAAATGTACATTAAAAGGCGCGCCCTGTTTCCTGCTCCAGTTTCTTCTTTGGTCTTATATAGAGAGAAAGGAGGTTTCTGGGGGAAGGAGTAGGTATGCCATATTCAAAAATGCAGAAAATGGGGAAAATTAGGATGCCTTTGAGAAACTCCAGTCTCAGGATACAGAAGGAGTCAACTTAACTGGAAACTGGACTTGGGAGAATCTCATAAGGTTCTGGAATTTAAAATGTCCTCATGACCGTCCTCTTTGTTTTCTTCAAAGCAAAGCTAGTGGTGATGTGGGGATCCTGAAATACTGTGGCAGATTTTAAGAAAGGCAGAAACCAAGGGACAGGGAATGTGGGAGCAGCTTTGAGGAAGGCAGAAGAATAGGATGGAAGTTGGAAAACAGATGGATTCCATCTGAGCGGCCAGGTTGCCTCTTAGGAGAAAAGGCTGTGTAAACGTTTTCTGGAAGGGAAAGTATGATGTGATTTCTGGGCTTATCAGCCCTAATACAAGAGAAGATAAGAGAGAGAAGACTAGATGTCTGAGAACATCTAGATGCTCAGACTAGATGTCTGAGAACATCTAGATGCTCTCTACCCAGAGCATTCAGAGCAATCACGGAAGGCAATAGAAAGCTGTATTATCAAGAGAAGGGTCATTTTGTGACACAGTCAAATGAAGCAGCCTGGGTATGTCTGGAAGGAAGAGTGGACTTTCTAAGACCTTGGCATCTCAAAGCAGTTCTGTTGCTAATAATTGTGTGACTATGTTGAGCGTAAATCTTTATCCTTCTTAGATAAGAAGTCTCCAGGACTCCTTCGAACACCTAATGGTCTATGATACCCCACTTTCCTTAAAACAGACGTTGGCAAGAGGATTATGAGGGGGAAAACAAATAAACAAACAAACAAAACAAAGACAAATGATATGGGAATACAGTTATAAAAATTGTCCTGGAGACAGAAAGATTTCTTATGTCCTTATGCAGACTAAGATTGCACTTTAATGATGGAAGCAAGAAATCATTGAGGCTGCTGTATGCTTGATGAAACAATTGGGGCTGCACAAAAGCCCTTCACTTTCAGGTAGATCAGTAGTTCCCACAGACTTCCACATAAAAACACACGTTTCCGTGTGTGTGTGTGTGTGCGTGTGTGTGTTTGGACAAGGCAACCTTGGAATTTAAAGCTGTCATCCCATTTACCTTCCTGTTCTTTTTTGTTTGTTTGTTTGTTTACAGCATAACAGTGTTCATTGTTTTGGCATCACACCCAGTGCTCCATGCAGTACGTGCCCTCCCTATTACCCACCACCTGGTTCCTCAACCTCCCACCCCCCCTGCCCCTTCAAAACCCTCTGGTTGTTTTTCAGAGTCCATAGTCTCTCATGGTTCATCTCCCCTTCCAGTTTCCCTCAACTCCCTCTCCTCTCCATCTCCCCATGTCCTCCATGTTCTTTGTTATGCTCCACAAATAAGTGAGACCATATGATACTTGACTCTCTCTGCTTGACTTATTTCACTCAGCATAATCTCTTCCAGTCCCGTCCATGATGCTACAAAATTTGGGTATTCATCCTTTCTGATGGAGGCATAATACTCCATTGTGTATATGTACCACATCTTCCTTATAAATTCATCCATTGAGGGGCATCTTGGTTCTTTCCACAGTTTGGCGACCGTGGCCATTGCTGCAATAAACATTGGGGTACAGATGGCCCTTCTTTTCACTACATCTGTATCTTTGGGGTAAATACCCAGCAGTGCAATTGCAGGGTCATAGGGAAGCTCTATTCTTAATTTCTTCAGGAATCTCCACACTGTTCTCCAAAGTGGCTGCACTAACTTGCATTCCCACCAACAGTGGAAGAGGGTTCCCCTTTCTCCACATCCTCTCCAACACACGTTGTTTCCTGTCTTGCTAATTTTGGCCATTCTAACTGGTGTCAGGTGGTATCTCAATGTGGTTTTAATTTGAATCTCCCTGATGGCTAGTGTACCTTCCTGTTCTTATCATGGAGGTAAAAAATGGAGAGATTGTTCAAGGCCAGAGAAAGGGAAGAAAATCAACTAATTTATGTGCCCATCTTTGACATATGACACAGCTTTAGATGTTGGTCTGTGACTGAACCAGGAATTGAAAGGGTGGATGCAAGAATGTCAAATCACTCCATTTTGTCTGAAAAAAAAGGAGGAAAATGTGAGTGCAGAGCAGAGGTTCCTGCTGTGGCCTTCCTTGCAACCTCTTCTGATGCTCTCATTGAGTTTTCAATACAAAAGATTTCATTTTTTTAAATTGTGGTAAGAACATTGATCATGAGATCTATCCTCAGCACATTATTAAGTATACACTGCAGTACTGTTAACGACAGGCATGATGTTGTATAGCCGATTTCTGGACTTATTCGTCTTACGTAACTGAAACTTTACACCCCTTGATTAATTCCCAATATCCCCTTCCACCCATCTCCTGGCAACAACCTTCCCACTCTGCTTACATATGGTGTTTAGTTTGGGGGGTGGTAGTGGTGGTGTTAAACTTCTAACTTGCTTCAGTTTTCTCTTCCCTTTTTTCCCTTTCCCATTTTTACTTGCAAGAGTCAATACATTCATTTGGACGAGGTTTAAGGCCATTTGCTTCTGAAAGGTTCCTTACTGGACAGGTCCTTTAAAGCCTCTCCAAGGGTCCTTTAGGACCACTTAAAATCTCATCCGCAGCTCTCAGAGTTGCTCATTCAAACTCCCTGCCTGGGCTCCTGTCTCACATTCCACGTGGACACCAGAACGTCCCCTGGAGATCTTCACCATCAGGCAGTTATCACGTCTGTGGCTTTTCTTACTTTTTCTCTGGGACAACAGTGCCCTTTACCTCTCATCATCACCCTACCTCTTCTTCATCTTCACGTTCCAGCTAGTGCATTGTCTGGCAGGACACTGAGAGCTGGACTGGCCGCTGTCCACTGAGTTCAAAATGGGCTCTTTAAACCCTCATGGGACCTCATTCTGTGTAACTGGTGTGCTCTATTGATCTGCCTCGGAAAGTGCCTTCACAGAGAACAGGATCCTTGCCTTCCTCAGAGCCCCATGTAGGGCCAGGGACTGGCCGGGCATCCAGTAGGGAATACTGAGTCAAAGGCTCAGTGCTGTTCTATGTTGTTGCCTTATTTTTATGTCATTTACCATTCTGGTTTGAACACCATATCCCACCCATAGCCTGATCATCTGTAAGTAGTCAACACTTGATTCGTAGCTTTCATAATGCATGGTTAAGGAATATGTCTCTTTGAAAACCACTTCTCCCACTATCTTCCTCTTTATATTTTCCTGTTTTCTTTTAAGCTTTATTGAGGTATAATTGACAAAACTGTAAGATATTAAATGAGAAGATTTGGTATATGTAAACATTGTGAAAGGGTTTCCCCCACTAAGTTAACTAATCCATCACCTCCCTTATTTACCCTTTTTTTTTCTTGCTGAGAACATTTAAGCTCTACTTTCCCTGGAAATTTCAATTATACAATACAATGTTATCATAGTCACCATATTATATATTAAATCCTCAGACTTTATTCATTCTATAATTGAAAGTTTGTGGCCTTTTACCAACCTCTCCCTATTTCCCCACTCCCAGGCCTAACAATCACTTCTCTCCTCTTTTTCTATGATTTCAACTTTTTTTTAAGATTTCACATATAAGTGATACCGTGTAGTATTTATCTTTCTCTGTATAGCTTATTTCACGTAGCACAATGCCCTCTAGTCTCATCTATGTTGTCACAAATTACAAGATTTCTTTCTTTTGTAAGGCTGGATAATATCCTATTGTATATAGATGGCACATTTTCTTTATCCATTTAAGAGTTCACAGACACTTAGGTTGTTTCCACACCTTGGGTGTTGTAAGTAATACTGCTATGAACTTGGCAGTAAATGTGTAACTCCTTGACATAATTCTTCTGTTTCCTTTGGATATGTACCCAGAAGTGGGATTACTGGATTATATAGTACTGTGTTTAATTTCTTAGGAACCTCCATACTGTTAACTGCATACTGTTAGGGACCTCCCTACTATTTTCCATAGTATTTGCAACAGTTTACATTCCCACCAACACTGCACAAGGGTTTCCTTTTCTCCACATCATCACCAGCATTTGTTATCATTTGCTTTTTGATGTTATAACAGGTGTGAGATGATAACTCATTGTGGTTTTGATTTGTATTCCCTTGATGATGAGTGATGTTAGGCACCTTTTCGTGTACTTCTTGGCCATTTTGTATATCTTCTTTGGGAAAATGTCTGTTCAGGTCCTTTGCCCATTTTTATATGGGTTTTTTCATTTATTTATTTATTTTGATGTCTGATTTCATTGTACATTCTGGATATCAATTCCTTATCAGATATGTGGCTTATAAATATTTTCTGTCTGTAGTTTGACTTTTCATTGTGTTGATGGTTTGCATCACTACATTGAAATATTTTAGTTTGATATCCCCCTACATGTTTCTGTTTGCTTTTGTGGCCTTTATCTTCTTGTGTTCCACTATTTTAGATACCTCTTGTAAGTGGAATCCATGTTATTGCACTCTACAGGAATTCCTTCTTTTTTTTAAGGTGCAATAAATCCATTGTATGTATATACCACCTTTTATTTATTCATTTTCCTATTGATGGACATTTGATTGTTTCCACATTATGGTTATTGTGAATAATGCTGCAATAAAAATGGGTATTTGGGAAGACAGGGATGAACCAGGAAGCATACCTTCACTCTCCTGCCTGTCGCACTATTGCTGGAAGTCATTAACACAGAGGCTGTCCACTTTACATCCAGCTGCCCATATAATTCAAATAGAGACCCTGAATCTGCTCCCTGTGAAATGTTTTGTTCTAAGACCTTAATGTAACTGAGAATAAAACTAATGGCTTATTTTATGCTTCATACTCTAAGCAACTTCTCCCCCATTTAAACAATTTTCTGAAGAAAGTATCTAATTATCCAACCCCAACCTCAACTCAGTCTGCTAAATAAAATTCAGACTACTTTGCCCACCAAAAAAAGAATGAGGTCTGAGGACCAACTAGCCAGAAGCTATAGAGCAGACTCCAAAGTCTAGTTTTGAAGGGAATATGACAGATTGGGCTACTCTGTGGATACACTGGCTTCCATGGCCACTTGAAGCCTTGCTATAGTCAAGGCATAGGAAACGCTCCACCTAATGTGCTACTGAACCCATGAGTCCTTCATCTCTCCTAGTATGTTCTTAATTTAAGGGAAAGTTTTTAGTTCTGATGGCCAACTGAATTAAGTCCAGAACTGTTCAAGTTTATATTGCTCCAGGATATAACATAACAGAGTTATGTTTAGATGGATGCAAATCTCAGCTTTATTTAAGGGAGAGTATTCCAACATTAAATCTTCTTGGAGGTAGAATGGTCCCTGCTGTCACCTTCTCAAAGTCAAAAGATTAAAGTAGGCTTCCGGTTGTACATATGCAAAAGAGATTGAATGAAAGAGTGAATGTGAACACGTTCATGCTGAGGATGTAACAGCCATTTCTCCTTCGTCTGTGGAGAGTATTGGTGTAATCAGTGAAAGGACAGGAAGCTGACTCTTATTAAGGAATTCAGGTTGGCCAGGTGATTTCAAATATTATGCATTTAATCCCCACAGAAATCCAGTCATGCTAATATTATCTTCACTTTACTGAGAAGAACTTGGGCTCACCTGTCCAAGGACACAAAGAGAATTATGTAGGCTTTTCCAACTCCTGAAACTATGTTCTTAATAAAACTGAACATGTATGGAGCACTTATTCTATGTAGCACCATGTTGAAGCACTCCTCCCACATTATGTCCTTTAATCTCCAACAGCCTGATAAAGCAAGCACCAGTCTCATTCCTATTTATAGATGAGGGTATTTAAGTGTAACAAATTAACTGAATTGTCCACTGAAATATATTTTATTATTAGCAAAACCAGGATTTGACCCTAGGCAGCTTAACTGCACACTTCTAATCATTAGTATATACTGCCTTACTTCTTCACTAGGCTGCTCTCTGGGATCTACTACGGTGAAGATTTTTGGCATATTTTTTCCAGCAAGCAGTACACCTTCTTATAGGCTTATTTAGAAATAAAACCACATTTATTCATAGATTTTTTTTAAAAATCCAAAGTAATTATAAAACCAGAACTCATAAGCTCTAAATCATTTCTAATTGCCACAACGATCATCAGCACGATAGCAAGATCCTGCGAGGGTGAACAGCAGCGGAAATAAGGCAGTCCTGAGTTACATGCCATTCTCTGTTCCAGCTGTACCTTCAACTCTTTCTCTCCCAATACAGGAGACACATGGGATTGCTAGTAAGAGTGACATTACAATAGGGAAAATCTTACATTCAAACAAGTTAATTTAAAAATTTACAAGTGTTTATACTTTATTAGTAGTAACATTGTGTATGCATGTGTGTGTGTGTGTGTGCATCGGTGTGTGTGCATATGTACAGGTAGGTGTTCATGAATGTGTGTGCATCTTCGTGTGTGTGTGTGTGTGTGTGTGTGTGTGTGTGTGTGTGTGTGTTTGTGCATGCGACACAGCTTACAACTAATCAAGGTATACCATGGTCCAGCATTCTCCAAGTACTCTTCCACTAAAATTTTAGGTAAATGTGTGTAGCAGATAATGTTGATTCTCTGTCCATATCCTCTTGGATCTCATTTTTACAACTTTTGTTTCCCAATAAGAGGATTGCTTATGGGCTCCTGGAGCCCTCTTTTGCAGGGCAGATATCCAGATGTTCTGGGTATTTACCCCAGCGCCTCCACCATGGGTGCCCCTTAACTGGTGACTCCCAGCTTTGGGGTAGGACAGTCCCAGTTCACTTGACTTGGATGGGGATGATCAGAGGCAGAATCCACAGTCCATAGTTCTCTGCAGGATCAGGTTGAAGCTAGCTCCTGCAAAGCCATGCCTGAGATCACTCTTGTTCAGCTTCCTCCTCTCTTCTGGCCTGATTTCTCCATTCCTTCCCACTCCCTGACTAGCTTTCCTGAAAGCACTTTGTTGATAAATCTCTTAAAGTTGAACCATTCTCTCCTATTTTCTTCTGGGGAACCAGTCTGGGAAAATGTCTCCTAGGTCCTCTAACAGACTTCAGGTCCTAGCAGTGACAACCAGATTTCATGAAAAGACTTGTAGTTGAACGTTTATGGACACATCTATCAAAAGATGAGAAAAATAAGAAGAAGAGAGACAGAAAGGAGAAAAGGAAGGAAGGAAAGAGCAAAGAGAAGAAAACAGAGAAACAAACAAACAAATAAAAACCTCCATCTGGTTCTACATAGTAAGTTACAGCTATGAAACACTTTTTTCCCTATCATTCTTTTCAGTTGTGCTCAGTCAAGTCCCTTTTCTTTTCCCTTAACATCTTGGCCATTAACAATACTCAGTCTAGTTGAAAATGCATCTCTTCCCCCACCTCCAGAGCAGGCTTCAGCTGGGATGGTCACTCCTTACAATGTGTGTGTATGAGTGTGCGTGGGTGTGTGGGTGAATGTTTCTGGGACACATCTTCTGCCCTTTGCTGCAAAGTGTTGTTCTTCTTCTGTGTTGATGCTGTTGGGGAGGGGAGTGAAAGAAAATAGTGAATACAACCAAACTTATCCAACTCTTGTTGTGGTCTTCATTTTGTCAATAGTCATCTCTTCTCTGACCAGCTGTGCCCAGGTGTCAGGACTATGGCACCAGCCAGGTCATGCTGGGTCTTATGGACACAGGGGTGAGTTCCTTGGAAGTCACTGCAAGGCCTCCCAACTGCATAGCTCTCCAGAGGAAAGCTGGCTATATCTTTTTTATTTTATATCCTACCCCCAGAAGTATACCCCCAAAGTTTTTACTCTTAGGCCCTAGATGGAGTGTCAACATGCTGGCTCAAACCTAACTACATGTCATGGGATCCCATGGATACATCATCCTTCCTCCTTCTCCTCCTTTTTCTCCTATCCTTTTCATACAGGCTTAGGCTAGTCTACCAACTAAGCATGTATCCAAATGGGAAATAAACTGCAGTGTCCCTTTTTGATGGCATCTTTCAAACTTTGTAAGAGATTCTCTTGGAGTACCATATCCACACACCCCTCACACTTTAGAGAAAGAATGAGATAATCTTTGAAAACTAATAGATAATTCCCCATGAGGCCGAGGCCAAAGAAACTAAAGACTCCCTCTTCTTTCTCCATGCCTGAGCCTTTAGGTATAAATAGACAGATGAACAGATGAGAAATAGTAATTAATTGATTTTTTTTCAAATACAGATGATTAATGAGGGGTAGATAAAGAATACCTAGATGACTAGTTATTAGATGATAGATGCAGACAGTTGGTTCAGTAGATTTTGTTCCCTTTAATTAAGCCCTGAAGAAATGAGTCTGGTCCCATCGTTGAGGAAAATTTTTACTAATCCATGCTCTAGAATCAATTTCTAGGCAATAGGGAGATTTCCTGTCAACATTCCACTATACTTTTTTTCTCATTATTCCAAATAAGAAGAGTGAGGATTTATCATTTCTCCCTTGCCCACTGAAAAAGATGAAATTTTAATTGTTTTTTACTTTAGCATATACTGTGAAATTAGGACTGTGCTTAGTGACAAAGTGGTACAAAAAAAAATAGAAGCTTCTAGGAAGTGACCTCAAGGAACTTGCAATCTTGGGAACACTTAACTGGCATATATAAAGTTTTAAGTGATAATAGGAAGGAGTCTCTGATTAAGTATTTCAAATAAATGGTTCTAGGAGTAATGGCTATCAGATAAAGACAATTACAAAGTCTGTGCAGGTTGAAATAACCAGTGAAGCATAAGCCTTGATTTAGACTTTATGCATGTTTTGAAAGGTATAAATTCCAAATAATGGGGGAGCCAAGATTCAAGTGCTGCTGATTTCCCGGAACTAGGGAATGATCAGAATCCAGAGACCTATTCAAATATTGTTAATATTTGTTTATTATTCATTTCTATCCTTTATTTAGGAGCCCAACTCCAGAACACCTAAGCAGTGAAAATCGTTCTTAAAGAATTGTATGAATGATTACCAACAATACTGCTTTTAAACATGAGTTGCTATATAGTTCGTGGTGTGGTAATCTGAACTATATGCACCTTTTGAGAATATTGCAGGAAGCCAATCCCAAGGCTGCAGACAGGTTTCTGAGGATCAAAAATTATGACCACAAAGCTGTTAAGCTTTCATACAATTTGAGGAGTAGCAACTGCTTTAAAATGTTGAATATTGGAAAAACTGTTAATCCACATAATGAGAAGAAATGCACTGACACAGTGCACCCACAAGATGCGAGGACTATTATGAGTCTGTTTTAATCAGAAGCTGGATGAAGTCAGGTCCTAGATATGCTCAACAAAAGTTCTTTCTTCTTAATTGGTAACCAGCTTCAGTAGCTATTTTTATCAAAATTTTCAAAGGTATGTTGAGTTTGAGGAGTTCTTTATAGATCCTGGATGTCAGCGCTTCGTCTGTAGTGCCATCTGGGAATATCTTCTCCCATTCTATGGGCAGCCTCTTTGTTTTGTTGACTGTTTCCTTTTCTGTGCAAAAAGAAGACTTTGATCTTGACAAAGTCCCAAAAGTTCATTTTCACTTTTGTTTCCTTTGCCTTTGGAGACATATCTTGAAAGAAGTTGCTGTGGCTGATGTCAAAGAGGTTACTGCCTATGTTCTCCTCTAGGATTTTGATAGATTCCTCCTTCACCTTGAGGTCTTTTATCCATTTCGAGTTTATCTTTGTGTATGGTGTAAGAAAATGGTCGAGTTTCCTTCTTTGACACATAGCTGTCCAATTTCCCCAGCACAATATATTGAAGAGACTGTCATTTTTCCACTGTATATTCTTTCCTGCTTTGTTAAAGATCATTTGACCATAGAGTTCAGGGTCCATATCTGGGATTTCTACTCTGTTCCACTGGCCTATGTGTCTGTTTTTATGCCAGTACCATGCTGTCTTGGTGATCACAGCTTTGTTGTAAAGCTTGAAATCAGGCAACGTGATGCCCCCAGTTTTGATTTCCTTTTTCAACATTTCCTTAGCAACTTGGAGTCTCTTCTGGTTCCATAAAATTTTAGGATTGTTTGTTCCAGCTCTTTGAAAAATGCACGTGGAATTTTGATTGGAATGGCACTGAAAGTGTAGATTGTTCTAGGCAGTATAGACATTTCAGCAATGTTTATTCTTCTGATCCATGAGCATGGCATGGTCTTCCATCTTTTTGTGTCTTCTTCGATTTTTTTCTTTTTGTTTTTTATATTTATTTATTTTATTTTTTATAAACATATAATATATTTTTATCCCCAGGGGTACAGGTCTGTGAATCACCAGGTTTACACACTTCACAGCACTCACCATAGCACATACCCTCCCCAGTGTCCATAAACCCACCATCCTCTCCCAACACCCCTCCCCCCAGCAAACCTTAGTTTGTTTTGTGAGATTAAGAGTCACTTATGGTTTGTCCCCCTCCCGATCCCATCTTGTTTAATTTATTCTTCTCCTACCACCCTAACCCCCCATGTTGCATCTCTACTTCCTCATATCAGGGAGATCATATGATAGTTGTCTTTCTCTGACTGACTTTCACTAAGCACGACACCCTCTAGTTCCAACCGCGTCGTCACAAATGGCAAGACTTCATTCCTTTTGATGGCTGTATAGTATTCCATTGTGTATATATATACCACATCTTCCTTATGCATTCATCTGTTGATGGACATCTAGGTTCTTTCCATAGTTTGGCTATTGTAGACATTACTGGTATAAACATTCGGGTGCACGTTCCCCTTTGGATCACTACGTTTGTATCTTTAGGGTAAATACCCAGTAGTGCAATTGCTGAGTCATACGGCAGTTCTATTTTCAACTTTTTGAGGAATCTCCACGCTGTTTTCCAGAGTGGTGCCACCAGCTTGCATTCCCACCAACAGTGCAGGAGGTTTCCCCTTTCTCCGCATCCTCGCCAGCATCTGTCATTTCGGGACTTGTTAATTTTAGCCATTCTGACTGGTGTGAGGTGGTATCTCATTGTGGTTTTGATTTGTACTTCCCTGATGTCAAGTGATGTGGAGCACTTTCCCATGTGTCTGTTGGCCATCTGGATGTCTTCTTTGCAGAAATGTCTGTTCATGTCTTCCACCCATTTCTTGGCTGGATTATCTGTTCTTTGGGTATTGAGTTTGCTAAGGTCTTTATAGATTTTGGACACTAGCCCTTTATCTGATATGTCCTTTGCAAATATGTTCTCCCATTCTGTCAGTTGTCTTTTTGGTTTTGTTAATTGTTTCCTTTGCTGTGCAAAAGCTTTTGATCTTGATGAAATCCCAATAGTTCATTTTTGCCCTTGCTTCCCTTGCCTCTGGTGATGTTCCTAGGAAGATGTTGCTGCAGCTGAGGTCGAAGAGGTTACTGCCTGTGTTCTCTTCAAGGATTTTGATGGATTCCTATCTCACATTGAGGTCCTTCATCCATTTTGAGTCTGTTTTCATGTGTGATGTAAGGAAATGGTCCAGTTTCATTTTTCTGCATGTGGCTGTCCAATTTTCCCAACACCATTTATTGAAGAACTGTCTTTTTTCCATTGGACATTCTTTCCTTCTTTGTCAAAGAGTAGTTGACCATAGAGTTGAGGGTCTATTTCTGGGATCTCTATTCTGTTCCATTGATCTATGTGTCTGTTTTTGTGCCAGTACCATGCTGTCTTGCTGATGACAGCTTTGTAATAGAGCTTGAAGTCCGGAATTGTGATGCCACCAACTTTGGCTTTGTTCTTCAATATTCCTTTGGCTATTCGAGGTCTTTTCTGGTTCCATATAAATTTGAGGATTATTTGTTCCATTTCTTTAGAAAAAAAATGGGTGGGATTTTGATAGGGATTGCATTAAATGTGTAGATTGCTTTAGGTAGCATAGATATTTTCACAATATTCGTTCTTCCAATCCATGAGCATGGAACATTTTTCCATTTCTTTGTGTCTTCCTCAATTTCTTTCATGAGTACTTTATAGTTTTCTGAGTATAGATTCTTAGCCCCTTTGGTTAGGTTTATTCCTGGGTATCTTATAGTTTTGGGTGCAATTGTAATTGGGATTGCCTCCTTAATTTCTCTTTCTTCTGTCTTGTTGTTGGTGTAGAGAAATGAAACTGATGTCTGTGCATTAATTTTCTATCCTGACACTTTACAGAATTCCTATACAAGTTCTAGCAGATTTGGAGTGGAGTCTTTTGGGTTTTCCACATATAGTATCATATCATCTGCGAAGAGTGATATTTTGACTTCTTCTTTGCCGATTTGGATGCCTTTATATCCTTTTGTTTTCTGATTGCTGAGGCTAGGACTTCTGGTACTATGTTGAATAGCAGTGGTGATAATGGACATCCCTGCAGTGTTCCTGATCTTAATGGAAAAGCTTTCAGTTTTTCTCCATGGAGAATGATATTTGGGTGGGTTTTTCATGGATGGTTTTGATAATATTGAGGTATGTGCCCTCTATTCCTACACTTTGAATAGTTTTGATCAGAAAAGGATGCTGTACTTTGTCAAATGCTTTTTCAGCATCTATGGAGAGTACCATATGGTTCTTGTTATTTCTTTTATTAATGTGTTGTATCACATTGATTGATTTGCGGATGTTGAACCAACCTTGCAGCCCTGGAATAAATCCCACTTGGTCGTGGTGAATAATCCTTTTAATGTACTGTTGAATCCTATTGGCTAGTTTTTGGTGAGAATTTTCACATCTGTGTTCATCAAGGATATTGGTCTGTAGTTCTCTTTTTTGATGGGATCCTTGTCTGGTTTTGGGATCAAGGTGATGCTGGCCTCATAAAATGAGTTTGGAAGTTTTCCTTCCATTTCTATTTTTTGGAACAATTTCAGGAGAATAGGAATTAGCTCTTCTTTAAATGTTTGGTAGAATTCCCCTGGGAAGCCGTCTGGCCCTGGGCTTTTGTTTGTTTGGAGATTTTTTTTCCCACTTTTTAAAAATTTCTTTTCAGCGTAACAGTATTCATTGTTTTTGCACCACGCCCAGTGCTCCATGCAATACATGCCCTCCCGATTACCCACCACCTGGATTCAGAACCTCCCACCCCCTGCCCCTTCAAAACCCTCAGGTTGATTTTCAGAGTCCATAGTCTCTCATGGTTCATCTCCCCTTCCAATTTCCCTCATCTCCCTTCTCCTCTCCATCTCCCCAGGTCCTCCATGTCATTTGTTATGCTCCACAAAAGTGTGAAACCATATGATACTTGACTCTCTTCTTGACTTATTTCACTCAGCACAATCTCTTCCAGTCCTGTCCATGTTGCTGCAAAATTTGGGTATTCATCCTTTCTGATGGAGGCATAATACTCCATCGTGTATATGGACCACATCTTCCTTATCCATTCATCCATTGAAGGGCATCATGGTTCTTTCCACAGTTTGGTGACTGTGGCCATTACTGCTATTGTTTGGAGATTTTTGATGACTGTTTCAATCTCCTTACTGGTTATGGGTCTGTTCAGGTTTTCTATTTCTTCCGGGTTCAGCTGTGGTAGTTTATATGTCTCTAGGAATGCATCCATTTCTTCCAGATTGTCAAATTTGTTGGCATAGAGTTGCTCATACTATGTTCTTATAATTGTCTGTATTTCTTTGGTGTTAGTTGTGATCTCTCCTCTTTCATTCATGATTTTATTTATTTGGGTTCTTTCTCTTTTCTTTTTGATAAATCTGGCCAGGGGTTATCAATCTTATTAATTCTTTCAAAGAACCAGCTCCTAGTTTCATTGATTTGTTCTATTGTCTTTTTGATTTCTATTTCATTATTTCTGCTATGATCCTTATTATTTCTCTTTTCCTCCTTGGTTTAGGCTTTCTTTTTTTTTCTTTCTTTCTTTCCTTTTTTTTAAATTTATTTTCAGCGTAACAGTATTCATTGTTTTTGCACCACACCCAGTGCTCCATGCAGTATGTGCCCTACCTATTACCCGCCACCTGGTTCCTCAACCTCCCACCCCCCCTGCCCCTTCAAAACCCTCTGGTTGTTTTTCAGAGTCCATAGTCTCTCATGGTTCATCTCCCCTTCCAGTTTCCCTCAACTCCCTTCTCCTCTCCATCTCCCCGTGTCCTCCATGTTCTTTGTTATGCTCCACAAATAAGTGAGATCATATGATACTTGACTCTGCTTGACTTATTTCGCTCAGCATAATCTCTTCCAGTCCCGTCCATAGTGCTACGAAAGTTGGGTTTTCATCCTTTCTGATGGAGGCATAATACTCCATCATGTATATGGACCACATCTTCCTTAACCATTAGTCCGTTGAAGGGCATCTTGGTTCTTTCCACAGTTTGACGACTGTGGCCATTGCTGCTATGAACATTGGGGTACAGATGGCTCTACTTTTCACTACATCTGTATCTTTGGGGTAAATACCCAGCAGTGCAATTGCAGGGTCATAGAGAACCTGTTTTTAACTTCTTGAGGAATCTCCACACAGTTCTCCAGAGTGGCTGCACCAACTTGCATTCCCACCAACAGTGGAAGAGGGTTCCCCTTTCTCCACATCCTCTCCAACACACGTTGTTTCCTGTCTTGCTAATTTTGGCCATTCTAACTGGTGTCAGGTGGTATCTCAATGTGGTTTTAATTTGAATCTCCCTGATGGCTAGTGATGATGAGCATTTTTTCATGTGTCTGATAGCCGTTTGTATGTCTTTGTTGGAGAAGTGTCTGTTCATATCTTCTGCCCATTTTTTGATATGATTCTCTGTTTTGTGTGTGTTGAGTTTGAGAAGTTCTTTATAGATCCTGGATATCTACCTTTTCTCTGTACTGTCATTTGCAAATATCTTCTCCCATTCCGTGGGTTGCCTCTTTGTTTTGTTGACTGTTTCCTTTGCTGTGCAAAAAGAAGCCTTTGATCTTCACAAAGTCCCAAAAAATTCATTTTCACTTTTGTTTCCTTTGCCTTTGGAGACATATCTTGAAAGAAGTTGCTGTGGCTGATATCAAAGAGGTTACTGCCTATGGTCTCCTCTAGGATTCTGATGGATTCCTGTCTCACGCTGAGGTCTTTTATCCATTTTGAGTTTTTCTTTGTGTACGGTATAAGAGAATGGTCGAGTTTCATTCTTCTACATATCACTGTCCAGTTTTCCCAGCACCATTTATTGAAGAGACTGTCTTTTTTCCATTGAATATTTTTTCCTGTTTTGTCGAAGATTATTTGACGATAGAGTTGAGGGTCCATATCTGGGCTCTCCACTCTGTTCCACTGGTCTATGTGTCTGTTTTTTATGCCAGTACCACGCTGTCTTGGTGATCACAGCTTTGTAGTAAAGCTTGAAATCGGGTAATGTGATGCCACCAGTTTGGTTTTTGTTTTTCAACATTTCCTTAGCTATTCGGGGTCTCTTCTGATTCCATGCAAATTTTGGGATTATTTGTTCCATCTCTTTGAAAAATACCGGTGGAATTTTGATCAGAATGGCTTTAAAAATATAGATTGCTCTAGGCAGTATAGACATTTTAACAATGTTTATTCTTCCAATCCAAGAGCATGGAATGGTCTTCCATCCTTTTGTGTCTTCTTTTGTATCTTTCAGAGTGTTCTGTCGTTCTTTGAGTACAAGTCCTTTACCTCTTTGGTTAGGTTTCTTCCCAGGTATCTTGTGGTTCTTGGTGCTCTAGTAAATGGAATCGATTCTCTAATTTCCCTTTCTGTGTTTTCATTGTTAGTGTATAAGAAAGCCACTGATTTCTGTACATTGACTTTGTATCCTGCCAAGTTACTGAATTGCTGTATGAGTTCTAGTAGTTTGGGGGTGGAGTCTTTGGGGTTTTCCATATAAAGAATCATGTCATCTGCGAAGAGAGAGAGTTTGAGTTCTTCATTGCCAATTTGGATATTAGGCTTTCTTTCTTGTTCTTTCTCCAGCTCCTTTAGTTGTAGGGTTAGGTTGTGTATTTGAGACATTTCTTTTTTCTTGAGAAAGGCTTGTACCACTATATATTTTCCTCTCAGGACTGCCTTTGCTGTGTCCCATGTATTTTCCACAGTTGTGTTTTCATTATCATTTGTTTCCATGAATTTTTTCAATTCTTCTTTAATTACCCGGTTGACCCATTCATTCTTTAGAAGAATGCTGTTTAGTCTCCATGTATTTGGGTTCTTTCCAAATTTTCTCTTGTGATTAAGTTCTAGCTTCAGAGCATTGTGGTCTGAAAATATCCCAATCCCATCCCATGGAATGATCCCAATCTTTTGATACTGGTTGTGACCTGATTTGTGACCTAGGATGTGATCTATTCTGGAGAATGTTCCATGTGCCCTAGAGAAGAATGTGTTTTCTGTTGCTTTGGGATGAAATGTTCTGAATATATCGGTGATGTCCATCTGTTCCAGTGTGTCATTTAAGGCCTTTATTTCCTTGTTGATCTTTTGCTTTGATGTTCTGTCCATTTGAGTGAAGGGGTTGTTAAAGTCCCCTACTATCATTGTATTATTGTTGATTTGTTTTTTGATTTTGTTATTAATTGGTTTATATAGTTGGCTGCTCCCATGTTAGGGGCATAGATATTTACAATTGTTAAGATCTTCTTGTTGGACAGACCCTTTGAGTATGATATAGTGTCCTTCCTCATCTCTTATTATAGTCTTTGGCTTAAAATCTAATGGATCTGATAGAAGGATTGCCACCCCAGCTATCTTCTGATGTCCATTAGTATGGTAAATTGTTTTCCACCCCCTCACTTTAAATGTGGAGGTGTCTTCGCATCTAAAATGAGTTTCTTGTAGGCAACATACTGATGGGTTTTGGTTTTTTATCCATTCTGATACCCTGTGTGTTTGATTGGGGCATTTAGCCCATTAACATTCAGGGTAACTATTGAGAGATATGAATTTAGTGCCATTGTATTGCCTGTAAGGTGACTGTTACTGTATATTGTCTCTGTTCCTTTCTGGTCTACACTTTTAGGCACTGTCTTTGCTTAGAGCACCCCTTTCAATATTTCCTGTAGAGCTGGTTTGGTGTTTTCAAATTCCCAGTTTTTGTTTGTCCTGGAAGCTTTTTATCTCTCCTTCTATTTTCAATGATAGCCTAGCTGGATATAGTATTCTTGGCTGCATGTTTTTCTTGTTTAGTGCTCTGAATATATCATGCCAGTTCTTTCTGGCCTGCCAGGTCTCTGTGGATAAGTCTGCTGCCAATCTAATATTTTTACCATTGTATGTTACAGACTTCTTTTCCCAGGCTGTTTTCAGGATTTCTCTTTGTCACTAAGACTTGTAAATTTTACTATTAGGTGATGGGGTGTGGACCTATTCTTATTGATTTTGAGAGGGGTTCTCTGCACCTCCTGGATTTTGATGCTTGTTCCCTTTGCCATATTAGGGAAATTCTCTCCAACAATTCTCTCCACTATACCTTCTGCTCCCCTCTCTCTTTCTTCTTCTTCTGGAATCCCAATTGTTCTAATGTTGTTTCATCTTATGGTATCACTTACCTCTCGAATTCTCCCCTTGTGGTCCAGGAGCTTTTTGTCCCTCTTTTGCTCAGCTTCTTTTATTCTCTGTCATTTGATCTTCTATATCACCAATTCTCTCTTCTGCCTCATTGTTCCTAGCAGTGAGAGCCTCCATTTTTTATTGCACCCCATTAACAGTTTTTTTGATTTCAACTTGGTTGTATTTTAGTTCTTTTATTCTTTTATTTCTCCAGAAAGGGCTTTTATCCGCTCGGGTTCGCTTTCGGGAGCTTTTGTTCCCTGAATGGTTTCCATAGAGTTCCATAGGACGGGAATGAAAGTGGCGGCCTCCCAGTCTCCGGCCCAGAGGAGCCGAGAGCTCAGGGCCCCTCTCTTCAGTGCGCCCTCAGAGAAGAGCACCCAATCACTCCAGTGTCCCTGGCTTCTGGCCGCGCTCTGAGCTCATCCAGCCTGCGACTGGTTCAAGGTAAGCCAGAGCTGAGAGCTCACTCCTTGGCTCTGTCTCTGTAGCCAGCTTCCCTGTTCTAATACCTGCAAGCTCTGCGACACTCAGACACCTCTGATCCTTCTGTGAACACGCTGGACCTGGGGCTATGCTGACCCCTTGTGGACTTCACCCTGGTTTAGCCTCTGGAGCGATGTTGTTCAGTAGAACAGACTTTTAAAAGTCCTGATTTTGTGCTCCATTGCTCTGCCCCTCGCCGGGAGCTGGCCCCTCACCCTGCGGTCTATCTTCCCGTCACTTTGGATTCGCTTCTCCACAAGTCTTACCTTTCAGAAAGTGATCAATTTTCTGTTTCTAGAATTGCTGTTCTTCTCTTCGATCTCCCATTGGATTTGTAGGTGTTTGCAATGTTTAGATAAGCTATCTAGCTGATCTCCTGCTACCTGATGTAGTCTGCCTGCTACTTCTCTGCCATCTTGACTCCTCCTCCCTCTTCTTCGATTTCTTTCATGAGTGTTCTGTAGTTCCTCAAGTATAGATGCTTTACCTCTTTGGTTAGGTTTATTCCCAGGTATCTTGGTGCTCTAGTAAATGGAATCGATTCTCTAATTTCCCTTTCTGTGTTTTCATTGTTAGTGTATAAGAAAGCCACTGATTTCTGTACATTGACTTTGTATCTTGCCACGTTACTGAATTGCTGTATGAGTTCTAGTAGTTTGGGGGTGGAGTCTTTTGGGTTTTCCATATAAAGTACCATGTCATCTGCGAAGAGAGAGAGTCTGACTTATTCTTTGCCAATTTGAATACCTTTTATTTCTCTTTGTTGTCTAATTGCTATTGCTAGGACTTCTAATATTATGTTGAAGAGAGTGACAAGAGTTGACATCCTTGTCGTGTTCCTGATCTCAAAGGGAAGGCTGTCAGCTTTTCCCCATTGAGGATGATATTCGCTGTGGGTTTTTCATAGATAGATTTTGAGAAGTTGAGGAATGTTCCCTCTATCCCTAGACTTTGAAGCATTTTAAACGGGAACGGATGCTGTATCTTATCAAATCCTTTTTCTGCCTCAATTGAGAGAACCATGTCAAAAAATGGGCAGAAGATATGAACAGACACTTCTCCAAAGAAGACATACAAATGGCTAACAGACACATGAAAAAATGTTCATCATCATTAGCCATCAGGGAGATTCAAATCAAAACCACCAGTTAGAATGGCCAAAATTAATAAGACAGTAAAGAACAAGTGTTGGAGAGGATGTGGAGAAAAGGAAACCCTCTTACACTGTTGGTGGGAATCCAAGTTGGTGCAGCCACTTTGGAGAACAGTGTGGAGATTCCTTAAAAAGTAAAAAAAAAAAGCTACCCTATGACCTTGCAATTATACTACTGGGTATTTACGACAAAGATACAGATATAGTGAAAAGAAGGGCCATCTGTACCCCAGTGTTCATAGCAGCAATGGCCACAGTGGCCAAACTATGGAAAGCACCAAGATGTCCTTCAACAGAGGAATAGATAAAGAAAATATGGTCCATATATACCATGGAGTATTATGCCTCTAACAGAAAGGATGAATACCCAGCTTTTGTATCAACATGGAAGGGACTGGAAGAGATTATGCGGAGTGAAATAAGTCAAAAAGAGAGTCAATTATCATGTGGATTCACTTAATTGTGGAGCATAGGGAATAACATGGAGGACACTGGGAGATGGAGAGAAGTGAGTTGGGGGGAAATCAGAGGGGGAGACAAAACACGAGAGACTCTGGACTCTAATAAACAAACTGAAGATTTTGGGGGGTGGTATGGGGTGTCATGAGCCTGGTGAAAGGTATTATGGAGGGCATATATTGCATGGAGCACTGGGTGTTGTGCATAAACAATGAATTTTGGAACACCAAAAAAATTAAATTTAATTATTTTTTTCAAAGGTAAATGCCTTCTGTTGCTCATTTATATAATGAGGTGCCAGGAATGACCACTACTTACCATGTGCCAAATGTGGGAACAAGTAAATTAATTTCTGAAGTGTTGGCTGGAAAATAATTGTCAAATACTTCCCTATATAATTATATTACTATATTTGTCAACAAAGCAGTTGGCATTTGGGCAATATTTGATGAACTTATCAACCTCACCGAGGTTCTAGGATCCTTACTCCAGGACCCTTTCATCCTGAATAGGATCTAGAAGCCTATTTTTACAGACCCTGATAGAATCATCAATAGACACATGAAAAAATACTCTACATCCCTTGTCATCAGGGAACTACAAATCAAAACCACAATGAGATACCACTTTATACCAGTTAGAATGGCTAAAATTAACAAGACAGGAAAAAACAGATGTTGGGAAGGATGTGGGAAAAGGGGAACACTCTTACACCATTGGTGGGAATGCAAGCTGGTACAGCCACTCTGAAAAACAGTATGGATGTTCCTCAATAACTTAAAAATAGGGACACTTGGGTGGTTCATGTGGTTAAGTGTCTGCCTTCAGCATAGATCATGATCCCAGGTTTCTGGGATTCCCACATCAGGCTCCTTGCTCAGCAGGGAGGCTGCTTCTCCCTCTGCCTGCTATGCCTGTTCTGTCTGCAGCTCTCCCTGCTTCTGCTCTCTTTCTAAGAAATAAATAAACTAAATCTTAAAAAAAAAGAAGTTAAAAATAGAGCTACACTATGACCCAACATTTGCACTATTGGGTATTTATCTCAACGACACAGATGTAGTGAAAAAAAAATGACACTTGCGCCCTAGGGTTCATAGCAGCAATGTCCACAATAGCCAAACTGTGGAAGGAGACAAGATACCCTTCAACGGATGAATGGATAATAAGATGTGGTTCATCTATACAATGGATTATTCTCAGCCATCAGAAAGGATGAAGACCTAGCATTTACACTGATGTGGATGGAACTGGAGGGTATTTTGCTAAGTGAAAAAAGTCAGGGAAAGACAATTATCATATGGTTTCATTCATCTGTGGACTATAAAAAATAATGCAGAGGATCATAGGGGAAGGGAGGGAAAAGTGAATGGCAAGAAATCAGAGCAAGAGAAACCAAGAGGGCCTCATGACTCTGGGAAACTACCTGGTGTTTGCTGAGGGGTGGTTGGTGGGGGGATGTGGTAACTTGGTGGTGGGCATTAAGGAGGGCACATGATGTAATGAGCACTGGGGGTTACATGCAAATGCTGAATTATTGAACACTACATCTGAAACTGATGATGGCTACTTGGATTTAAATTAAGAAAAATAGAGATTGAAAAGAAAGGGAGTTTGAAACATCAGAAGAAACTGTGTTGGGATGTTGGCATTTTAAGTGGGAAATGGGATTAACTTTGATTTTGGAGGACATAAACTTAGTGTACAAATAAGATAGAAACAGGCAGGCAAGGGAGGAGTCAAAATGGTGGAGAAGTAGCAAGCTGAGTTAATATCAGGCAGCAGGAGATCAGCTAGATAGCTGATCAAATGATTCCAAACACCTACAAATCCAACAGGTGATCAAAGAGAAGATGAGCAGCAATTCTAGAAACAGAAAATTGACCACTTTCTGAAAGGTAGAATCAGCAGAGAAGTGAATCCAAAGTGATGGGAGGAGAGCCATGGGGGGAGGGGCCGGCTCCCTGAAAGTGGAAGACCAATGGAGCACAAAATCAGGACTTTTAAGAGTCTGCTCCACTGAGGGACATAGCTCCAGAGGCTAAGCCAGGGTGAAGCCCATACTGGGACAGCGTGGTCTCAGGTCCCGCGGGGTCACAGAAGGATCGGGAGTGTTGGAGTGTCACAGAGCTCACAGGTATTAGAACAGGGAAGCCGGCTACAGAGGTGGAGCTGAGAAGTGAGCTCTCAATTCGGGGTTACCTTAAATTGTGATCCGTGGCACAGGCCACTGCTCGACGAGCATGGACTCCACAAGATCCGGGGAGGCCCCCTGGAAGAGTGTAGGGATCTTTGGGGTTTGGAGACTCCAGGCAGAGCTGTGTGCCAGAGACAGAGATGCTTGGTAATAGGCTGGGTGAGCTTGGAGCACGGCCAGAGGCCAGGGAGATGGGAGTGATTGAGCACTTTTCTCTGAGGGCGCTCTGAGGAGTGGGGCCATGAGCTCTCAGCTCCTCCAGGCCAGAGATTGGGAGGCCACCATTTTCATTCCCATCCTCCGGCGCACTACAGAAGGTGTTCAGGGAACAAAAGTTCCTGAAAGTGAACTGAGCTTATTACTTAGCTCAGACCTTGGTAAGGGTGGTACAATTCTTCCTCAAGCAAAGACACCTGAGAATCACTACAACAGGCCCCTCACCCAGAAGATCAACAAGAAATCCAGCCTAGACCAACTTCAATTACCAAGGAGAACAGCGGAATTCCAGAGGAGAAAGCAAATCATGGAATTCATGGCTTTCTCCCCATGATCCTTTAGTCTTGCAAAGAGAATTTATTTTATTTTATTTTTTCCTTCTGCTATTTTTTTAACTTTTACTCTTTCCTCTTTTAACTTTTTAACGTAGTTTATCTTAACAATACCTTTCATTAAAAAAATCGTTTTTTGGGGGGAGGAGTCAAGATGGCGGAGAAGTAGCAGCCTGAGACTACATCAGGTAGCAGGAGATCAGCTCGATAGCTTATCTAAACATTGCAAACACCTACAAATCCAACGGGAGAGTGAAGAGAAGAAGAACAGCAACTCTAGAAACAGAAAATCAACCACTTTCTGAAAGGTAGGACTGGCGGAGAAGTGAATCTAAAACGACGGGAAGATAGACCACGGGGGGAGGGGCCGGCTCCCGGCAAGCGGTGGAGGAACGGAGCACAAAATCAGGACTTTTACAAGTCTTTTCCACTGAGGGACATTGCTCCAGGGGCTAAACCGGGGTGAAGCCCACACGGGGCAAGCGTGGCCCCAGGCCCCACAGGGTCATAGAAGGATCGGGGGTGTCGGAGTGTTGGAGAGCTCGCAGGTATTAGAACGGAGAAGCCGGCTGCAGAGACAGAGCCGAGGACTAAACTCTCAGCTCGGGGTTACCTTGAACTGGTCGCGGGCTGGGTGAGCTCGGAGCGCGGCTAGAGGCTGGGGATACGGGAGTGATTGGGTGCTGTCCTCTGGGGGCGCACTGAGGAGTGGGGCCCCAGGCTCTCGGCTCCTCCGGGCTGGAGACTGGGAGGCCGCCATTTTCATTCCCGTCCTCCGGAACTCTACGGAAAGCGTTCAGGGAACAGAAGCTCCCAAAAGTGAACCCGAGCTGATTACTTAGTCCGGCCGCCGGTAAGGGCGGTGCAATCCCGCCTCAGGCAAAGACACTTGAGAGTCACTACAACAGGCCCCTCCCCCAGAAGATCAACAAAATATCCAGCCAGGACGAAGTTCATCTATCAAGGAGAAAGCAGATTCAATTCCTAAGACAGCAGAGCAATTCCAGAGGAGGAGAAAGCAAAGCACGGAACTCATGGCTTTCTCCCCATGATTCTTTAGTCTTGCGGCTACTTCAATTTTTTTTTCTTTTTTCAATTTTTTTTCTTTTTTCTTCTTCTGCTAAATTTTTTTTTAAACTTTTACCCTTTTCTTTTTTAACATTTCTTGACTAGTTCATCTAAATATATATATTTTTTCTTTCTTTTTTATATTTTTTATTTGTTTTATTTTTTAAATTTTTTTCTTTCTTTTTTTTTTTTCTTTTTTTTTTCAGAAGCTGTTTTTATCCCCTTTCTCCCCCCCACAATTTGGGGTCTCTTCTGATTTGGTTACAGCGCATTTTTCCGGGGTCTTTGCCACCCTTTTAGTAGTTTATTTGCTCCTTCATATTCTCTTATCTGGACAAAATGACAAGGTGGAAAAAATCACCACAAACAAAAGAACAAGAGACAGTACCGAAGGCTAGGGACCTAATCAACACAGACATGGGTAATATGTCAGATCAAGAGTTCAGAATGACGATTCTGAACATTCTAGCCGGGCTCAGAAAAAGGCATGGAAGATATTAGAGAAACCCTCTCTGGAGATATTAAAGCCCTTTCTGGAGAAATTAAAGAACTAAAATCTAACCAAGTTGAAATCAAAAAAGCTATTAATGAGGTGCAATCAAAAATGGAGGCTCTCACGGCTAGGATAAATGAGGCAGAAGAAAGAATTAGTGATATAGAAGACCAAATGACAGAGAATAAGGAAGCCGAGCAAAAGAGGGACAAACAGCTACTGGACCATGAGGGGAGAATTCGAGACATAAGTGACACCATAAGACGAAACAACATTAGAATAATTGGGATTCCAGAAGAAGAAGAAACAGAGAGGGGAGCAGAAGGTCTACTGGAGAGAATCATTGGAGAGAATTTCCCTAATATGGCAAAGGGAACAAACATCAAAATCCAGGAGATGCAGAGAACCCCCCTCAAAGTCAACAAGAATAGGTCCACACCCCGTCACCTAATAGCAAAATTGACAAGTCTTAGTGACAAAGAGAAAATCCTGAAAGCAGCCCGAGAAAAGAAGTCTGTAACATACAATGGTAAAAATATTAGATTGGCGGCAGACTTATCCACAGAGACCTGGCAGGCCAGAAAGAGCTGGCATGATATATTCAGAGCACTCAACGAGAAAAACATGCAGCCAAGAATACTCTATCCAGCTAGGCTATCATTGAAAATAGAAGGAGAGATAAAAAACTTCCAGGACAAACAAAAACTGAAAGAATTTGCAAACACCAAACCAGCTCTCCAGGAAATCTTGAAAGGGGTCCTCTAAGCAAAGAGAGAGCCTAAAAGTAGTAGATCAGAAAGGTACAGAGACAATATACAGTAACAGTCACCTTACAGGCTAATAATGGCACTAAATTCATATCTCTCAATAGTTACCCTGAATGTTAATGGGCTAAATGCCCCAATCAAAAGACACAGGGTATCAGAATGGATAAAAAAACAAAACCCATCAGTATGTTGCCTACAAGAAACTCATTTTAGACGCGAAGACACCTCCAGATTTAAAGTGAGGGGGTGGAAAACAATTTACCATGCTAATGGGCATCAGAAGAAAGCTGGGGTGACAATCCTTCTATCAGATCAATTAGATTTGAAGCCAAAGACTATAATAAGAGATGAGGAAGGACACTATATCCTACTCAAAGGGTCTGTCCAACAAGAAGATCTAACAATTTTAAATATCTATGCCCCTAACGTGGGAGCAGCCAACTATACCAACCAATTAATAACAAAATCAAAGAAACACATCAATAATAATACAATAATAGTAGGGGACTTTAACACTCCCCTCGCTGAAATGGACAGATCATCCAAGCAAAAGATCAACAAGGAAATAAAGGCCTTAAATGACACACTGGACCAGATGGACATCACAGATCTATTCAGAACATTTCATCCCAAAGCAACAGAATACACATTCTTCTCTAGTGCACATGGAACCTTCTCCAGAATAGATCACATCCTGGGTCAGAAATCAGGTCTCAACCGGTATCAAAAGATTAGGATTATTCCCTGCATATTTTCAGACCACAATGCTCTGAAGCTAGAACTCAATCAGAAGAGGAAAGCTGGAAAGAACCCAAATACATGGAGACTAAACAGCATCCTTCTAAAGAATGAATGGGTTAACCAGGAAATTAAAGAAGAATTGAAAAAATTCATGGAAACAAATGATAATGAAAACACAACAGTTCAAAATCTGTGGGACACAGCAAAGGCAGTCCTGAGAGGAAAATATATAGCAGTACAAGCCTTTCTCAAGAAACAAGAAAGGTCTCAAGTACACAACCTAACCCTACACATAAAGGAGCTGGAGAAAGAACAAGAAAGAAACCCTAAACCCAGCAGGAGAAGAGAAATCATAAAGATCAGAGCAGAAATCAATGAAATAGAAACCAGAAAAAACAATAGAAAAAAACAATGAAACTAGGAGCTGGTTCTTTGAAAGAATCAATAAGATTGATAAACCCCTGGCCAGACTCATCAAAAAGAAAAGAGAAAGGACCCAAATCAATAAAATCATGAATGAAAGAGGAGAGATCACAACTAACACCAAAGAAATACAGACAATTATAAGAACATACTATGAGCAACTCTACGCCAACAAATTGGACAATCTGGAAGAAATGGATGCATTCCTAGAGACATATAAACTACCACAACTGAACCAGGAAGAAATAGAAAACCTGAACAGGCCCATAACCAGTAAGGAGATTGAAACAGTCATCAAAAATCTCCAAACAAACAAAAGCCCAGGGCCAGACGGCTTCCCAGGGGAATTCTACCAAACATTTAAAGAAGAACTAATTCCTATTCTCTTGAAACTATTCCAAAAAATAGAAAAGGAAGGAAAACTTCCAAACTCATTTTATGAGGCCAGCATCACCTTGATCCCAAAACTAGACAAGGATCCCACCAAAAAAGAGAACTACAGACCAATATCCTTGATGAACACAGACGCAAAAATTCTCTCCAAAATACTAGCCAGTAGGATTCAACAGCACATAAAAAGGATTATTCACCACGATCAAGTGGGATTTATTCCAGGGCTGCAGGGTTGGTTCAACATCCGCAAATCAATCAATGTGATAGAACACATTAATAAAAGAAAGAACAAGAACCATATGATACTCTCAATAGATGCTGAAAAAGCATTTGACAAAGTACAGCATCCCTTCCTGATCAAAACTCTTCAAAGTGTGGGGATAGAGGGCACATACCTCAATATTATCAAAGCCATCTATGAAAAACCCACCGCAAATATCATTCTCAATGGAGAAAAACTGAAAGCTTTTCCGTTAAGGTCAGGAACACGGCAGGGATGTCCATTATCACCACTGCTATTCAACATAGTACTAGAAGTCCTAGCCTCAGCAATCAGACAACAAAAAGAAATTAAAGGCATCCAAATTGGTAAAGAAGAAGTCAAACTATCACTCTTCGCAGATGATATGATACTATATGTGGAAAACCCAAAAGACTCCACTCCAAAACTGCTAGAACTTGTACAGGAATTCAGTAAAGTGTCAGGATATAAAATCAATGCACAGAAATCAGTTGCATTTCTGTACACCAACAACAAGACTGAAGAAAGAGAAATTAAGGAGTCAATCCCATTTACAATTGTACCCAAAACTATAAGATACCTAGGAATAAACCTAACCAAAGAGACTAAGAATCTATACACAGAAAATTATAAACTACTTATGAAAGAAATTGAGGAAGACACACAAAATAATGGAAAAATGTTCCATGCTCCTGGATTGGAAGAATAAATATTGTGAAAATGTCTATGCTACCTAAAGCAATCTACACATTTAATGCAATCCCTATCAAAATACCATCCATTTTTTTCAAAGAAATGGAACAAATAATCCTCAAATTTATATGGAACCAGAAAAGACCTCGAATAGCCAAAGGAATATTGAAGAACAAAGCCAAAGTTGGTGGCATCACAATTCCGGACTTCAAGCTCTATTACAAAGCTGTCATCATCAAGACAGCATGGTACTGGCACAAAAACAGACACATAGATCAGTGGAACAGAATAGAGAGCCCACAAATCGACCCTCAACTCTATGGTCAACTCATCTTCGACAAAGCAGGAAAGAATGTCCAATGGAAAAAAGACAGCCTCTTCAATAAATGGTGCTGGGAAAATTGGACAGCCACATGCAGAAAAATGAAATTGGACCACTTCCTTACACCACACATGAAAATAGACTCCAAATGGATGAAGGACCTCAATGTGAGAAAGGAATCCATCCAAATCCTTGAGGAGAATGCAGGCAGCAACCTCTTCGACCTCAGCCGTAGCAACATCTTCCTAGGAACAACGGCAAAGGCAAGGGAAGCAAGGGCAAAAATGAACTATTGGGATTTCATCAAGATCAAAAGCTTTTGCACAGCAAAGGAAACAGTTAACAAAACCAAAAGACAACTGACAGAATGGGAGAACATATTTGCAAACGACATATCAGATAAAGGGCTAGTATCCAAAATCTATAAGGAACTTAGCAAACTCAACACCCAAAGAACAAACAATCCAATCAAGAAATGGGCAGAGGACATGAACAGACATTTCTGCAAAGAAGACATCCAGATGGCCAACAGACACATGAAAAAGTGCTCCACGTCACTCAGCATCAGGGAAATACAAATCAAAACCACAATGAGATATCACCTCACACCAGTCAGAATGGCTAAAATTAACAAGTCAGGAAATGACAGATGCTGGCGAGGATGTGGAGAAAGGGGAACCCTCCTCCACTGTTGGTGGGAATGCAAGCTGGTGCAACCACGCTGGAAAACAGCATGGAGGTTCCTCAAAATGTTGAAAATAGAACTACCCTATGACCCAGCAATTGCACTACTGGGTATTTACCCTAAAGAAACAAACATAGTGATCCGAAGGGGCACGTGTACCTGAATGATTATAGCAGCAATGTCTACAATAGCCAGACTATGGAAAGAACCTAGATGTCCATCAACAGATGAATGGATCAAGAAGATGTGGTATATATACACAATGGAATACTATGCAGCCATCAAAAGAAATGAAATCATGCCATTTGCGACGACGTGGATGGAACTAGAGCGTATCATGCTTAGTGAAATAAGTCAATCGGAGAAAGACAACTATCATATGATCTCCCTGATATGAGGACATGGAGAAGCAACATGGGGGGATAGGGGGATAGGAGAAGAGTAAATGAAACAAGATGGGATTGGGAGGGAGACAAACCATAAATGACTCTTAATCTCACAAAACAAACTGGGGGTGGTGGGGGGAGGTGGGGCTGGGAGAGGGGGAGGGGGCTATGGACATTGGGGAGGGGAGGCCAACCATAAGAGACTATGGACTCTGAAAAACAACCTGAGGGTTTTGAAGGGTCAGGGGTGGGAGGTTGGGGGAACAGGTGGTGGGTAATAGGGAGGGCACGTTTTGCATGGAGCACTGGGTGTTGTGCAAAAAGAATGAATACTGTTACACTGAAAAAATAAATAAAATGCGAAAAAAAATAAATAAAATGGGAAAAAAAATCGTTTTTGAACCTTCATTATTATAATCATATTTTATCCTTCATTGTATCTAACTTTATTTTTTGTATACGCATAGGGTTTTTTCTTCCAAAATAATTTGGGATACAACTTCTTCTAATAGATCAAAATATACCCTAAATCTAGCAGAGGGCTTTGTTTTAGTCTGCCCTGAGCTACATCTCCCAACCAACTTATCTTATCAGCTCTTTTTAGAAATTAAAAAAAAAATCATCTTTATACTCCTATTCCATCCCTTCATCATGTGTACCCTTATTTACGTTTTCAATTTTTTTCTTTAAATTTTAGGAAGTAGTTTCTTCAAAGAGACCAAATACTCCCAATTTTAAGTGGGCGACCCTGTTCTATTCACCAGTCTATGTATATATTTTCTTTTTTATATTTTTTCTTTGTTTTTTTTTCTGAATTTCTTCTTACCCATTTTCTTCCCCCCATGATTTGGGGTCTCTTAAAGCATATTTTCCTGGGGTCTTTGCCACTCTCTTAGAATTTTATTTGCTCTTTCATATATTCTTTAAAAAAAAAAGGATTTTATTTATTTATTTGACAGACAGAGATTACAAGTAGACAGAGAGGCAGGCAGAGAAAGAGTGGGAGGGGGGGGTGGCGAAGCAGGCTCCCTGCTGAGCAGAAAGCCTGATGTGGGGCTCAATCCCAAGACCCTGGGATCACGACCTGAGCTGAAGGCAGAGGCTTTAACCCGCCGAGCCACCCAGGCACCCCTCCTTCATATATTCTTACCTGGATCAAATGACAAGGTGGAAAAACTCACCACAGAAAAAGAACAAGATGCAGTACCAAAGGCTAGGGACCTAATCTATACAGACATTCGTAATATGTCAGATCTAGAGTTCATAATGACAATTCTCAAGGTGCTAGTTGGGCTCAAAAAAGGCATGTAAGACATCAGAGAAACCCTCTCTGAAGAAATCAAAGCCCTTTCTGGAGAAATAAAAGAATGAAAATCTAACCAAGTTGAAATTGAAAAAGCTATTAATGAGGTGCAATAAAAAATGGAGGCTCCTACTTCTAGGATCAATGAGGCAGAAGAGAGAATTAGTGATATAGAAGACCAAATGATGGAGAATAAAGAAACTGAGAAAAAGAGGGACAAACAGTTACTGGACCACGAGGGGAGAATTCGAGAGGTAAGTGATACCATAAGACGAAACAACATTAGAATAATTGGGATTCCAGAAGAAGAAGAAAGAAAGAGGGGAGCAGAAGGTATAGTGGAGAGAATTATTGTAGAGAATTTCCCTAATATGGCAAAGGGAACAAGCATCAAAATCCAGGAGGTGCAGAGAACCCCCCCTCAAAATCAATAAGAATAGGTCCACACCCCGTCATCCAATAGTAAATTTACAAGTCTTAGCAACAGAGAGAAAATCCTGAAAGCACTTTGGGACAAGAAGTCTTTAACATACAATGGTAAAAATATTAGATTGGCAGCTGACTTATCCACAGAGACCTGGCAGGCCAGAAAGAACTGGCATGATATTTTCAGAGCACTAAACAAGAAAAACATGCAGCCAAGAATACTATATCCAACTAGGCTGTCATTGAAAATAGGAGGAGAGATAAAAAAGCTCTCAGGACAAACTAAAACTTAAAGAATTTGTAAACACTAAACCAGCTCTACAGGAAAAGTTGAAAGAGGTCCTCTAAGCAAAGAGAGAGCCTAAAAGTGTAGACCAGAAAGGAACAGAGACAATATACACTAATAGTCACCTTACAGGCAATACAATGGCACTAAATTCATATCTCTCAATAGTCACCCTGAATGTAAATGGGCTAAATGCCCCAATCAAAAGACACAGGGCATCATAATGGATAATAAACAAAACCCATCAATATGCTGTCTACAGGAATCTCATTTTAGACCCAAAGACACCTCCAGATTTAAAGTGAGGGGGTGGAAAACAATTTACCATGCTAATGGACATTTAAAGAAAGCTGGGGTGGCAATCCTTATATCAGATCAATTAGATTTTAAGCCAAAGACAATAATAAGAGATGAGTAAGGACACTATATCATACTCGAAGGGTCCGTCCAACAAGGAGATCTAACAATTTTAAGTATCCATGCCCCAACAAGGGAGCAGCCAACTATATAAACCAATTAGTAAACAAAATCAAAGAAACACATCGACAATAATACAATAACAGTAAGGGACTTTAATACTACCTCTACTGAAATGGACAGAGCATCCAAGCAAAAGATCAAGAAGGAAATAAAGGCCTTAAATGACACACTGGACCAGATGGACATCACAGATATATTCAGAACATTCCATCCCAAAGCAACAGGATACACATTCTTCTCTAATGCGCAGGAACATTCTCCAGAATAGATCACATCTTGGGTCATAAACCAGGTCTCAACCAGGATCAAAAGATTGGGATCATTCCTTGCATATTTCAGACCACAATGCTCTGAAGCTAGAACTCAATCACAAGAGGAAATTTGGAAGGAACCCAAATACATAGAGACAAAAGGGCATTCTTCTAAAGAATGAATGGGTCAATCAGGAAATTAAAAAATATTTAAAAAAAAAATTCATGGAAACAAATGGTAATGAAAACAAAATGGTTCAAAATCTGTGGGACACAAAAAAGGCAGACCTGAGAGTAAAATACATAGCAACACAAGCCTTTCTCAAGATGCAAGAAAGGTTGAACATTCTCAAATACACAACCTAACCCTACACAAAAAGTAGCTGGAGAAAAAACAACAAAGAAAACCTAAACCCAGCAGGAGAAGATAAATAATAAAGATCAGAGCAGAAATCAATGAAATAGAAACAAACACAAACAAACAAAAAGCAATAGAACACATCAAGGAAATTAGGAGCTGGTTCTTAGAAAGAATTAACTAGATTGATAAGCCCCTAGCCAGCCTTATCAAAAAGCAAAGAGAAAGGACCCAAATTAATAAAATCATGAATGAAAGAGGAGAGATTACAACCAACACCAAAGAAATGCAAACAATTATAAGAACATATTATGAACAACTATATGCCAGCAAATTTGACAATCTGGAAGAAATGGATGCATTCCTAGAGACATATAAACCACCACAACTGAACCAGGAAGAAATAGAAAACCTGAATAGACCCATAACAAGTAAGCAAATTGAAGCAGTCATCAAAAATCTCCCAACAAGGGTGCCTGGGTGGCTCAGTGGGTTAAACCTCTGCCTTCAGCTCAGGTCATTATCTCAGAGTCCTGGGATTGAGCCCCTCATCGGGCTCCCTGCTGCTTCTTCCTTTCCTCTCTCTTTCTGCCTGCCTCTCTGCCTACTTGTGATCTCCCTCTCTGTCAAATAAATAAAATTAAAAAAAAAATCTCCAAACAAACCAAAGCCCAGGGCCAGATGGCTTCCCAGGGGAATTCTACCAAGCACTTAAAGAAGAATTAATACCTATTCTCCTGAAACTGTTCCAAAAAATAGAAATGGAAGGAAAACTTCCAAACTCATTTTATGAGGCCAGCATCACCTTGATCCCAAAACCAGACAAGGATCCCATCAAAAAAGAGAACTGCAGACCAATATCCTTGATGAACACAGATGCGAAAATTCTCACCAAAAACTAGCCAATAGGATTCAACAGTACATTAAAAGGATTATTCACCACGACCAAGTGGGATTTATTCCAGGGCTGCAAGGTTGGTTCAACATCCACAAATCAATCAATGTGGTACACTACATTAATAAAAGAAAGAACAAGAACCATATGATACTCTCAATAGATGCTGAAAAAGCATTTGACAAAGTACAGCATCCCTTCCTGATCAAAACTCTTCAAAGTGTGGGGATAGAGGATACATACCTCAATATCATAAAAACCATCTATGAAAACCCCACCATGAATATCATTCTTAATGGAGAAAAACTGAGAGGTTTCCGCTAAGGTCAGGAAAAGGACAGAATGTCCATTATCTCCACTGCTTTTCAACATAGTACTAGAAGTCCTAGCCTTAGCAATCAGACAACAAAAAGAAATTAAAGGCATCCAAATTGGCAAAGAAGAAGTCAAACTATCACTCTTTGCAGATGATATGATACTATATGTGGAAAACCCAAAGACTCCACTCCAAATCTGCTAGAACTTGTACAGGAATTCTGTAAAGTGTCAGGATAGAAAATCAATGCACAGAAATCAGTTTCATTTCTCTACACCAACAACAAGACAGAAGAAAGAGAAATTAAGGAGGCAATCCCATTTACAATTGCACCCCACACCATAAGATACTTAGGAATAAACCTAACCAAAGAGGCAGAGAATCTATCCTCAGAAAGCTATAAAGTACTCATGAAAGAAATTGAGGAAGACACGAAGAAATGGAAAATGTTCCATGCTCCTGGATTGGAAGAACAAATATTGTGAAACTGTCTATGCTACCTAAAGCAATCTACACATTCAAGGCAATCCCTATCAAATCCCATCCACTTCTTTCAAAGAAATGGAACAAATAATCCTAAGATTTATACGGAACCAGAAAAGACCTCGAATAACCAGAGGAATGTTGAAAACAAAAACCAAAGTATTGGCATTACCATTATAAACTTTAAGCTCTATTTCAAAGCTGTCATCATTAAGACAGTATGGTACCAGAACAAAAACAGACACATAGATCAATGGAATCGAATGGAGAGCCTAGGAATAGACCCTCAACTCTATGGTCAACTAATCTTCGACAAAGCAGGAAAGAACTTCCAATGGAAAAAAAAGACCGTCTCTTCAACAACTGCTGTTGGGGGAATTGGACAGCCAAATGCAGAAAAATGAAACCGGACCATTTTCTTAAACCACACATGAAAATAGACTTAAAATGGATGTAGGAAAAAGTGTTAGAAAGAAATCCATCAAAATCCTTGAGGAGAATACAGGCAGCAACTTCTTTGACCTCAGCCACAGCAACATCTTCCTAGGAACATCACCAAAGGCAAGGGAAGCAAGGGCAAAAATGAACTATTGGGACTTCATCAAGATCAAACCTTTTGCACAGCAAAGGAAACAGTTAAAAAACCAAAAGACAACTGACAAAATGGGAGAAGATATTTGCAAACGACATATCAGACAATGGGCTAGTATCCAAAATCTATAAAGACCTTAGCAAACTCAACACCCAAAGAACAAATAATCCAATCAAGAAATGGGCAGAAGACATGAACAGTCATTTCTGCAAAGAAGACATCCAGATGGGTAACAGACACATGAAAAAGTGCTACACATCACTCGGCATCAGGGAAATACAAATCAAAACCACAATGAGATACCACTTCGCACCAGTCAGAATGGCTAAAATTAACAAGTCGGGAAATGACAGATGTTGGCGAGGATGCAGAGAAAGGGGAAACCTCCTGCACTGTTGGTGGGAATGCAAGCTGGTGCAACCACTCTGGAAAACAGCATGGAGATTCCTCAAAAAGTTGTAGATAGAGCTACCCTACACCCCAGCAATTGCACTACTGGGTATTTACCCTAAAGATACAAATATAGTGTTCCAAAGGGGCATGTGCATCTGAATGTTTATACCAGCAATGTCCACAATAGCCAAACTATGGAACTATGGAAATAACCTAGATGACCATAAACAGATGAATGGAATATATATATATATATATGTTTATATATTTATAGATATAATTTATTTATAAATATATATATATTTATATATATATTTATATATATATTTATATGTATATATATGTATATAAACACACATACACACACACAATGGAATACTATGCAGCCATCAAAAGAAATGAAATCTTGCCATTTGCAACGACATGGATATGACTAGAGGATATTGTGCTTAGTGAAATAAGTCAGTCAGAGAAAGACAACTATCATATGATCTCCCTGATATGAGGAAGTGGAGAGACAACGTAGAGGGGTTGGGGGGTAGGAAAAGAATAAATGAAATAAGATGAGATTGGGAGGGAGGCAAACCATAAGAGACACTAAACCTCACACAACAAACTGAGGGTTGCCAGGGGGAGGAGGGGAGGGAGAGAGTGGTTGGGTTATGGACATTGGGGAAGGTACGTATTATGGTGAGTGCTATGAAGTGTGTAAACCTGGTGATTCACAGACCTGTACCCTGCGACTAATGATACATTATATATTAATTAAAAATTTAAAAAATTAAAAAATAACATACAAAAAAGAAAGAATCCCTCTTTATCATCTTAAAGGAGATGCAACCCTTGTCTAGTTTAAATATGCCAGTACTATATCTTTGAAACTAAGAGGTAAGTTCCAAATTATTGGGCCCATTTGTGTGTGTGTGTGTGTGTGTGTGTGTGTGTGTGTGTGTGTGTGATATCTGTATCTGTATCTAAGTCTAGATCTGCAGTAGTATCTATATCTCTACCTCTACCTGTATCTGTATCTATAACCATATAGATATAATTTTGAACACTGCTCTGGTAGTTTTTAAAGAATTTTTAAATGTTGCTGTAGTGACTAACCACTTATGATAACTTGGGAGAATTTTTTCTTTTGGCCAAATACGCATTATCTCTGGAGGGAAGTAGAACATTATAACCAGAACCAGGCTCTGGGAAATGTGACCCCATCTGTATTTCATAATCATTTTCAGCTAGATTCCGGTTGTAAGATTTTGTCTCTTCTCTCAGGAATATTACCATACTAATTCCTAGTTTAACAACAACAACAACAAAAAAGGAAGAACACCTGGAAAAGTTAAGCAGACTAGCTTATTTGCTTGGGTTTTGAAATATTCGAAAAACCTGAATTGACCATTGTCTTACTTGTTTGTAATCAAACACAAATGGTCGAGCCACGTTCTGCTGGCACAACTTCTAAAAAGCATAACAAACAAAAAGTAGTGAAGGGGAGCCGAGCATGCTACCCCAAAATACACTGCCTTGGCATCGTGCCTATTTTGAGCCAAAGGTACTTGAGAAATTGTAGATGCAGAAGGACTCTCTGACCTTCCCTTTCTACATAAAAGTGCTTGATCATAATATTTCCCATGAGAAAGGTGCCCTTCCTCTAAAGAAAGACAACATGGTATCACCCAAGACTGGGAGTCAACACTGCAATAGACCTGGACAAACAGAACTACTAAAATCACCCTTGATCTTCCATCTGTTTCTCTCATGCATTTGCTTTTCACTGTCCCACAATTTACTGCCCCAAGCTCAAACCCCTTTGTCCTGTCACAGCCCACAGTTTATTGTTCTTTGTGTATAAAGGTACAGAAGCTTTTAAGGCAGCAGCTTCTTCAGGTCTTCATTTTTCTTCTGAGGACTTTCAAATACACATCAAAAATAGTAAATAAGGGGCGTCTGGGTGGCTCAGTGGGTTAAGCCGCTGCCTTCAGCTCAGGTCATGATCTCGGGGTCCTGGGATGAGTCCCGCATCGGGCTCTCTGCTCAGCAGGGAGCCTGCTTCCCTCTCTCTCTCTCTCTGGCTGCCTCTCTATCTAATTGTGATCTCTCTCTGTCAAATAAATAAATAAAATCTTTTAAAAAATAGTAAATAAGTGTATATGCTTGTTATTGCTCTTAATGTGTGATATGTCAGTTGAAATCTGAGGTCCTGCCACAGAACTCAAGGATAGAAGGAAGTTTGTAGTTCCTTCCACTAGGAACACTTCCAGAACACTCACTTGGGAAACTGTTGCTTAAAGTGGCAGATGAGATTAGGTGCCTGATTTACTGGCTATTCAACAAATCATAACATGTAAGAAGAAACATCTCAGCATGATATACTTTCCAAAATATTGACATGATGCACATGAAAAGGGATTCAGAAATCCATCTTACATTTCTGAACAAAGGATTTGAATTCTTAACTAAGAGCAGGTTTTCAATAGACTTCAGTCAAAGAAGCCTGATACGATGAAACATGGATGGGTTTTGAAACAAGATAGATCTGGGATTGAATCTTGTCTCTGCCATGTATTTGCTGGTTGCCTTAGGACAAGTTATTTGATTGCCTTCATCTTATGTCTTCATTTATAATATTGGGGTAATGGTCCTACAAAGTGGAACTGTTCTGCATATTTAAGGGAGGTAGGTAAAATTTTAGGAATTTAATTTAATTTAAGGAAGGTAGGTAAAATTTTAGGAATTTAATTTAATTTAAGGAAGGTAGGTAAAATTTTAGGGCACAGCAGATACTCAGTAAGAATTAACTCTTTTTTCTCTTCAAATTAGTTGCCATGAGTAGTAACTTAATCCAGAAGCAGTGCTCAGAATATGGCCTAGTTTTATCCAATGAATTAAAAAAAAAAAAAAAACCAAAACAAAACAAAAAAACACACATAGGCAGTATCTCAAAGTGGGGTTTTTTTTTCATTCCATTTTTATTTTTGAAAATTAGTTTTTTTTATTTATTTTCAGCGTAACAGTGTTCATTGTTTTTGCACCACACCCAGTGCTCCATGCAGTATGTGCCCTCCCTATTACCCAACACCTGGTTCCTCAACCTCCCACCTCCCCCCACAAAACCCTCTGGTTGTTTTTCAGAGTCCATAGTCTCTCATGCTTCATCTCACCTTCCAGTTTCCCTCAACTCCCTCTCCTCTCCATCTCCCCATGTCCTCCATGTTATTTGTTATGCTCCACAAATAAGTGAGACCATATGATACTTGACTGTCTCTGCTTGACTTATTTCGCTCAGCATAATTTCTTCCAGTCCTGTCCATGTTGCTACAAAAGTTGGGTATTCGTCCTTTCTGATGGAGGCATAATACTCCATTGTGTATATGGACCACATCTTCCTTATCCATTCATCCGTTGAAGGGCATCTTGGTTCTTTCCACAGTTTGGTGACCGTAGCCATTGCTGCAATAAACATTGGGGTACAAATGGCCCTTCTTTTCACTACATCTGTATCTTTGGTGTAAATACCCAGCAGTGCAATTGCAGGGTCATAGGGAAGCTCTATTTTTAATTTCTTCAGGAATCTCCACACTGTTCTCCAAAGTGGCTGCACTAACTTGCATTCCCACCAACAGTGGAAGAGGGTTCCCCTTTCTCCACATCCTCTCCAACACACATTGTTTCCGGTCTTGCTAATTTTGGCCATTCTAACTGGTGTCAGGTGGTATCTCAATGTTGTTTTAATTTGAATCTCCCTGATGGCTAGTGATGATGAACATTTTTTCATGTGTCTGATAGCCATTTGTATGTCTTCGTTGGAGAAGTGTCTATTCATATCTTCTACCCATTTTTTGATATGATTATCTGTTTTGTGTGTGTTGAGTTTGAGAAGATCTTTGTAGATCCTGGATATCAACCTTTTGTCTGTACTGTCATTTACAAATATCTTCTCCCATTCCGTGGGTTGCCTCTTTGTTTTGTTGACTGTTTCCTTTGCTGTGCAGAAGCTTTTGATCTTGATGAAGTCCCAAAAGTTCATTTTTGCTTTTGTTTCCTTGGCCTTTGGAGACTTATCTTGAAAGAAGTTGCAGTGGCTGATATCGAAGAGGTTACAGCCTATGTTCTCCTCTAGGATTCTGATAGATTCCTGTCTCACGTTGAGGTCTTTTATCCATTTCGAGTTTATCTTTGTGAACGGTGTAAGAGAATGGTCAAGTTTCATTCTTCTACATATCGCTGTCCAGTTTTTCCAGCACCATTTATTGAAGAGACTGTCTTTTTTCCATTGAATATTTTTTCCTGTTTTGTCGAAGATTATTTGACCATAGAGTTGAGGGTCCATATCTGGGCTCTCCACTCTGTTCCACTGGTCTATGTGTCTGTTTTTATGCCAGTGCCACGCTGTCTTGGTGATCACAGCTTTGTAGTAAAGCTTGAAATCGGGTAACGTGATGCCGCCAGTTTTGTTTTTGTTTTTCAACATTTCCTTAGCAATTCGGGGTCTCTTCTGACTCCATACAAATTTTAGGATTATTTGCTCCAGCTCTTTGAAAAATGTCGGTGGAATTTTGATCGGAATGGCATTAAAAGTATAGATTGCTCTAGGCAGTATAGACATTTTAACAATGTTTATTCTTCCAATCCAAGAGCATGGAACAGTCTTCCATCTTTTTGTGTCTTCTTCAATTTCTTTCATGAGTGTTCTGTAGTTCCTCGAGTATAGGTCCTTTACTTCTTTGGTTAGGTTTATGCCCAGGTATCTTATGGTTCTTGGTGCTATAGTAAATGGAATCGATTCTCTAATTTCCCTTTCTGTATTTTCATTGTTAGTGTATAAGAAAGCCACTGATTTCTGTACATTGACTTTGTATCCTGCCACCTTACTGAATTGCTGTATGAGTTCTAGTAGTTTGGGGGTGGAGTCTTTGGGGTTTTCCATATAAAGAATCATGTCATCTGTGAAGAGAGAGAGTTTGACTTCTTCCTTGCCAATTTGGATACCTTTTATTTCTCTTTGTTGTCTGATTGCCGTTGCTAGAACTTCTAATACTATGTTGAACAAGAGTGGTGAGAGTGGGCATCCTTGTCGTGTTCCTGATCTCAACGGGAAGGCTGCAAGCTTTTTCCCATTGAGGATGATATTTGCTGTGGGTCTTTCATAGATAGATTTTATGAAGTTCAGGAATGTTCCCTCTATCCCTATACTTTGAAGCGTTTTCATCAGGAACGGATGCTGGATTTTGTCAAATGCTTTTTCTGCATCAATTGAGAGGACCATGTGGTTCTTCTCTCTTCTCTTATTGATGTGTTCTATCACACTGACTGATTTGCGAATGTTGAACCAACCTTGCAACCCAGGGATGAATCCCACCTGGTCATGGTGGATAATCTTTTTAATGTGCTGCTGGATCCTGTTTGCTAGGATCTTGTGATGAAATGGATGCATTCCTGGAAAGCTACAAACTCCCAAAATTGAACCAGGAAGAAATTGACAAACTGAACAGACCGATATCTAGTAATGAGATTGAAGCAGTGATCAAAAACCTCCCAAAAAACAAGAGCCCAGGACCTGACGGATTCCCTGGGGAATTCTACCAAACTTTCAAAGAAGAAATAACACCAATTCTCCTGAAGCTGTTCCAAAAAATTGAAGCAGAAGGAAAACTTCCAGACTCTTTTTATGAAGCCAGCATTACCCTGATCCCCAAACCAGGCAAAGACCCTACCAAAAAGGAGAATTTCAGACCAATATCACTGATGAATATGGATGCAAAGATTCTTCTGCCCATTTTTTGATATGATTCTCTGTTTTGTGTGTGTTGAGTTGAGGAGATCTTTATAGATCCTGGATATCAACCTTTTGTCTGTACTGTCATTTGCAAATATCTTCTCCCATTCCGTGGGTTGCCTTTTTGTTTTGTTGACTGTTTCCTTTGCTGTGCAGAAACTTTTGATCTTGATGAAGTCCCAAAAGTTCATTTTCGCTTTAGTTTCCTTGGCCTTTGGAGACATATCTTGAAAGAAGTTGCTGTCGCTGATATCAAAGAGATTACTGCCTATGTAATCCTCTAGGATTCTGATGGATTCCTGTCTCACGTTGAGGTCTTTTATCCATTTCGAGTTTATCTTTGTGTACGGTGTAAGAGAATGGTCGAGTTTCATTCTTCCACATATCGCTGTCCAGTTTTCCCAGCATCATTTATTGAAGAGAATGTCTTTTTTCCATTGAATATTTTTTCCTGATTTGTCAAAGATTATTTGACCATAGTGTTGAGGGACCATATCTAGGCTCTTCACTCTTTTCCACTGGTCAATGTGTTTCTTTTTATGCCAGTACCACGCTGTCTTGGTGATCACAGTTTTGTAGTAAAGCTTGAAATCGGGTAACGTGATGCCGCCAGTTTGGTTTTTGTTTTTCAACATTTCCTTAGCAATTTGGGTCTCTTCTGATTCCATACAAATTTTAGGATTATTTGCTCCAGCTCTTTGAATAATATCGGTGGAATTTTGATCGGAATGGCATTAAAAGTATAGATTGCTCTAGGCAGTATAGACATTTTAACAATGTTTATTCTTCCAATCCAAGAGCATGGAACAGTCTTCCATCTTTTTGTGTCTTCTTCAATATCTTTCATGAGTGTTCTGTAGTTCCTCGAGTATAGGTCCTTTACCTCTTTGGTTAGATTTATTCCCAGGTATCTTATGGTTCTTGGTGCTATAGTAAATGGAATCGATTCTCTAATTTCCCTTTCTGTATTTTCATTGTTAGTGTATAAGAAAGCCACTGATTTCTGTACATTGACTTTGTAGCCTGCCACCTTACTGAATTGCTGTATGAGTTCTAGTAGTTTAGGGTGGAGTCCTTGGGGTTTTCCATATAAAGAATCATGTCATCTGTGAAGAGAGAGAGTTTGACTTCTTCATTCCCAATTTGGATACATTTTATTTCTCTTTGTTGTCTGATTGCCATTGCTAGTACTTCTAATACTATGTTGAACAAGAGTGGTGAGAGTGGGCATCCTTGTCGTGTTCCTGATCTCAACGGGAAGGCTGGAAGCTTTTTCCCATTGAAGATGATATTTGCTGTGGGTCTTTCATAGATAGATTTTATGAAGTTCAGGAATGTTCCCTCTATCCCTATACTTTGATCCTTTTTAATCAGGAACGGATGCGGGATTTTATCAAATGCTTTTTCTGCATCAATTGAGAGGACCTTGTGGTTCTTCTCTCTTCTCTTATTGATTTGTTCTATCACATTGATTGATTTGCAAATGTTGAACCAACCTTGCAACCCAGGGATGAATCCCACCTGGTCATGGTGGATAATCTTTTTAATGTGCTTCTGGATCCTGTTTGCTAGGACATTGTTGAGAATCTTTGCATCCATATTCATCAGTGATATTTGTCTGAAATTCTCCTTTTTGGTAGGGTCTTTGCCTGGTTTGGGGATCAGGGTAATGCTGGCTTCATAAAAAGAGTCTGGAAGTTTTCCTTCTGCTTCAATTTTTTGAACAGCTTCAGGAGAATTGGAGTTATTTCTTCTTTGAAAGTTTGGTAGAATTCCCCAGGGAATCCGTGAGGTCCTGGGCTCTTGTCTTTTGGGAGGTTTTTGATCACTGCTTCAATCTCGTTACTAGATATCGGTCTATTCAGGTTGTCAATTTCTTCCTGGTTCAATTTTGGGAGTTTGTAGCTTTCCAGGAATGCATCCATTTCATCTAGGTTGCTTAGGTTATTGGCATATAACTGTTGGTAATAATTTCTGATGATTGTTTCTATTTCCTTGGTGTTAGTTGTGATCTCTCCCTTTTCATTCATAATTTTATTAATTTGGGCTTTCTCTCTTTTCTTTTGGATTAGTGTGGCCAATGGTTTATCGATCTTATTGATTCTTTCAAAAAACCAGCTTCTAGTTTCATTGATACGTTCTACTGTATCTCTCGTTTCCACCTCATTGATCTCTGCTCTAATCTTGATTATTTCCCTTCTTGCGTGTGGAGTTGGTTTGATCTGTTGTTGATTCTCCAGTTCTTGAAGGTGTAGAGACAGCTGGTGTATTCTGGATTTTTCAATTTTTTTGAGGGAGGCTTGGATGGCTATGGATATCCCCTTAGAACTGCCTTTCCTGTATTCCATAGGTTTTGGACCGATGTGTCTTCATTGTCCTTGGTTTCCATGAATTGTTTAAGTTCATCTTTGATCTTCTGGTTGATCCAAGCATTCTGAAGCAAGGTGGTCTTTCGCTTCCAGGTGTTTGAGTTCCTTCTGAACTTTTCCTTGTGATTGAGTTCCAGTTTCAAAGCATTGTGATCTGAGAATATGCAGGGAATAATGTCAGTCTTTTGGTATCGGTTGAGTCCTGCTTTGTGACCCAGTACGTGGTCTATTCTGGAGAAGGTTCCATGTGCACGTGAGAAGAATGAGTATTCTGTTGTTTTAGGGTGGAATGTTCTGTATATGTCTATGAGGTCCATCTGGTCAATGTTTCATTCAATGCTCTTATTTCTTTATTAATTTTCTGCTTCGATGATCTGTCTATTTCTGAGAGAGGCGTATTAAGATCCCCTACTATTATTGTATTCATATCAATATGACTCTTTATCTTGAGTAATAGTTTTCTTATGTAATTGGGTGCTCCCATATTGGGGGCATAGATATTCACAATTGTTAGATCATCTTGGCGGATAGTCCCTTTAAGAATGATGTAGTGTCCTTCTGTATCTCTGACTACAGTCTTTAGTTTAAAATCTAATTTATCTGATATGAGAATTGCTACCCCGGCCTTCTTTTGAGGCCCATTGGCATGAACGATGCTTCTCCATCCTGATCCAAGCATTCTGAAGCAAGGTGGTCTTTCGCTTCCAGGTGTTTGAGTTCCTTCCGAACTTTTCCTTGTGACTGAGTTCCAGCTTCAAAGCATTGTGATCTGAGAATATGCAGGGAATAATGTCAGTCTTTTGGTATCGGTTGAGTCCTGCTTTGTGACCCAGTATGTGGTCTATTCTGGAGAAGGTTCCTTGTGCACTTGAGAAGAATGAGTATTCTGTTGTTTTAGGGTGGAATGTTCTGTATATGTCTATGAGGTCCATCTGGTCCAATGCTTCATTCAATGCTCTTATTTCTTTATTAATTTTCTGCTTCAATGATCTGTCTATTTCTGAGAGAGGCATATTAAGATCTCCTACTATTATTGTACTCATATCAATATGACTCTTTATCTTGATTAATAGTTTTCTTATGTAATTGGGGGCTCCCATATTGGGGGCATAGATATTCACAATTGTTAGATCATCTTGGCAGATAGTCCCTTTAAGAATGATGTAGTGTCCTTCTGTATCTCTGACTACAGTCTTTCGTTTAAAATCTAATTTATCTGATAGGAGAATCGCTACCCTGGCCTCCTTTTGAGGCCCATTGGCATGAAAGATGCTTTTCCATCCCTTCACTTTCAGTCTGGGTGTATCCTTAGGTTCAAAATGGGTCTCTTGTAGACAACATATGGATGGGTCCTGTCGTTTCATGCAATCTGCAACCCTCTGTCGTTTTATGGGTGCATTTAGGCCATTCACATTGAGAGTGATTATTGAGAGATAGGTTTTTATTGAAGTCTTTCTGTCTATAGGTTGTTTCTATATTTCTGTTCAATGATATTCTTAGGATTTTTTCTCTTTTTTGGACCCCCCTTAATTATTCCTGCAGTGTCGGCTTGGTGGTTGCATAGTCTTTCAAGCCTTGCCGGTCTTGGAAACTCTTTATCTCTCCATCCATTTTAAATGTCAGTCTTGCTGGATAGAGTATTCATGGTTGCATTTTCTTCTCATGTATTACTGTGAATATATTTTGCCAGCCCTTCCTGGCTTGCCAGGTCTCTGTGGAAAGATCTGACGTCATACTAATGGGCTTTCCTCTGTATGTAAGGAGCTTCTTTGTCCTAGCTGCTTTTAAGAGGGCCTGTCGTGAAACATAAATCCTCATTTTAACTATAGGGTGTTGTGAGAACTTTTGAGAATCTAAAATCTTGGGAGGAAATCTCTCTGCCTCTAGTACATGAACGTTGTTTCCATTTGTGAGTTTGGGAAAATTTTCATAGACAACTTCTTCCACTATATCTTCTAGACTTCTTTCTTTTTCCTCCCCTTCAGGGATTCCAATAATTCTGACTTTGGAACGTTTCATGGCATCATTTATTTCCCTGATTCTGTTTTCGTGGCTTCTGAGCTGTTTGTTCCAGGCTTCCTCCTGATCCTTTCTCTCTATCTGTTTGTCCTCCAGATCACTAATTCTATCTTCTGTCTCAGTTACCCTAACTTTTAGAGAATTTAGATTAGATTGGAACTCTTTGAGAGCATTTTGAACATCCATCTCCGGTGGCTTTCAGTTCTGCCCTAACTTTGAGAACATCATCCCTGGTGGCTTTCAGTTCTGCCCTTACCAATTCTGTTTGGTCATCCATGGCTTTCTCCAACCTAGCTATTGCCTGGATAATTGTTAGTCTGAATTCCTTTTCTGACATATTGTCTATGTCGATAGCCATTAGCTCTGTTGCAGAAGGTCCATCCTCTGTATTTTTCTTCTGTTGGGTATTCCTCCTCCTAGTCATTTTGGTAAGAGATGACTGAACAGATGCAGCTGGACTTATCGATTGAGGTGCAGTCAAGGTGCACCCTGGGACGCTTCTGTGCAATCAGGGTTCCCCACCCAAATGAGACAGAAAAGAAAAGAAAAAGAAATAGAGAAGAAGAAAGAAAAAAAGGGAAAAGAAAAAAGGAAAAAAAAGAGAGAGAAAGAGAGCAGGAAAAAAAGGGAAGATAAAAGAGAAGGCTCAGCCCAAATGGACCACAAGGTAAGATTTATGAAGTAAACAAACAAAAACAGACAAACAAAAAGACTGATAAAAGTATATGACAAGAGAAATATATATATATATATATATATAAGCAAAAAAAGGAAAGAACCTCATTAGAACGAACCCCAAGTATAAGATTTATATATTATCAGGAGAAACACAAATTCACAGAAACACTGACCGAAGGAAAAATTGGGAGAGTGGTTATAAATTCTCATTGTGGGTGAGAAAGGTTATTTTGATTCTTCTTGAATGTATCTTGATGTTTTTCTTAAGGGACTCAACTTTCCTAAGTTGCAGAGGGATTAGAAACTGGTTTGCCTATAGGTGTAGCATTTTTGGGGAAAGGGGATTACCTTGAAGTTTAACTCTATATGTATAGTAGAAAATAAAAATTAAAAAAGAATAAACTAGACTAAACTAAGTTAAAATTAAAAAAGAATTTAAAAAATAGAAAAGCAAAAGAAAAACATGGGTGTATGTATCAAAAAGTTGAGGTTAGAAGTTTATTAAAAAATTTGATGTACTCGACAGACATCTCAGTGTGATGGTAAATAGGTTAAAAATTTATCTGAATGTATAAAAAAAAAAGAACCAGAATATTGGTTAAGAGTTAAAAATAAAAGTTGTATTTATGAAGTAGTGGTGGTTTTTCTCTTGTAGTCTTCTTTTTTTTTTTTCTTCCTTCCTGGTTGGTTTTCTGGGGGAGGGGCCTGCCACCTGGGTTTTCAGACAATGATGTTCCCTGAATTAAGTCCTCCCACTCCCCTCAAGGGCGTGGGCTCTGAGGAACCTGTTTTTTTCAGGCTTCTGTTCTCTGGGGGGTTCTTATGTTCTTTCATCTGTTTTCTCTCGCCTTGACAGCTTTTGATGGTTTTTGGAGTTTTAGAGGAGAGCAAACTGCACCCCGACCTCCCTCTCAGAGAGAAGCCTCAGAATGTTTTGCAAGTGTTGCTGGCAGAGTGGGTTCTGAGTCACTGTCCCTGGGGATGCAGGAGCTCCTCGTTGTTCCCAATACCAGGGCAGCAGTGGCTGTCTAGGCAGCTCCAGACCGCCAGAGAGGTTCTGATCAGAGATTGCACACTGAGATTTTCCCACTGTCCCGGGCTGGGAATGTATGGTTTTTCCGGATGCCAGAGCCCCAGGCTAACACCTATGAGCACCTCTCCCAAGGGAGGGTGTGGGATACACGCATTTCAGGATTGCCATCTGGCCAGGCTCCCAGCCCCTCATGGGAGCCAGACCCCACTCGTTCTCGGGCACGCTGGCGGGTCAGGTGCACTGGCGGCTCAGGGACAGAGACCTGATTTCTCCGCCACACTCTCTCTGGCTCAGTGCCAGGGGAGGCTGTCCTGGGTCCGGGGACTTAGGTCCCTGACCCTAACTGCCCAGATTCCCACTATTTACCCCACCGCGATCCTTTGCTCTTTGTTTTTTGAGTGCTTTCAACCAGACTCCAAGTTAATGCTCGTCCCCAGATGCAGGGCACTCTCGTATTGGGGTATTACTTTCCAATCGGTCATCTCTGGTGGCTCCCTCCCCCTTTTGTTTATCTTCCGATATCATCCGATGTTCCCACTCTGCTTTACCTGCCACTGGCGTCTTCTGCTCCTGGAGAGATCCAGACGTCTATAATTCTGATCTCAGGCTGATTTCATGTGTGGTCGGAGTGGTTGGTAGGTAATCAGCTCACTTTAGGGTACAGATTGAAATGGTGCCTCATCCTACTTCCCCGCCATCTTGACTTCTCTATTCATATACTTTTATCAGTCTTTTTGTTTGTCTGTTTTTGTTTGTTTACTTCATAAATCTTACCTTGGAGCCCATTTGGGCTGAGCCTTCTCTTTTATCTTCCCTCTTTTTCCTGTCTCTCTCTCTCTCCCTTTTTTCCCCTTTTTTCTTTTCTTTTTCTTTCTTCTTCTCTATTTCTTTTTTCTTTTCTTTTTTCTCTCATTTGGGTGGGGGACTCTAATTGCACAGAAGCGTTCCAGGGTGCACCTTGACTACACCACAATTGATAAATCCAGCTGCATCCATTCAGTCATCTCTTACCAAAATGACTAGGAGGAGGAATACCCAACAGAAGAAAAATACAGAGGATGGACCTTCTGCAACAGAGCTAATGGCTATCGACATAGACAATATGTCAGAAAAGGAATTCAGACTAACAATTATCCAGGCAATAGCTAGGTTCGAGAAAGCCATGGATGACTAAACAGAATTGGTAAGGGCAGAACTGAAAGCCACCAGGGATGATGTTCTCAATGTTAGGGCAGAACTGAAAGACACCAGGGATGATGCACAAAATGCTCTCAATGAGTTCCAATCTAATCTAAATTCTCTAAAAGCTAGGGTAACTGAGACAGAAGATAGAATTAGTGATCTGGAGGACAAACAGATAGAGAGAAAGGATCAGGATCAGGAGGAAGCCTGGAACAAACAGCTCAGAAGTCACGAAAACAGAATCAGGGAAATAAATGATGCCATGAAACGTTCCAACATCAGAATTATTGGAATTGCTGAAGGGGAGGAAAAAGAAGGAAGTCTAGAAGTTATCGTGGAAGAAGTTGTCTATGAATATTTTCCCAATCTCACGAATGGAAACAACGTTCATGTACTAGAGGCAGAGAGGTTCCCCCCAAGATTATAGATGCTTGAAAGTCCTCCCAACACATTATACTTAAAATGAGGAATTATGTTTCACGACAGGCCGTCTTAAAAGCAGCTAGGACAAAGAAGCTCCTTACATACAGAGGAAAGCCCATTAGAATAACGTCAGACCTTTCCACAGAGACCTGGCAAGCCAGGAAGGGATGGAAAAATATATTCAGAGTACTAAATGAGAAGAACATGCAGCCAAGATTACTTTATCCAGCAAGGTTAACATTCAAAATAGATGGAGAGATAAAGAGATTCCAAGACCAGCAAGGCTTGAAAGACTATGCAACCACCAAGCCGACACTGCAGGAATAGTTAAGGGGGGGTCATATAAAAGAGAAAAAATCCTAAGAATATCATTGAACAGAAATATAGAAACAATCTGTAGACAGAAAGACTTCAAAGGTAACACGATGTCAATAAAAACCTATCTCTCAATAATCACTCTCAATGTGAATGGCCTAAATGCGCCCAAAAAACAACACAGGGTTGCAGATTGGAAAAAATGACAGGACCCATCCATATGTTGTCTACAAGAGACCGATTTTGAACCTAAGGATACACCCAGACTGAAAGTGAAGGGATGGAGAAGCATCTTTCATGCCAATGGGCCTCAAATGAAGGCCGGGGTAACGATTCTCATATCAGATAAATTAGATTTTAAACTAAAGACTGTAGTCAGAGATACAGAAGACACTACATAATTCTTAAAGGGACTATCCACCAAGATGATCTAACAATTGTGAATATCTATGCCTCCAATATGGGAGCACCCAATTACATAAGAAAACTATTAATCAAGATAAAGAGTCATATTGATATGAATAGAATAATAGTAGGGGATCTTAATACGCCTCTCTCAGAAATAGACAGATCATCGAAGCAGAAAATTAATAAAGAAATAAGAGCATTGAATGAAACATTGGACCAGATGGACCTCATAGACATATACAGAACATTCCACCCTAAAACAACAGAATACTCATTCTTCTCATGTGCACATGTAACCTTCTCCAGAACAGACCATGTACTGGGTCACATAGCAAGACTCAACCGATACCAAAAGACTGACATTATTCCCTGCATATTCTCTGATCACAATGCTTTGAAACTGGAACTCAATCACAAGGAAAAGTTCAGAAGGAACTCAAACACCTGGAAGCGAAAGACTACCTTGCTTCAGAATGCTTGGATCAACCAGAAGATCAAAGATGAACTTAAACAATTCATGGACACCAAGGACAATGAAGACACATCGGTCCAAAACCTATGGAATACAGGAAAGGCGGTTCTAAGGGGAAATCCATAGCCACCCAAGCCTCCCTCAAAAAAATTGAAAAATCCAGAATACACCAGCTGTCTCTACACCTTCAAGAACTGGAGAATCAACAACAGATCAAACCAACTCCACACGCAAGAAGGGAAATAATCAAGATTAGAGCAGAGATCAATGAGGTGGAAATGAGAGATACAGTAGAACGTATCAATGAAACTAGAAGCTGGTTTTTTGAAAGAATCAATAAGATCGATAAACCATTGGCCACACTAATCCAAAAGAAAAGAGAGAAAGCCCAAATTAATAAAATTATGAATGAAAAGGGAGAGATCACAACTAACACCAAGGAAATAGAAACAATCATCAGAAATTATTACCAACAGTTATATGCCAATAACCTAAGCAACCTAGATGAAATGGATGCATTCCTGGAAAGCTACAAACTCCCAAAATTGAACCAGGAAGAAATTGACAACCTGAATAGACCAATATCTAGTAACGAGATTGAAGCAGTGATCAAAAACCTCCCAAAAGACAAGAGCCCAGGACCTCACGGATTCCCTGGGGAATTCTACCAAACTTTCAAAGAAGAAATAACTCCAATTCTCCTGAAGCTGTTCAAAAAATTGAAGCAGAAGGAAAACTTCCAGACTCTTTTTATGAAGCCAGCATTACCCTGATCCCCAAACCAGGCAAAGACCCTACCAAAAAGGAGAATTTCAGACAAATATCACTGATGAATATGGATGCAAAGATTCTCAACAATGTCCTAGCAAACAGGATCCAGAAGCACATTAAAAAGATTATCAACCATGACCAGGTGGGATTCATCCCTGGGTTGCAAGGTTGGTTCAACATTTGCAAATCAATCAATGTGATAGAACAAATCAATAAGAGAAGAGAGAAGAACCACAAGGTCCTCTCAATTGATGCAGAAAAAGCATTTGATAAAATCCCGCATCCGTTCCTGATTAAAAAGGATCAAAGTATAGGGATAGAGGGAACATTCCTGAACTTCATAAAATCTATCTATGAAAGACCCACAGCAAATATCATCTTCAATGGGAAAAAGCTTCCAGCCTTCCCGTTGAGATCAGGAACACGACAAGGATGCCCACTCTCACCACTCTTGTTCAACATAGTATTAGAAGTACTAGCAATGGCAATCAGACAACAAAGAGAAATAAAATGTATCCAAATTGGGAATGAAGAAGTCAAACTCTCTCTCTTCACAGATGACATGATTCTTTATATGGAAAACCCCAAGGACTCCACCCTAAACTACTAGAACTCATACAGCAATTCAGTAAGGTGGCAGGCTACAAAGTCAATGTACAGAAATCAGTGGCTTTCTTATACACTAACAATGAAAACACAGAAAGGGAAATTAGAGAATCGATTCCATTTACTATAGCACCAAGAACCATAAGATACCTGGGAATAAATCTAACCAAAGAGGTAAAGGACCTATACTCGAGGAACTACAGAACACTCATGAAAGATATTGAAGAAGACACAAAAAGATGGAAGACTGTTCCATGCTCTTGGATTGGAAGAATAAACATTGTTAAAATGTCTATACTGCCTAGAGCAATCTATTCTTTTAATGCCATTCCGATCAAAATTCCACCGATATTTTTCAAAGAGCTGGAGCAAATAATCCTAAAATTTGTATGGAATCAGAAGAGACCCAAATTGCTAAGGAAATGTTGAAAAACAAAAACCAAACTGGCGGCATCACGTTACCCGATTTCAAGCTTTACTACAAAGCTGTGATCACCAAGACAGCAAGATACTGGCATAAAAACAGACACATTGACCAGTGGAAAAGAGTGAAGAGCCTAGATATGTTCCCTCAACACTATGGTCAAATAATCTTTGACAAATCAGGAAAAAATATTCAATGGAAAAAAGACAGTCTCTTCAATAAATGGTGCTGGGAAAACTGGACAGCGATATGTAGAAGAATGAAACTCAACCATTCTCTTACACCATACACAAAGATAAACTCGAAATGGATAAAAGACCTCAACGTGAGACAGGAATCCATCAGAATCCTAGAGGATTACATAGGCAGCAATCTCTTTGATATCAGCGACAGCAACTTCTTTCAAGATATGTCTCCAAAGGCCAAGGAAACTAAAGCGAAAATGAACTTTTGGGACTTCATCAAGATCAAAAGTTTCTGCACAGCAAAGGAAACAGTCAACAAAACAAAAAGGCAACCCACGGAATGGGAGAAGATATTTGCAAATGACAGTACAGACAAAAGGTTGATATCCAGGATCTATAAAGACCTCCTCAAACTCAACACACACAAAACAGAGAATCATATCAAAAAATGGGCAGAAGATATGAACAGACACTTCTCCAATGAAGACATACAAATGGCTATCAGACACATGAAAAAATGTTCATCATTACTAGCCATCAGGGAGATTCAAATTAAAACCACATTGAGATACCACCTGACACCAATTAGAATGGCCAAAATTAGCAAGACAGGAAACAACCTGTGTTGGAGAGGATGTGGAGAAAGGGGAACACTCTTACATGTTTGGTGGGAATGCAAGTGCAGCCACTTTGGAGAACAGTGTGGAGATTCCTGAAGAAATTAAGAATAGAGCTTCCCTATGACCCAGCAATTGCACTGCTCAGTATTTACCCCAAAGATACAGATGTAGTGAAAACAAGGGCCATTTGTACCCCAGTGTTTATTGCAGCAGTGGCTACAGTCGCCAAACTGTGGAAAGAACCAAGATGCCCTTCAACGGATGAATGGATAAGGACGATGTGGTCCATATACACAATGGAGTATTATGCCTCCATCAGAAAGGACGGATACCCAACTTTTGTAGCAACGTGGACGGGACTGGAAGAAATTATGCTGAGCGAAATAAGTAAAGCAGAGAGAGTCAAGTATCATATGGTCTCACTTATTTATGGAACATAACAAATAACATGGAGGACATGGGAGATGGAGAGGAGAGGGAGTTGAGGGAAACTGGAAGGGGAGATGAACCATGAGAGACTATGGACTCTGACAAACAACCAGAGGGTTATGAAGGGGTGGCGGGGGGGGGGTGGGGGGGGTGGGGTGGGAGGTTGAGGAACCAGGTGGTGGGTAATAGGGAGGGCACGTACTGCATGGAGCACTGGGTGTGATGCCAAAACAATGAACACTGTTATACTGTAAATAAACAAATAAAAAAAAATATATATATATATATAAAAAAAGAATAGAGCTTCCGTATGACCCTGCAATTGCACTGCTGGGTATTTACCCCAAAGATACAGATGTAGTGAAAAGAAGGGCCATCTGTACCCCAGTGTTTATGGCAGCAATGGCTACGGTCGCCAAACTGTGGAAAGAACCAAGATGCCCTTCAACGGATGAATTTATAAGGAAGATGTGGTACATATACACGGTGGAGTATTATGCCTCCATCAGAAAGGATGAATACCCAACTTTTGTAGCAACATGGATGGGACTGGAAGAGATTATGCTGAGTGAAATAAGTCAAGCAGAGAGAGTCAAGTATCATATGGTCTCACTTATTTGTGGAGCATAACAAATAACATGGAGGACATGGGGAGATGGAGAGGAGCGGGAATTGAGGGAAACTGGAAGGGGAGATGAACCATGAGAGACTATGGACTCTGAAAAACAACCAGAGGGTTTTGAAGGGGCGGGGGGGGTGGGAGGTTGAGAAACCAGGTGGCGGGCAATAGGGAGGGCACGTAATGCATGCAGCAGTGGGTGTGATGCCAAAACAATGAACACAGTTATGCTGTAAATAATCAAATAAAACAAAAGTATATGACAAGAGAAAAATATATATATATATAAGCAAAAAAAAAGGAAGAACCTCATCAGAAAGAACCCCACGTATAAGATTTATATACTATCAGGACAAACACAAATACACAGAAACACTGGCAGAAGAAAAAGTTGGAGAGTGGTTATAAATTCTCAGTGTGGGCGAGTAAGGTTATTTTGATTCTTCCTGGATGTATCTTGATGTTTTGTTAACGGACTCAACTTTCCTAACTTACAGGGGGATTAAAAATTGGTTTGCCTATAGGGGTAGTATTGATTGGGGAAAGGGGGTTGCCTTGAAGTTTAACTCTATATATAGAGTAGAAAATAAAAATTAAAAAGAATAAACTAGACTAAACTAAGTTAAAATTAAAAAAAATTGTTTTAAATAGAAAAGCAAAAGAAAAAAAGGGTGTATGTATCAAAAAGTCCAGGCTATCTCTTCAATAAATGGTGCTGGGAAAATTGGACAGCCACATGCAGAAAAATGAAATTGGACCACTTCCTTACACCACACACAAAAATAGACTCCAAATGGATGAAGGACCTCAATGTGAGAAAGGAATCCATCAAAATCCTTGAGGAGAATGCAGGCAGCAACCTCTTCGACCTCAGCCGTAGCAACATCTTCCTAGGAACAACGGCAAAGGCAAGGGAAGCAAGGGCAAAAATGAACTGTTGGGATTTCATCAAGATCAAAAGCTTTTGCACAGCAAAGGAAACAGTTCACAAAACCAAAAGACAACTGACAGAATGGGAGAAGATATTTGCAAACGACATATCAGATAAAGGGCTAGTATCCAAAATCTATAAGGAACTTAGCAAACTCAACACCCAAAGAACAAACAATCCAATCAAGAAATGGGCAGAGGACATGAACAGACATTTCTGCAAAGAAGACATCCAGATGGCCAACAGACACATGAAAAAGTGCTCCACGTCACTCGGCATCAGGGAAATACAAATCAAAACCACAATGAGATATCACCTCACACCAGTCAGAATGGCTAAAATGAACAAGTCAGGAAATGACAGATGCTGGAGAGGATGTGGAGAAAGGGGAACCCTCCTCCACTGTTGGTGGGAATGCAAGCTGGTGCAACCACTCTGGAAAACAGCATGGAGGTTCCTCAAAATGTTGAAAATAGAACTACCCTATGACCCAGCAATTGCACTACTGGGTATTTACCCTAAAGATACAAACATAGTGGTCCGAAGGGGCACGTGTACCCGAATGTTTATAGCAGCAATGTCTACAATAGCCAGACTATGGAAAGAACCTAGATGTCCATCAACAGATGAATGGATAAAGAAGATGTGGTATATATACACAATGGAATACTATGCAGCCATCAAAAGAAATGAAATCTTGCCATTTGCGACGACGTGGATGGAACTAGAGCGTATCATGCTTCGTGAAATAAGTCAATCGGAGAAAGACAACTATCATATGATCTCCCTGATATGAGGACATGGAGAAGCAACATGGGGGGGTAGGAGATAGGAGAAGAATAAATGAAACAAGATGGGATTGGGAGGGAGACAAACCATAAATGACTCTTAATCTCACAAAACAAACTGGGGGTTGCTGCGGGGAGGTGGGATTGGGGGAGGGGGAGCGGGCTATGGACATTGGGGAGGGAAAGCGAACCATAAGAGACTATGGACTCTGAAAAACAATCTGAGGGTTTTGAAGGGTCAGGGGTGGGAGGTTGGGGCAACCTGAGGGTTTTGAAGGGTCAGGGGTGGGAGGTTGGGGGAACAGGTGGTGGGTAATGGGGAGGGCACGTTTTGCATGGAGCACTGGGTGTTGTGCAAAAAGAATGAATACTGTTACGCTGAAAAAATAAATAAAATGAGAAAAAAAAAAGTTAAAAAGATTTAAAAAGTTAAAAAAACTAAAAAAAAAAAAAAAAAAAAAAAAAAGTCCAGGCTAGAAGGTTATTTTGGAATTTGATGTACTGGACATCTCAGTGTGATGGTAAATAGGTTAAAAAATTATCTGTATGTATAAAAAAACCCAGAATATTGGTAAAGAGTTAAAAATAAAAGTTGTATTTATGAAGTAGTGGTGGTTTTTCTCTTGTAGTCTTTTTTTTTCTTCCTTCCTGGTTGGTTTTCTGGGGGAGGGGCCTGCCACGGGGGTTTTCAGACAATGATGTTCCCTGAGTTAGGTTCTCCAGCCTCCCTCAAGGGGGTGTGCTCTGAGGAAACTGTGTTTTTTTTTTTCAGGCTTTTGTTCTCTGGAGGTTTTTATGTTCTTTCATCTGTTTTCTCTTGCCTTGACAGCTTTTGATGGTTTTAAAGGAGGTTTAGAGGAGACCAAACTGCACCCCGACCTCCCTCTCAGAGAGAAGCCTCAGAATGCTCTGCAGAGCTGCTGGCAGAGTAGCTTCTGAGTCGCGGTCCCTGGGGATGCAGGATCACCTCGTTGTACCCAATACCAGGGCAGCGGCAGCTGTCTGGGCAGCTCCAAACCACCAGAGAGGTTCCAAGCTGCGATTGGACACTGAGATTTTCCCACTGGCCTGGGCTGGGAATGTCTGGTTTCTCCGGATGCCAGAGCTCCAGGCTAGCACCTATGAGCACCTCTCCCAGGGGAGGGTGTGGGATGCTCGCATTTCAGGATTGCCATCTGGCCAGGCTCCCAGCCCCTCAAGGGAGCCAGACCCCACTCGTTCTCGGGCTCGTTGGTGGCTCAGGTGCCCTGGCGGCTCAGGGACCAAGACCTGATTTCTCCACCGCACTCTCTCTGACTCAGCGCCAGGGAGGCTGTCCTGGGTCTGGGGACTTAGGCTCCTGTCCCTAGCTGCCCCGATTCCCAATATTTCCCCCCATGATCCTTTGCTTTTTTTTTTTGAGTGCTTTCAACCAGACTCCAAGTTAATGCTGGTCCCCAGATGCAGGGCACTCTCATATTGGGGTGGTACTTTCCAATTGGTCACCTCTGGTGGCTCCCTCCCCCTTTTGTTTATCTTCCGATATCAGTCCGATGTTCCCACTCTGCTTTATCTGCCATTGGCGTCTTCTGCTCCTGTAGAAATCCAGACGTGTATAATTCTGATCTCAGGCTGATTTCATGGGTGATTGGAGTTCTTTGGTAGGTAATCAGCTCACTTTAGGGTACAGGTTGAAACGGCGCCTCCTCCTACTTCCCCACCATCTTGACTCCCCCAGGTCCAGTAGTTTTTAAAGTGCTTCCTCTAATACTGAATGAATCAAAAGTTACTTTCTCAAGTCAATTTCTGTTGACCTGCCTGTCTCTGGCTTGCACGGTGCTTTTTCTATGGATGCCTGGGTAATTAATCTGTAAATGTTCCCAAATGTCCTTTATGGAGACCAACTCTGAGTTTCATCTCCTTGTTGCCAGCACCCAAATTCTTGGAGCTTCTTCTTCTGTATCCCTCTACCTCTAGAATACCAGTCTCCCTCCCTTCTTGTCACCTACATTTCTAACCCTTGTTGAGAAAAGCAATCCCTGTCAGGCCCGTCACCTTCTGGGGGGCAACAATCTCTTTATCATGCAGACAGCAGGCTTGTTTAGAGTCATAGGGAAGAGTCATAGGGAGTCACAAGCTCAAAGATCTTTAGAACCAGAAGGATGTTAGAGATAAGCCAGTGGATGCAGTGTGTGGCTCTGTCCAACTAAGGAGATAAGTCTTCCGAATTTGGTAGTTCCAGATTCTTGGAGCCACCAGCACATACCTTCACTGTTGTAGCTACTTCCTGGTATGTAACAAATCGTCTCCAAACTTGGTGGCTCACTCCAATAACCTTTCTGTTTATTTGTTCGCAATCCTGTAATTTGGGTAAGACTTGGCTGAGACAGTTCAACTCTGCTCTACATGGCTGATAGTTTTGACCTGGACTCAAGGGTGCACTTGCAAGATGGCCCCACTCTCATGGCTGGGAAGGTGGTGTTAACTTGTTGGCTCAAAGCTCAGCTGAGGCTGTTAGCCAGGGGCCTCAGTTCTTCTCTGTGTGGTCTCTCCATATGGCTAGATTAGATATCTCTCGGGGGGGGCAGTCTCCAAATAGTCAAACTTCTTCCACAGTGACTGTCTTCTTCCAGTGTACAAAAAAGAAAGCTGCCAGGCCCTTTTAAGGCTTAGCATGGAAACTGGTACCCTGTCACTTCCTCTATGGTCAATGGGTTAAAGAAGAACACAGAATCAGCTTCGATTCAAAGGGAAAGGAAAAATGCAGGGGTATATGAACACTGGGAGTTTGGTTCATTGAGAACAACTACCGTCAAAGATAAGTCTAGGCTCCTTCAAGTTTTTACTAACAGTTGAACTTCCACTGACCTTTCTAGCCAGCAAATAATGTGGTGAAGTTGAGAACTGGCCTAGGAGTCAAGACACTGGAACTTCTTACCTAACTGGACTATTCATTAACTTTAGAGATTTGGAGAAGTGACCAGATTCTAAAGTTTTCTGGATGAACTTTAAAGTAACCTCTGGTTTGAAAGTCAGAGTCTAAAGTCCTGGTAGGTTTCAGTTCCCAGGCAAGTCTTTACATTCTCTTTCATGAGTCTATCCCACTCTTTTTTTTTTTTTTTTTTTTTTTATCCCACTCTTTTTGAGCTGGTCTATCTTGATCTCCAACTGCCAAGAGGCCAACCAAGTTAGGTATTTAATGCCTGAGCTCTGCTGATCTAAGTCCCTCTGATTTGTCCTTTTGACCTGCTTCTTGCGAGCTGGATAACCTAGGGCAGTCACACAACTTCTCTTAGTCTAGGTGAAATGGGAATAAGAACCCCAGATTTAAGGGCTGTGGTGAGGACTGAACAGAAGAAGGTGCACAAAATTGCTTTGCAAAATGGTACTGGGATGAGATGGCAGTGTCCAGCCACCCTAATGCTGCCAGCACTAGCATGTCAGATTCAGGTTGGTCTTTCCATCTCCAGTGCTGGTGACAACCACTTACTAACCAACTTTGATTCTTATTTTTTTCATTTTATTCTGAGGGAATACATCTGTCAGGAACATTTTACTCTCAAGACGTTCTAAGACTCCAGGATTTCCTTGCTGATAACCCTTGACAATCCAGTGGAATTATTTAGCCTGCACCTACAGTAGGCAATCTCACAACCAGGGCTGAGGTGGAGTGGGGCAGAATTTTACAAAAGCGATGGAAAGGAGGGGGTTTTCTTAATACTTTCTGAAAGATAAAAATAAAAATAGCTTCAACATTATTTTGTAAGGTGTCATCTTCAGATAGTTTACCCAACCAGACAGCAACTCAGTAACAAGGATTTTGTCTTTTTTTTAATCTCTACCCATTCAGTGACTAGAATAATTGCCCAGCAAAAGAAACTCAATTAATGCTTTTTGAATCAATGAATGAATGAGAAGAACCTTGACTTGTGAAGAGGCTCAGAAAAAGGGCTTATTATTTGATGTAAAAATGAACATGTAAGTGCTGGAGAAAAACCTCAATTGGCATCTTTTGGATAGGTTATTTAAACCAAACCTTTTACACTGTGGGATGTTACTTTGTTGTTTTATGACTGTTATAGCAGAATCATTAATTTGATTTATTATAACATGATTTATAATCATCTGAATTGTGATTTTAACTTTTGAAAAGGACCCATAAACTCTTCATGGGTTTGGTCTCACAGAAAGCAGAGGAAGCAAAATATGCCCCAAACAACCTGCTGAGTCACATGTTATGTCTTTTCCCTTAGACAACATTCCTAATCCAGTATCACTGACAATTCAGAAAGGAGCATCTAACCTGGTGTGATGGCAGCATCCGTGAATACGTCCCCTGTTACTGAAGAGTACATGTCACCAATGTGTGAAATAAACGGTTCTTGGATATTGCTTTGACCTATTCTGATGGTGTTCAGATTCAATTAGGTAAAACCATGAGAAACTCAGCTGTGTCAACCCGTCCTAGGTGATACATGAAGAAATCAAGTGCACACAATCTTAGCAAGAAGAAATTGCCTTGTTTGTATTTTCTGGAAGTGGAGGAGAAGAGAAAAACAAAATAGTAGTCAATGAACAACATTTTTGTACCAAGCGTTGTGTTCAACCTTTCTCTATTCATTTACTCCTTGGAATGAATAGCTTAATGTGAGTTTCTCTCCATTTTATAGATGAAGAAAACTGAGGCTTGGAGAATTGAGTTACCCACTTAAGATTACACAGCTAGTAAGGGGGAAGGACTGGGATTCACACCCTCTGCTTTTGACCTCATCCTGTCCTATTTCTACAGAATCTCTTCCAGCTTTGGCATCATCACATTTTACTATCACTTGGCCCTCTGTTTTTATAAGGTTACAAAAACATACACATATTTCTGCAACCCCTACATTACACTGAGTACAACCACAAGCACAAATCTGAGGGGAAACCACACAAAACCAGACTGCTTCTGGTGATCTTCACACAGTCCATTGTGTTTTCTTCCTTGCCCTGCCTGTGGTGTGTTGAGATCTTTTCCCCAGTTCAGATGTCACCTACTCCAGTGAGCCTTCTCTGATCCTCCCCTCATCTCTACTGCCCAGTCCTTCCTGGTATCTCCCATAACATCCTGCCTGTATCGCTATTGTTAATTATTATTATCTACTTAGGTATCCATCTCCTGCATTAGACTGTGAGCTCTCTAGCTCAGGCCAATGTCTGACTTCTCAGCTAGACTATGACTTTTCTGAGGATCAAGACTGTGTCCTCATTCTATTTGTAACTTCAGTTCTGGGCATAAACTAGCACAGAGTAGGGACTCAGTGAAGTCTACTGATTGGATCAAAAACATTACTCAGAAGGACTTTAAAACGTGATGAAATTGTGTCTCATGGAGGGGACATCAATTTAGAGAAAAGAAAGAACATGAAGACATAGAGGAGGGAGACAAACCATAAATGACTCTTAATCTCACAAAACAAACTGGGGGTTGCTGGGGGGAGGTGGGATTGGGAGAGGGGGAGCGGGCTATGGATATTGGGGAGGGGAGGCGAACCATGAGAGACTATGGACTCTGAAAAACAACCTGAGGGTTTTGAAGGGTCAGGGGTGGGAGGTTGGGGGAACAGGTGGTGGGTGATGGGGAGGGCACGTTTTGCATGGAGCACTGGGTGTTGTGCAAAAAGAATGAATACTGTTACGCTGAAAAAATAAATTAAAAAAAAAAAAAAAGAAGAAGAATAATATAAAGGGAAGTACTTAGTAATGTTCTCTGTGGTATTTGAATTATTCAATTTTGGTTAAACAAACAACAATAGGATTCAATTCTTTCCAGTTATTAGCTAAGATGATTTTAATAATTGCCTAATTGACACATATCCTATGTTTAAGTGATACCAGGAGTTTCCCAGTTAACATCTGGAAAAAAAATCTATCAGCTCTAAGACTTCCTTAAAGATTAACTGAAAGCAGCAAACTATGTCTTCAAATCATCTTCATAAAATACAAGATCTTAATTACAGATCAACCCAATGAGTGGTTCATTTTCATATTCCAGGGCATATGTTAATTTATGTCAAGTGAATCCTAAATGATGATTCACCTTGTTATTTTCTTTGTTATTGTTTACTCCTTATTGTTGTTATTTTAGCTCTTCAGCATCAACTTCCCTTCCTCCAATAATACACCCCATTATTTTAAGGGTAGGGTATTTCTTATCCTGTGTAGGTGTCTTGGTGGAGGAGGTCCTACATACAAAGAGAATTAACACCTCAGATTTTCTGACCCAGAGCAGCCAGGTGGGTGGACGCATGAGCTAGGCAGCCATCTAAGACTTAGCCAACTGGATATTCTTGAGACTTTGAACTTGAAGATGTATAGGACGGTGGAAGTTCTTTCATTGTCATGGAAGTCTTGGTATGCTGACCCATGTGTTCTGCTCTATGACTTTTCTAGGCCTCCCAGTGCTGCCTTATATCTAATTTTCTCATTGGTTTCCAGGACTGCATCTCCAACCTTCCATTGATTTTGGGAGCCTGGCATTTTCTGGATGAGTCATCTTTACCTAAATAGCCAATCAATTTCTGTTGCTTAAAACTGAGAATTTTGCCTGAAATACCAGGTAAAAGCAGTCTCCACTTAGGACATACATTTACATGTAGATTAGTAAAAGAATTTGCATTCTTGTGTCATGATTAGTAAGAATTGGTGTTCTCTAAGAATTATTTTCAGATTTATTTTTCTAGAAAATTACAAGATATAGAAGTAAAACTGTGTGATGGACTTCTCCATTTAAATGAATAGTTTTTGTGGACATCATATAATCTACATTTATAACCCACCCACCTCCTCTCCAATCCCCCACCCTCGAGCAACCCTCAGTTTGTTTTGTGAGATTAAGGGTTTCTTGGGGCACCTGGATGGATCAGTGGGAGATTAAGGGTCTCTTATCATTTGTCTCCCTCCTGATCCCATCTTCTTGATCAGGAGGGAGACAAATGATAATCTCCCTGATGGCTAGTGATGATGAGCATTTTTTCATGTGTCTGATAGCCATTTGTATGTCTTCGTAGGAGAAGTGTCTGTTCATATCTTCTGCCCATTTTTTGATATGATTCTCTGTTTTGTGTGTGTTGAGTTTGAGAAGTTCTTTATAGATCCTGGATATCAACCTTTTGTCTGTACTGTCATTTGCAAATATCTTCTCCCATTCCGTGGTTGCCTTTTTGTTTTGTTGACTGTTTTCTTTGCTGTGCAGAAGCTTTTGATCTTGATGAAGTCCCAAAAGTTCATTTTCGCTTTTGTTTCCTTGGCCTTTGGAGACATATCTTGAAAGAAGTTGCTGTGGCTGATATCGAAGAGGTTACTGCCTATGTTCTCCTCTAGGATTCTGATGGATTCCTGTCTCACGTTGAGGTCTTTGATCCATTTCGAGTTTATCTTTGTGTATGGTGTAAGAGAATGGTCGAGTTTCATTCTTCTACATATCACTGTCCAGTTTTCCCAGCACCATTTATTGAAGAGACTGTCTTTTTTCCATTGAATATTTTTTCCTGTTTTGTCGAAGATTATTTGACGATGGAGTTAAGGGTCCATATCTGGGATCTCCACTCTGTTCCACTGGTCTATGTGTCTGTTTTTATGCCAGTACCACGCTGTCTTGGTGATCACATCTTTGTAGTAAAGCTTGAAATCAGGTAACGTGATGCCGCCAGTTTGGTTTTTGTTTTTCAACATTTCCTTAGCAATTCAGGGTCTCTTCTGATTCTATACAAATTTTAAGATTATTTGCTCCAGCTCTTTGAAAAATACCGGTGGAATTTTGATCGGAATGACATTAAAAGTATAGATTGCTCTAAGCAGTATAGACATTTTAACAATGTTTATTCTTCCAATCCAAGAGCATGGAACAGTCTTCCATCTTTTTGTGTCTTCTTCAATTTCTTTCATGAGTGTTCTGTAGTTCCTTGAGTACAGGTCCCTTACCTCTTTGGTTAGGTTTATTCCCAGGTATCTTATGGTTCTTGGTGCTCTAGTAAATGGAATCGATTCTCTAATTTCCCTTTCTGTATTTTCATTGTTAGTGTATAAGAAAGCCACTGATTTATGTACATTGACTTTGTATCCTGCCACGTTACTGAATTGCTGTATGAGTTCTAGTAGTTTGGAGGTGGAGTCTTTGGGGTTTTCCATGTAAAGAATCATGTCATCTGAGAAGAGAGAGACTTTGACTTCTTCCTTGCCAATTTGTATACCTTTTATTCCTCTTTGTTTTCTGATTGCCGTTGCTAGAACTTCTAATACTATGTTGAACAAGAGTGGTGAGAGTGGACATCCTTGTCGTGTTCCTGATCTCAACGGGAAGGTTGCAAGCTCTTTCCCATTAAGGATGACATTTGCTGTGGGTCTTTCATAGATAGATTTTATGAAATTCAGGAATGTTCCCTCTATCCCTATACTTTGAAGCGTTTTCATCAGGAACGGATGCGGGATTTTGTCAAATGCTTTTTCTGCATCAATTGAGAGGACCATGTGGTTCTTCTCTCTTCTCTTATTGATTTGTTCTATCACATTGATTGATTTGCGAATGTTGAACCAACCTTGCAACCCAGGGATGAATCCCATCTGGTCATGGTGGATAATCTTTTTAATGTGCTGCTGGATCCTGTTTGCTAGGATCTTGTTGAGAATCTTTGCATCCATATTCATCAGTGATATTGGTCTGAAATTCTCCCTTTTGGTAGGGTCTTTGCCTGGTTTGGGGATCAGGGTAATGCTGGCTTCATAAAAAGAGTCTGGAAGTTTTCCTTCTGCTTCAATTTTTTGGAACAGCTTCAGGAGAATTGGAGTTATTTCTTCTTTGAAAGTTTGGTAGAATTCCCCAGGGAGTCCGTCAGGTCCTGGGCTATTGTTTTTTGGGAGGTTTTTGATCACTGCTTCAATCTCGTTACTAGATATCGGTCTATTCAGGTTGTCAATTTCTTCCTGGTTCAATTTTGGGAATTTGTAGGTTTCCAGGAATGCATCCATTTCATCTAGGTTGCGTAGCTTATTGGCATATAACTGTTGGTAATACTTTCTGATGATTGTTTCTATTTCCTTGGTGTTAGTTGTGATCTCTCCCTTTTCATTCATAATTTTATTAATTTGGGCTTTCTCTCTTTTCTTTTGGATTAGTGTGGCCAATGGTTTATCGATCTTATTGATTCTTTCAAAAAACCAGCTTCTAGTTTCATTGATACGTTCTACTGTATCTCTCGTTTCCACCTCATTGATCTCTGCTCTAATCTTGATTATTTCCCTTCTTGCCTGTGGAGTTGGTTTGATCTATTGTTGATTCTCCATTTCTTGAAGGTGTAGAGACAGCTGGTGTATTCTGGATTTTTCAATTTTTTTTGAGGGAGGATTGGATGGCTATGGATTTCCCCCTTAGAACCTCCTTTGCTGTATCCCATAGGTTTTGGACTGAAGTGTCTTCATTCTCCTTGGTTTCCATGAATTGTTTAAGTTCATCGTTGATCTCCTGGTTGATCCAAGCATTCTGAAGCAAGGTGGTGTTTCGCTTCCAGGTGTTTGAGTTCCTTCTGAACTTTTCCTTGTGATTGAGTTCCAGTTTCAAAGCATTGTGATCTGAGAATATGCAGGGAATAATGTCTGTCTTTTGGTATCGGTTGAGTCCTGCTTTGTGACCCAGTATGTGGTCTGTTCTGGAGAAGGTTCCTTGTGCACGTGAGAAGAATGAGTATTCTGTTGTTTTAGGGTGGAATGTTCTGTATATGTCTATGAGGTCCATCTGGTCCAATGTTTCATTCAATGCTCTTATTTCTTTATTAATTTTCTGCTTCAATGAATTGTCTATTTCTGAGAGAGGCATATTAAGATCTCCTACTATTATTGTACTCATAGCAATATGACTCTTTATCTTGATTAATAGTTTTCTTATGTAATTGGGTGCTCCCATATTGGGGGCATAGATATTCACAATTGTTAGATCATCTTGGCAGATAGTCCCTTTAAGAATGATGTAGTGTCCTTCTGTATCTCTGACTACAGTCTTTAGTTTAAAATCTAATTTATCTGATATGAGAATCGCTACCCCGGCCTTCTTTTGAGGCCCATTGGCATGAAAGATGCTTCTCCATTCCTTCACTTTCATTCTGGGTGTATCCTTGGGTTCAAAATGGGTCTCTTGTATACAACATATGGATGGGTCCTGTCATTTTATCCAATTTGCAACCCTGTGTCATTTTATGGGTGCATTTAGGCCATTCACATTGAGAGTGATTATTGAGAGATAGGTTTTTATTGACATCGTGTTGCCTTTGAAGTCTTTCTGTCTGTAGATTGTTCCAATATTTCCGTTCAATGATATTCTTAGGATTTTTTCTCTCTTATTGGACCCCCCTTAATATTTCCTGCAGTGTCGGCTTGGTGGTTGCATAGTCCTTCAAGCCTTGCTGGTCTTGGAAACTCTTTATCTCTCCATCCATTTTAAATGTCAGTCTTGCTGGATAGAGTATTCATGGTTGCATTTTCTTCTCATGTATTACTGTGAATATATTTTGCCAGCCCTTCCTGGCTTGCCAGGTCTCTGTGGAAAGATCTGACGTCATACTAATGGGCTTTCCTCTGTATGTAAGGAGCTTCTTTGTCCTAGCTGCTTTTAAGAGGGCCTGTCGTGAAACATAATTCCTCATTTTAACTATAGGGTGTCGTGAGAACTTTTGAGAATCTAAAATCTTGGGAGGAAATCTCTCTGCCTCTAGTACATGAACATTGTTTCCATTCGTGAGATTGGGAAAATTTTCATAGACAACTTCTTCCACTATATCTTCTAGACTTCTTTCTTTTTCCTCCCCTTCAGGGATTCCAATAATTCTGACTTTGGAAAGTTTCATGGAATTGTTTATTTCCCTGATTCTGTTTTTGTGGCTTCTGAGCTGTTTGTTCCAGGCTTCCTCCTGATCCTTTCTCTCTATCTGTTTGTCCTCCAGATCACTAATTCTATCTTCTGTCTCAGTTACCCAAACTTTTAGAGAATTTAGATTAGATTGGAACTCATTGAGAGCATTTTGAACATCCATCCCTGGTGGCTTTCAGTTCTGCCCTAACATAGTGAACATCATCCCTGGTGGCTTTCAGTTCTGCCCTAATCAGTTCTGTTTGGTCATCCATGGCTTTCTCCAACGTAGCTATTGCCCAGATAATTGTTAGTCTGAATTCCTTTTCTGACATATTGTCTATGTCGATAGCCATTAGCTCTGTTGCAGAAGGCCCATCTTCTGTATTTTTCTTCTGTTAGGTATTCCTCCTCCTAGTCATTTTGGTAAGAGATGACTGAACAGATGCAGCTGGACTTATCGATTGTGGTGCAGTCAATGTGCACCCTGGAACGCTTCTGTGCAATCAGGATTCCCCAACCAAATGAGAGAAAAAGGAAAAGAAAAAGAAATAGAGAAGAAGAAAGAAAAAAAAGGGGAAAGATAAAAGGAAAGAGAGAGAGAGAGAGAGAGGAAAAAGGGAAGATAAAAGAGAAGGCTCAGCCCAAATGGACCACAAGGTAAGATTTGTGAAGTATACAAACAAAAACAGACAAACAAAAAGACTGATAAAAGTATATGACAAGAGAAAAAATATATATATATATAAGCAAAAAAAGGGAAGAACCTCATCAGAAAGAATCCCAAGTATAAGATTTATATATTATCAGGACAAACACAAATTCACAGAAACACTGACAGAAGGAAAAATTGGGAGAATGGTTATAAATTCTCATTGTGGGTGAGGAACGTTATTTTGATTCTTCCTGAATGTATCTTGATGTTTTTGTTAAGGGACTCAACTTTCCTAAGTTACAGGGGGATTAGAAACTGGTTTGCCTATAGAGGTAGCATTGATTGGGGAAAGGGGATTACCTTGAAGTTTAACTCTATATGTATAGTAGAAAATAAAAATTAAAAAAGAATAAACTAGACTAAACTAAGTTAAAATTAAAAAAGAATTAAAAAATTAGAAAAGCAAAAGAAAAACACGGGTGTATTTATCAAAAAGTTCAGGTTAGAAGGTTATTAAAAAATTTGATGTACTGGACATCTCAGTGTGGTGGTAAATAGGTTAAAAATTATCTGTATGTATAAAAAAAAAGAACCAGAATATTGGTAAAGCGTTAAAAATAAAAGTTGTATTTATGAAGTAGTGGTGTTTGTTCTCTTGTAGTCTTCTTTTTTTTTTTTTTTTCTTCCTTCCTGGTTGGTTTTCTGGGGGAGGGGCCTGCCACGTGGGTTTTCAGACGATGATGTTCCCTGAGTTAGGTCCTCCCGCTCCCCTCAAGGGGGTGAGCTCTGAGGAAACTGTTTTTTTCAGCCTTTTGTTCTCTGGGGGTTTTTATGTTCTTTCATCTGCTTTCTCTCGCCTTGACAGCTTTTGATGGTTTTTGGAGGTTTAGAGGAGAGCAAACTGCACCCTGACCTCCCTCTCAGAGAGAAGCCTCAGAATGTTTTGCAAAAGCTGCTGGCAGAGTGGGTTCTGAGTCACTGTCCCTGGGGATGCAGGAGTTCCTCATTGTACCCAAAACCAGGGCAGTGGTGGCTGTCTAGGCAGCTCCAGACCGCCAGAGTGGTTCGGACCAGAGATCGCACACTGAGATTTTCCTGCTGTCCCGGGCTGGGAATGTCTGGTTTTTCCGGATGCCAGATCTCCAGGCTAGCGCCTATGAGCACCTGCCACTGGCGTCTTCTGCTCCTGTAGAGATCCAGACGTGTATAATTCTGATCTCAGGCTGATTTCATGGGTGGTCGGAGTTCTTTGGTAGGTAATCAGCTCACTTTAGGGTATAGGTTGAAATGGTGCCTCTTCCTACTTCTCCGCCATCTTGACTCCCCCCAAGATTGCATTTTTTTGATGGCTGCATATTATTCCATTGTGTGTGTGTATGTATGTATGTGTATATATATATATAACACATCTTCTTTATCTAGTCATCTGTTGATGGACATCTAGGTTCTTTCCATAATTTGGCTATTGTGGACATTGCTGCTATAAACTTTTGGGTGCACATGCCCCTTCAGATCACTACATTTGTATATTTAGGATAAATACCCAATAGTGCCATTGCTGGGGCATAGGGTAGCTCTATTTTTTAACTTTTTTGAGGAAATTCCATTCTATTTTCCAGAGTGGTTGCACCAGCTTGCATTCCCACCAATAGTGTAGGAGGGTTCCCCTTTCTCCGCATCCTCCCCAACATCTGTCATTTCCTGACTTGTTAATTTTAGCCGTTCTGACTGGTGTGAGGTTGTATCTCATTGTGGTTTTGATTGGTATTTCCCTGATGCCATGTGATGTGGAGCACTTTTTCATGTGTCTGTTATCCATCTGGATGTCTTCTTTGCATAAATGTCTGTTCATATCCTCTGCCCATTTCTTGATTCAATTATTTGTTCTTCAGGTGTTGAGTTTGCTGAGCCCTTTATAGATTTTGTATACTAGCTTTTTGTCTGATATGTCTTCTCCCATTCTGCCAGTTGTCTTTTGGTTTTGTCAACTGTTTCCATTGCTGTGCAAAAGGATTTGATCTAGATGAAGTCCTAATAGTTCATTTTTGCCCTTTCTTCCCTTGCCTTTGGCAATGTTCCCAGGAAGAAGTTGCTGTGGCTGAGGTCGAAGAGGTTGCTGCCTGTACTCTCCTCAGAGATTTTGATGGATTCCTTTCTCACATTGAGATCCTTCATCCATGTTGAGTCTATTTTCATGTGTGATGTAAGGAAATGGTCCAGTTTCATTTTTCTGCATGGAGCCATCCAATTTTCCCAACAGCAGTTGTTGAAGAGACTGTCTTTTATCCATTGGATGTTCTTTCCTGCTTTGTTGAAGATTAGTTGACCATAGAGTTGAGGGTCTATTTCTTGTATCTCTATTCTGTTCCATTGATCTATGTGTCTGTTTTGTGCCAGTAGCTTACTGTCTTGGTGATGATAGCTTTGTAATAGAGCTTGAAGTCTGGAATTGTGATTCCACCAACTTTGGCTTGCTTTTTCAATATTCCTCTGGCTAGTTGAGGTCTTTTCTGGTTCTGTATAAATTTTAGGATTAGTTGTTCCATATATTTGAACAAAATGGATGAGATTTTGATAGGGATTGCATTAAACGTGTAGATCGCTTTATGTAGCATAGACATTTTCACAATATTTGTTCTTCCAATCCATGAGCATGTGACATTTTTCCATTTCTTTGTCTCAATTTCTTTCATGAACACTTTATAGTTTTCTGAGTATAGATTCTTTGCCTCTTTGGTTAGGTTTATTCCTGGGTATCCTATGGTTTTGGGTGCCACTGTAAATGGGATTGCCTCCTTAATTTCTCTTTCTTCTGTCCTGTTGTTGGTGTAAAGACATGCAACTGATTTCTGTGCATTGATTTTATATCCTGACACTTAACTGAATTCTTGTACAAGTTCTTGCAGATTTGGAGTGGTGCCTTTTGGGATTTCCACATATAGTATCATATCATCTGCGAAGAGTGATAGTCAACTTCTTCTTTGTGATTTGGATGCTTTTAATTACTTTTTTTCTTTTCTTTTCTTTTCTTTTCTTTTTTTTGCCTGATTGTTAAGGCTAGGACTTCTAGTACTATGTTGAATAGCAGTGGTGATAATGGACATCCCTGCCATGTTCCTGAACTTAGCGGAAAAGCTCTCAGTTTTTCTCCATTGAGAATGATAGTCTCACGGTGGATTTTTCATAGATGGCTTTGATGCTATTGAAGTATGTGCCCTCTATCCCTACACTTTGAAGAATTTTGATCAGGAAAAAATGCTGTACTTTGTCAAATGCTTTTCCAGCATCTATTGAGAGTAACATATGGTTCTTGTTCTTTGTTTTATTAATGTACCATATCACATTGATTGATTTGTGAATGTCGAACCAACCTTGCAGCCCTGGAATAAATCCCACTTGGTCATGGTGAATAGTCCTTTTAATATACTGTTGGATCCTATTGGCTAGTATTTTGGTGAGAATTTTTGCATCTGTGCTCATCAAGGATATTGGTCTGTAGTTCTCTTTTGTGATGGGATCTTTGTCTGGTTTTTGGATCAAGGTAATGCTGGCCTCATAAAATGAGTTTGGAAGTTTTCCTTCCATTTCTATTTTTTGGAACAGTTTCAGGAGAATAGGAATTAATTCTTCTTTAAATGTTTGGTAGAATTCTGCTGGGAAGCTGTCTAGCCCTGGGCTCTTGTTTGTTGGGAGATTTTTGATGAGTGCTTCAATCTCCTTACTGGTTATGGTTCTGTTCAGGTTTTCTGTTTCTTCCTGGTTCAGTTGTGGTAGTTTATATGTCTCGAAGAATGCATCGATTTCTTCCAGATTGCCAAACTTGCTGGCATATAGTTGTTCATAATATGGTCTTATAATTGTTTGTATTTCTTTGCGGTTGTGATATCTCCTCTTTCATTCATGGTTTTATTTATTTGGGTTCTTTCTCTTTTCTTTCTGATAAGTCTGGCCAGAGGTTTATCAATCTTATTCTTTTTTTAAAAGCTTTTATTTATTTTTTTGACAGACAGAGATCACAAAGTAGCCAGAGAGGTAGGCAGAGAGAGAAAAGGGAAGCAGGCTCCCTGCTGAGCAGAGAGCCCGATGCGGGGCTTGATCCCAGGACTCTGGGATCATGACCTGAGCTGAAAGCAGAAGCTTTAACCCACTGAGCCACCCAGGTGCCCCAATCTTATTAATTCTTTCAAGGAACCATCTCCTAGTTTCATTGTTTTGTTCTTTGTTTGTTTGTTTGTTTGTTTCTATTTTATTGACTTATGCTCTGATATTTATTATTTCTCTTCTCCTGTTGGGATTAGGCTTTCTTTGTTGTTCTATCCCCAGCTTCCTTAGGTGTAGAGTTGGGTTGTGTATTTGAGACCTTTCTTGTATCTTGAGAAAGGCTTGTATTGCTCTATATTTTCCTCTCAGGACTGCCTTTGCTGTGTCCCACAGATTTCGAAGTGTTGTGTTTTCATTATCATTTGTTTCCATGGATTTTTTCATTTCTTCTTTAATTTCTGTTTGACCCATTCATTCTTTAGAAAGATGCTCTTTTGCCTCCATGCATTTGGGTTCTTTCCAAATTTCCTCTTGTGATTGAGTTCTAGCTTCAGAGCATTGTGGTCTGAAAATATGCAGGGAATGATCCCAGTCTTTTGATACCGGTTGAGACCTGATTTATGACCCAGGCTGTGATCTATTCTGGAGAATGTTCCATGTGCACTGGAGAAGAATGTGTATTCTGTTGCTTTGGGATGGAATGTTCTGAATATATCTGTGATGTCCATCTGTTCCAGTTTGTCATTTAAGGCCTTTATTTCCTTGTTGATCTTTTGCATGGATGATCTATCCATTTCAGTGAGGAGAGTATTAAAGTCCCCTACTATTATTGTATTATTGTTGATGTGTTTCTTTGATTTTGCTATTAATTGGGTTATATAGTTGACTGCTCCCATGTTAGGGGCATAGATTTTTTTAAAATTGTTAGATATTCAGAGTCCCTGGGTGGCTCAGTGGGTTAAGCCTCTGCCTTTGGCTGAAGTCATGGTCTCAGAGTCCTGAGATCCAGCCCAACACCAGGCTCTCTCCTCAGCAGGGAGCCTGCTTTCCCCTCTCTCTCTCTGCCTGCCTCTCTGCCTACTTCTGATTTCTCTGTCACTAAATTAAAAAAAATAATTTCTAAAATTGTTAGATCTTCCTGTTGGACAGCCCCTTTGAGTATGTTATGTTGTCCTTCCTCATCTCTTATTATACTCTTTAGCTTAAAATCTAATGGATCTGATATAAGGATTGCCACCCCAGCTTTCCTTTGATGTCCCTTAGCATGGTAAATTGTTTTGCACGCCTCACTTTTGTTTTTTAAATTGTAGTATAATCAACATACAGTTTTGTATTAATTTCAGGTATACAATACGATGATTCAACGATTTTACATATTCCTCAGTCTTACAACAGTAAGTATATTCTTAATCCCCTTCATTTCACCCACTCTCTTCCATCTATCTTCTAGCAGTCATCAATTTGTTCTCTGTATTTAAGGGTTTGTTTTGTTTTGTTTCTGTTTTTGTTTTTGGTCATTTGTCCCTTTTTTTCTTTGCTCATTTGTTTTGATTAATAGATTCCACATATAAATGAAATCACATGGTGTTCATCTTTCTCTGATTCAGAAATACACACACATCACTTCTACTTCATCCATTATCTCTTGATGGGCTCTTGGGTTGCTTCCACATCTTGGTTATTGTAAATAATGCCGCAATAAACATAGAAGAATATATATCTTTTCGATTCAGGGTTTCATATTATTTTTATTTTTTTAGTTTCTTTTCAGCGTAACAGTATTCATTGCTTTTGAACCACACCCAGTGCTCCATGCAATACGTGTCCTCCCGATTACCCACCACCTGGTTCCTGAACCTCCCACCCCAGGCCCTTCAAAACCCTCAGGTTGTTTTTCAGAGTCCATAGTCTCTCATGGTTCATCTCCCCTTCCAGTTTCCCTCAACTCCCTTCTCCTCTCCATCTCCCCATGTCCTCCATGTTCTTTGTTATGCTCCACAAATAAGAGAAACCATATGATGGTTTCTGCTTGACTTATTTCACTCAGCATAATCTCTTCCAGTCCCATCCATGTTGCTACAAAAGGTGGGTATTCATCCTTTCTGATGGAGGCATAATACTCCATCATGTATATGGACCACATCTTCCTTATCCATTCGTCTGTTGAAGGGCATCTTGGTTCTTTCCACAGTTTGGCGACCGTGGCCATTGCTGCAATAAACAATGGGGTACAGATGGCCCTTCTTTTCACTACATCTGCATCTTTGGGGTAAATACCCAGCAGTGCAATTGCAGGGTCATAGGGAAGCTCTATTTTTAATTTCTTGAGGCATCTCCACACTGTTCTCCAAAGTGGCTGTACCAACTTGCATTCCCACCAAGAGTGGAAGAGGGTTCCCCTTTCTCCACAACCTCTCCCACACACGTTGTTTCCTGTCTTGCTAATTTTGGCCATTCTAACTGGTGTCAGGTGGTATCTCAATGTGGTTTTAATTTGAATCTCCCTGAAGGCTAGTGATGATGAACATTTTTTCATGTGTCTGATAGCCATTTGTATGTCTTCGTTGGAGAAGTGTCTGTTCATATCTTCTGCTCATTTTTTGATATGATTCTCTGTTTTGTGTGTGTTGAGTTTGAGGAGTTCTTTATAGATCCTGGATATCAACCTTTTGTCTGTACTGTCATTTGCAAATATCTTCTCCCATTCCATGGGTTGCCTCTTTGTTTTGTTGACTGTTTCCTTTGCTGTGCAGAAGCTTTTGATCTTGATGAAGTCCCAAAAGTTCATTTTCTCTTTTATTTCCTTGGCCTTTGGAGATATATCTTGAAAGAAGTTGCTGTGGCTGATATTGAAGTGGTTACTGCCTATGTTCTCCTCTAGTATTCTGATGGATTCCTGTCTCACGTTGAGGTCTTTTATCCATTTCGAGTTTATCTTTGTGTATGGTGTAAGAGAATGGTTGAATTTCATTCTTCTACAAATGGATGTCCAGTTTTCCCAGCACCATTTATTGAAGAGACTGTCTATTTTCCATTGTATATATATTTTTTGTTTTGTCGACGATTATTTGACCATAGGGTTGAGGGTCCATATCTGGGCTCTCCACTCTGTTCCACTGGTCTATGTGTCTGTTTATATGCCAGTACCATGGTGTCTTGGTGATCACAGCTTTGTAGTCCAACTTGAAATCAGGTAACGTGATGCCCCAAGTTTTGTTTTTGTTTTTCAACATTTCCTTAGCAATTCGGGGTCTCTACTGATTCCATAAAAATTTTAGGATTATTTGCTCCAGTTCTTTGAAAGTACCAGTGGAATTTTTATTGGAATGGCGTTAAAAATGCTGGACTTTGTCAAATGCTTTTTCTGCATCAATTGAGAGGACCATGTGGTTCATCTCTGTTCTCTTATAGATTTGTTTTATTAGATTGACGTGTGAATGTTGAACCATCCTTGTAACCCAGGGATGAATCCCACTGGGTCATGGTGTATAATGTTCTTAATGTGTTGCTGGATCCTGTTTGCTAGGATCTTGTTGACAATCTTAGCATCCATATTCATCAGTGATATTGGTCTGAAATTCTCCTTTTTGGTAGGTTCTTTGCCTGGTTTGGGGATCAGGGTAATGCTGGCTTCATAAGAAGAGTCTGGAAGTTTTCCTTCCACTTCAATTTTTTGAAACAGCTTCAGGAAAATTGGTGTTATTTCTCCTTTGAAAGTTTCATAGAATTCCCCAGGGAATCCATCAGGTCTTGGGCTCTTGTTTTTTGGGAGGTTTTTGATCAGTGCTTCGATCTTTTTACTAGATATCAGTCTATTCAGACTGTCAATTTCTTCCTGGTCCAATTTGGGGAGTTTATAGTTTTCCAGGAATGCATGTATTTCATCTAGGTTGCTTAGCTTATTGGCATATAACTGTTGGTAATAATTTCTGATGATTGTTTCTATTTCCTTGGTGTTAGTTGTGATCTCTCCCTTTTCATTCATAATTTTATTAATTTGGGCTTTCTCTCTTTTCTTTTGGACTAGTGTGGCCAATGGTTTATCGATCTTATTGATTCTTTCAAAAAACCAGCTTCTAGTTTCATTGATACGTTCTACTGTATCTCTCGTTTCCACCTCATTGATCTCTGCTCTAATCTTGATTATTTCCCTTCTTGCCTGTGGAGTTGGTTTGATTTGTTGTTGATTCTCCAGTTCTTGAAGGTGTAGAGACAGCTGGTGTATTCTGGATTTTTCAATTTTTTTGAGGGAGGCTTGGATGGCTATGTATTTCCCCCTTAGAACCGCCTTTGCTGTATCCCATAGGTTTTGGACCGAAGTGTCTTCATTCTCCTTGGTTTCCATGAATTGTTTAAGTTCATCTTTGATCTCCTGGTTGATCCAAGCATTCTGAAGCAAGGTGGTCTTTCGCTTCCAGGTGTTTGAGTTCCTTCCGAACTTTTCCTTGTGATTGAGTTCCAGTTTCAAAGCATTGTGATCTGAGAATATGCAGGGAATAATGTCAGTCTTTTGGTATCGGTTGACTCCTGCTTTCTGACCCAGTATGTGGTCTATTCTGGAGAAGGTTCCATGTGCACGTGAGAAGAATGAGTATTCTGTTGTTTTAGGGTGGAATGTTCTGTATATGTCTATGAGGTCCATCTGGTCCAATGTTTCATTCAATGCTCTTATTTCTTTATTAATTTTCCGCTTCGATGATCTGTCTATTTCTGAGAGAGGCGTATTAAGATCCCCTACTATTATTGTATTCATATCAATATGACTCTTTATCTTGAGTAATAGTTTTCTTATGTAATTGGGTGCTCCCATATTGGGGGCATAGATATTCACAATTGTTAGATCATCTTGGCGGATAGTCCCTTTAAGAATGATGTAGTGTCCTTCTGTATCTCTGACTACAGTCTTTAGTTTAAAATCTAATTTATCTGATATGAGAATCGCTACCCCGGCCTTCTTTTGAGGCCCATTGGCATGAACGATGCTTCTCCATCCTGATCCAAGCATTCTGAAGCAAGGTGGTCTTTCGCTTCCAGGTGTTTGAGTTCCTTCGGAACTTTTCCTTGTGATTGAGTTCCAGCTTCAAAGCATTGTGATCTGAGAATATGCAGGGAATAATGTCAGTCTTTTGGTATCGGTTGAGTCCTGCTTTGTGACCCAGTATGTGGTCTATTCTGGAGAAGGTTCCTTGTGCACTTGAGAAGAATGAGTATTCTGTTGTTTTAGGGTGGAATGTTCTGTATATATCTATGAGGTTCATCTGGTCCAATGTTTCATTCAATGCTGTTTTCTGCTTCGATGAACTGTCTATTACTGAGAGAAGCATGTTAAGATCTCCTACTATTAATGTATTCATTTCAAGATGAATCTTTATCTTGATTAACTGTTTTATTATGTAATTGGCTGTCCCGTGATGTGGGTGTAGATATTTACAATTGTTAGATCATCTTGGTGGATAGTCCCTTTAAGAATTATGTAGTGTCCTTCTGTATCTCTGACTACAGTCTTTAGTTTAAAATCTAATTTATCTGATATGAGAATCGCTACCCCGGCCTTCATTTGAGGCCCATTGGCATGAAAGATGCTTCTCCATCCCTTCACTTTCAGTCTGGGTGTATCTTTAGGTTCAAAATGCGTCTCTAGTTGACAACATATGAATGGGTCCTGTCATTTTATCCAATCTACAACCCTGTGTCATTTTATGGGCGCATTTAGGCCATTCACACAGAGTGATTTTTGATAGATACCTTTTTATTGACATCGTGTTACCTTTGAAGTCTTTCTGTCTGTAGATGGTCTCTATATTTCTGTTCAATGATATTCTTAGAATTTTTTTTCTTTTCTAGAACCCCCCCTTAATATTTCCTGCAGTGTCGGCTTGGTGGTTGCATAGTCTTTTAAGCCTTGCCGGGCATGGAAACTCTTTATCTCTCCATCCATTTTGAATGTCAGCCTTGCTGGATAAAGTAATCTTGGCAGCATGTTCTTCTCATTTAGTGTCCTGAATATATTCTGCAGCCTTTCCTGGCTTTCCAGGTCTCTGTGGACAGGTCTGACATTATTCTAATGGGCTTTCCTCTGTATGTAAGGAGCTTCTTTGTCCTAGCTGCTTTCAAGAGGGTCTGCCTACAATTATAATTCTTCATTCTTACTATGAGGTGTCGCAAGGACTTTCAAGAATCTATAATCTTGGGGGGAAACTGTTCTGCCTCTAGTACATGAACGCTGTTTCCATTCGTGAGATTGGGAAAATTTTCATAGACAACTTCTTCCACTATATCTTCTAGACTTCTTTCTTTCTCCTCTCCTTCAGGGATTCCAATAATTTTGATGTTGCAACATTTCATGGCATCATTTATTTCCCTGATTCTGTTTTCGTGACTTCTGAGCTGTTTGTTCCAGGCTTCCTCCTGATCCTTTCTCTCTATCTGTTTGTCCTCCAGATCACTAATTCTATCTTCTGTCTCAGTTACCTTAGCTTTTAGAGAATTTTGATTAGATTGGAACTCTCTGAGAGCATTGTGAACATCATCCCTGGTGGCTTTCAGTTCTGCCCTAATCAATTCTGTTTGGTCATCCATGGCTTTCTCCAACCTAGCTATTGCCTGGATAATTATTAGCCTGAATTCCTTTTCTGACATATTGTCTATGCCGATAGCCATTAGCTCTGTTGCAGAAGGCCCATCCTCTGTATTTTTCTTCTGTTGGGTATTCCTCCTCCTAGTCATTTTGGTGAGAGATGACTGAACGGATGTAGCTGGATGTATCAACTGTGGTGCACTCAAGGTGCACTCTGGAACGCTTCTGAGCAATCAGGATTCCCCACCCAAATGAGAGAAAAAAAAAAAAAAGAAAAATAAAGAAAAATAAAAAGAGAGAGAGAGACAGGAAAAAAAGGGAAGATAAAAGAGAAGGCTCAGCCCAACTGGTCCCCAAGGTCAGATTCATGAGGTATACAAACAAAAACAGACAAACAAAAAGACTGATAAAATTATATGACAAGAGAAAGAAAACATTTACATATAAAAGCAAGAAAATGAAATTCCCTCGACAAAAAGAACGCCACGTATAAGATTTATATACTATCAGGACAAACACAAATACACAGAAAGAGTTGCGGAAGGAAAAGATGGGAGAGTGGTTATAAATTCTCAGTGTGGGTGAGGAAGGTTATTTTGATTCTTCCTGGATGTATCTTGATGTCTTTGTTAAAGGACTCAACTTTCCTAAGATAAAGGGGATTAAAATTGGTTTACCTATAGGGGTAGCATTGATTGGGGAAAGGGGATTACCTTGAAGTTTAAGTCTATATGTATATTAGAAAATACAAATTAAAAAAGAATAAACTAGACTAAACCAAACTAAAATTAAAAAAAAAATTAAAAGTAGAAAAGCAAATGAAAAACATGGGTGTATGTATCAAAAAGTCAGGTCAGAAGGTTATTAAGGAATTTGATGTACTGGACATCTCAGTGTGATGGTAAATAGGTTAAAAAATTATCTATCTGTATATAAAAAAATGAACCAAAATAGTGGGAACTAGTTAAAAATAAAAGTTGTATCTATGAAGTAGTGGTGGTTGTTCTCTTGTTGTCTTTTTTTTTTTTTTTTTTTCTTTCCTGGTTGGTTTTCTGGGGGAGGGGTCTGCCACGTCGGTTTTCAGTCAATGACATTCCCTGAGTTAAGCCTTCTCGCGCCCCTCAAGGGGGTGGGCTCTGGGGAAACCAGTTTTTTCAGGCTTTTGTTCTCTGGAGGTTTTTATGTTTGTTCATCTGTTTTCTCTCACTTGACAGCGTTTGGTGGTTCTTGGAGGTTTAGAGGATTGCAAACTGCACCACGACCTCCCTCTCAGAGAGAAGCCTCAGAATGCTCTGCAGAGCTGCTGGCAGAGTAGGTTCTGAGTCACAGTCCCTGGGGATGCAGGATTTCCTCCTTGTACCCAAATCCACGGCAGCTGTGGCTGTTTGGGCAGCTCCAGACCACCAGAGAGGTTCCAAGCAGCGATCACACACTGAGATTTTCCTGCTGGCCTGGGCTGGGAGTGCCTCATTTTTCTGGGTCCGAGAGTTCCTGGCTAGCGCCTGTGAGCACCTCTCCCAGGGGAGGGTGTGGGGCGCACCCATCTCAGGAACACTGTCTGGCGAGGCTCCCAGCCCCTCATGGGAGCCGGACCCCACGCGTTCTCAGGTGCGCTGATGGCTCAGGGACCAATATGCTCTGTCGCACTCTCTCTGGCTCAGTGCCAGGGGAGGCTGTCCTGGGTCTGGGGTCTTAAGCCCCTGTCCCTAACCCCCTGATTCCCACAATTTCCCCCCACGATCTTTTGCTCTTTTTTTTTTTTTTTTTTTGAGTGCTTTCAACCAGACTCCAAGTTAATGCTGGTCCCCAGATGCAGGGCACTCTCGTATTGGGGTATTACTTTCCAATCAGTCACCTCTGGTGGCTCCCTCCCCCTTTTGTTTATCTTCTGATATCAGTCTGGCGCTCCCAGTCCACTTTACCTGCCCACTGGCGTCTTCTGCTCCTGTAGAGATCCAGACGTGTATAATTCTGATCTCAGGCTGATTTCATGGGTGGTTGGAATTCTTTGGTAGGTAATCAGCTCACTTTAGGGTACAGGTTGAAATGGCGCCTCCTCCTACTTCCCTGCCATCTTGACTTCTCCACCCCCTCTCTTTAAATCTGGAGGAGACTTTGGGTATAAAATGACTTTCTTGTAGACAGCATATTGATGGGTTTGGGGTTTTTTTTTTTTTAATCCATTCTGATACCCCATGTCTTTTGATTGGGGGTATTTAGCCCATTTACATTCAGGGTAACTGTTGAGAGATATGAATTTAGTGTCATTGTAATGCCTGTAAGGTGACTATTACTGCATATTGTCTCTGTTCCTTTCTGATCTACTAATTTTAGGGTCTCTCTTTGCTTAGAGGACCCCTTTCAGTATTTCTTGTGGAACTGGCTTGTTGTTGACAAATTCTTTTAGTTTTTGTTTGTTAGTTTAGTTTTTTCTCTCCTCCTATTTTCAATGATAGCCTAGCTGGATATGGTATTCTTGGCTGCATGTTTTTCTCATTTAGTGCTCTGAATATATCACGCCAGTTCTTTCTGGCCTGCCAGGTCTCTGTGGATAAGTCAGCTGCCAATCTAATATTTTTACCATTATAAGTTCAGACTTCTTGTCCTGGACTGCCTTCAGGATTTTCTTTTTGTCACTAAGACTTATAAATTTTACTATTAGATGATGGTCTGTGGACCTACTGTTATTGATTTTGAGAGGGGTTCTCTGTGCCTCTTGGAAATTTGATTTTGATGCTTGTTGCTTTTGCCATATTAGGGAAATTCTCTACAATATTTCTCTCCGATATACCTTCTGCTACTCTCTCTCACTTTCTTCTTCTTCTGGAATCCAAATTATTCTAACGTTGTTTCATCTTATGGTATCACTTATCTCTTGAATTCTCCCCTCGTGGTCCAGTAGTTGTTTCTCTCTCTCTTTGCTCAGCTTCTTTATTTTCTGTCATTTGGTCTTTTATATCACTAATTCTCTCTTCTGCATCATTTATCCTTAGCAGTAAGAGCCTCACTTTTTATTGCACCTCATTAATAGCTTTTTCGATTTCAGCTTGCTTAGATTTTAGTTCTTTTATCTCTCCAGAATGGGTTTGATTTCTCCAGACACGGTTTCTCTATTATCTAGCACCTTGAGAATTGTCATTCTGAAGTCGAAATCTGACATATTGCCTATGTCTGTACTGATTAGATCCCTAGCCTTTGGTACTGCCTCTTGTTCTTGTGTGTGTGTGTGTGTGTGTGTGTGTGTGTGTGTGTGTGTGGTGAGGTTGTCTGCCTTGTTTTTTTTTTCCTAGATAAGAATATATGAAGGAGAGAGTAAAACATTAAAAAGGTGGCAAAGACCCTAGGGAAATATGCTTTAACTAAATCAGAAGAGACCCCAAATTGTGGGGGGAAGAAAGGGGGTAAAAAGAAGTTCAGGGGAAAAAAAGAAAAATATAAAAAAAAAGGAAAATATATATATTACACTGGTGAAGAGAACAGAGTCACAGAGTCACCCACTTAATTCTGGGAGTATTGTGGTCTCTTAGAAGAAACTACCTTCCAAAATTTTATAGAATTATATATATATAATTATTAATTATTATAGAATTATATATAATTATATATATTATAGAATTATTAATTATATACATATATATATTTATATACATATGCATACACAAACAAAATACACAAAATAAGTGTAAACATGAAGAAGGGATGGAATATGACTAAAAAGATGAAATTAAAAAGAAAATTTCTAAAATAGGAGTGGATAAGATAAGTTGGTTTGAAGTATAAAGAAAAAGAAAGTGGAGAGAATTTTCTCAGGCTGGAGACTAGAACAAATCCCTGTGCCTGATTATGGTATATTTTGATCTATTAGAAGAAGTTGTATCCCAGATTTTTTTTTAGAAGAGAAAACCTTGTGTGTATAAAAAAGTCAAGTTAGATACAATGAAAGGTAAAATATGCTTATATTAATGAAGGTTCAAAAATATTTTTATGAAATGTAATGTTAAGATAAACTAGATAAAAATGATAAAAGAGGAAAGATTAAAAATTTTAAAAAATTTTAGCATAAGAAAAAAATAAAATAAAAAAATAATTAACTTTGCAAGACTAAAGAATCAGGGGGAGAAATCCATGAATTCCATGTTTTGCTTTCTCCTCCTCTGGAATTCCACTGTTCTGCTTGGTAAGCAAACTTGGTCTTGGCTGGATTTCTTGCTGATCTTCTGGGGGGGGGGGGGGTCCTGTTGTAGTGATTCTCGATTGTCTTTGTCCAAGGCAGAATTTCACCGCCCTTACCAGGGGCTGGGCTAAGTAATCCACTTGGGTTCACTTTCAGGAGCTTTTGTTCCCTGAATGCTTTCTATAGAGTTCTGGAGGATGGGAATGAAATGGCTGTCTCCCAATCTCTGGCTTGGAGCAGCTGAGAGCTTGGGGCCCCACTCCTCAGTGCGCCCTCGGAGGAAAGCGCTCGATCACTCCTGTCTCCCTGGCCTCTGGCCATGCTCCGAGCTCACCCAGCCTGTGGCCAAGCTTCTCTCTCTCTGGCACACAGCCCTGTCAGGAGTCTCCAAACCCAGCAGATCCCTGCACTCTTCCAGGGGGGTCTTCCCAGATCTTGTGGGGTCCCCACTCAAAGAGCAGTGTCCTGACTGTCCCATGGATCACAGTTTAAGGTAACCCCGAGTTAAGAACTCACTCCTTGGCTCCATTTCTGTAACTGGCTTCACCGCTCTAACACCTGTGAGCTCTGTGACACTCGGACACTCCTGATCCTTCTGTGATCCCGCAGGACCTGAGAACATGCTGTCCCAGCATGGGCTTCACCCCGACTTAGGCTCTGGAGTGATGTCCCTCAGTGGAGCAGACATTAAAAGTTCTGATTTTGTGCTCCATTGCCCAGCTGCTTGCTGGGAGCCGGCCCCTCCCCCCACGGTCTCTCTTCCTGTGTATTCACTTCTCCACAGGTCCTGCCTTTCAGAAAGTGGTTGATTTTCTGCTTCTAGAATTGCTGCTCTTCTTCTCTTCGATCTCCTGTTGGATTTGTAGGTGTTTGGAATGGTTTGATAAACTAGCTCATCTCCTGCTACCTAATGTCATCTCAGCCTGCTACTCCTCTGCCATCTTGACTCCTCCTCCTGCATTCATTTGTAGAAAATCTAGCACCTGGTCCTAAATTAAGGAGTACATCTTACCTAATATTAAACCTAATAGTGGCATTTTGTGTAATGGGGGAAGAGGTGAGGTCATGAGCACGTTTTCACAGGCTTCTCACCTATGAAACTTCATCTCTCTCCAGCCTTTGTACATCGTCCTTCTATGCAAGTTGTATTTACTATCTAGAGAGTTTCCATGATTCTTGATTTCTCCAACGTTATCATTCAAAGATAATTTTTTGAATTTATAAAAGGTCCTATGATACTTACTTATGGCCTTCATTTTTCTAATGTTGATGTGTTACCAGGATTCGCCACTGAAATGTTAATACTGTTCTGATGTTAAAAAAAAGAAAAGAAAAAAAGAAAGAAAAAGGAAATATATCCAAAGCAGATGACATTGTGATTGAAATGCACAGCTGCAAAGACATCTGCTTGAGTAAATTTAGAAAAATGATTAGGTTTTTTCCCCTTAAAGCATTTCTTTGTTATCAAGCATCCATCAGACATATCAAAATGGCTAGTATATTTTTGAAAACTTTTTCAAGTCTGTCCTAAAGTGAAATTCTCATATAAAATGATTTATAATCAAGTTTAACATATTAAATCTCCTCACTTAACAGATATTTGGAAAGAAAAGACTATTAGGAAATCTTTCTGGAGGAGAAAAATATGTTTTTGGTGTCTACAGTAATATAGCATCTGGAAAATGAGGACATTGGGTTTCTTGTTTCTTAGATGTTGAGTTTGGCATTTCATCCTTAGGGAGGGGCATCCTTTTTTTCTTATGAATTTTAGATAGATGCAGATTCTCAGGAGCACAGCATACATATTGAGTGAATTCAAAATTTTACGGTAAGAGTTGATATAAAAATTTAATTTTTTAGATCATAGCTGTCTTTTTTTAAGAAAATAAGTATGCAAAGATCAATAAAAATAGACTATGTCACAGAAGTTCACTGGGGCTGGCTCTCTATGGCAATATCCAAGTGAAGATCCACAGTGTGTCTAGCATACAAAAAGATCTTACTTCTGAGGATAGGCACAATGAGCTTATCTGATAGGAAAATTTGCATCAAAAGTTGAATTTTTGCACATATTAAAATTAATAGAATAATCATGAGAACTAGGACTGATGTGCAGGCACAAGATAATTTAGTCAACCTGAAGAAACCCCAAATCCTTCTGAACTGAAAAACTCTGATGAGTGACAATTAGAAAGTAAAATACCTTAACTTTTAGACTATCTGGAAACTAAGAATTGGCAGTTCTAAACATACAGAAACATTCCAGTATGGATGTTCAAAAGGTAAACAAATGATCTCTGATAGCAGAGACAGAATTTGGGGGCAAGAAATGGTTAAAATTAGATGGGGGAAGATCTACCAGGCATTCTCCTTTGTGTCTGGTAGCAACACCCATGTAAGAGGAGTTGAAGGGAATCACAGTGGATAGGTGGGGCAGATTATGATTTCATAAACAGTGAATAAGCTCTTTAAGAAGACAGGGAGGTCTCTTTATATTTTAGAAAGATTTTGAGGGAAGAAGGGTAGAATTTTAACATTTGGATTCATAACACATTAGTTAAATTGAAAACATTGTACTAAACAACATTCCTGAAAAATGCTCATGGAGATATTAATGAACAAATGATTTTGTTTATTCCACAAATAGTGATTGACTGCTGACCCTGAGCCTGTGCTGGGTATAAGCCCAAGAATGAGGAATGGTAGAATCGTTTGATAAGTATTTAACATCAATAATGGCAGGAGTTGCAGTTTTCACATGGCCCTCGATACAAAAATTTTCTGCAAAATAGAAAAGAATGGGAAGTAGAAAACTATGTGGTCATCACAGTTTAATGGTATGACTTGTTCAGTAAATATGTTTGGTTTGATTTTGTGTAAATTGTATCCAATTTGTGTAAATTGGATACAATTTACACAAAACAAAACAAAAATCTGAAATTCTCCTGCAGACAACATCAAGAGTTGCTAAGTGTTTCTCTCATTCTTTGGGACCTTTTGGTCTCTCATTTCCCGCACTCAGTCCTGGTTTCTTGGGCTCTGTCTTCTGGAACACGTGAATTCAATTTTCTGTCATCAGGAAAACATGATCCTTTCTGGTATGTGACCTATGGATGGAATTATAAAGCTCTAAAGCCCTGCACTCTTCCCTGGTTAGAATCTTGAAACACATACCCAGTTCATATCAGGTTCCCCATTTGTTACTGAGAAAGGGTCTTAAACACCTGGGGCTCTCACATTATCTTCTTTTTAAAAAGTGCCCACCCAGGGGGGCCTGGGTGACTCAGCCCATTAAGCATGTGCCTTCAGCTCAAGTCCTGATCCCAGGGTCCTTGGATGATAATTGGCCTAGAGACAAGATGGGGCTCCCTGCTCAGTAGGGAGACTGATTCTCCTTCTCCCTCTGTCCCTACCCCTCTCCCTCCACCCATCCTCTCCCCCTGCTCTCACTCTCTCTTTCAAATAAATAAGCTAAAAACAAAAAAAAAAAAAAAGCAAACAAACAAAAACCCAACTCTGCCCCAAATCATCAAAGGTACATGCTATGTTTTCTACTGGAAACACCCACCTAGGACATCACAAAGCATTCTTTTGAGTATCATTATGGGTTCCTGAATGTTTGTTTATTCAAAGTCTTATAATCCATATCAGTCATTCTGATCTTGCTAGACAGTCACACTGGGTTGTCTCCAGCATCTGGTGGTATTCATTTTCCAGGGCTGCTACAACAAAGTACCACAAACGAGGTGGCTTAAAATAACAGACATTTATTTTCTGATTTCTTAAGTTTGTAAGTCTAAAATCAAGGTGTTGGTGCTCCCTCTGGACAACTCCCTGACAGAATCCTCCCTTGTTTCTTCTAGCTTCTGGTGGCTCCAGGGATCACTTGGCTTATGGCTACATGACTCCAATCTCTGCCTCTGTTTTTACATGGCCTTCTTTGTGTCTTCTCCTCTTCTGTCTCTTATAAATAGAAGACAGTCATTAGATTTAGGGACCACCCAGATCATCAAAGATGATTTACCTCGAGATCCTTAATTACATCTATAAAAATCATTTTTCTAAGAAATAGTCACAATTCCATGTTCCTCAGGTCGGATGTGGACATTTCTATCATCCAGGCATGCAAACACATTTCTTCTAGTTGTTAGAGCCTTTCTGTTTTTAGAGTTGTCAAAATAGCATAGATAGAAATAGCTCTTATTCCATTTTCTGTAATAAACTTTTAGCGAGTGCTTCTGGAGGTCAAATATTATGCTAGTTATGAGAATACAAAGTTATGTCACATCTCTTGGGTTTCCTCCCAAGTTACAGGTTCCCTTGAGTGAGAAAAATGGTGCTCCAAGTGGACGGAAAGCCCATGATTTTAAAGAGCCAGCTTAAGTACTCGCTCAAATGTCCATATTTGGAGCGTCAGAGAATCCAGAGAATCGAGAGGCCAGTAAATATTCCTACAGATCTCTTGTAAGAAATCTCCAGGCCATTTTCCATTTCAAAGTCTTGCTCCAGGTTTCAGGCACCTAATCTGCAAAAGCATACCAGCCTGAGAGTCAGGTCCCTCAAGTTCTATTTCTGGTTCTGCTACTGGATTGCTGTGGGACCTTGCACAACACAGCGAAGGTGGGTGCGCTTCCTACAAAGCAAGAGACAAGAGTCCGAGGAGTCCTCTGAGCAAGGCTACCTCATACCCCAGTGAAGCTGGATCCCAGGAACCAAGAGTACCCGCTGGACTCCTCACGCAGAGTCTAAGGATGATCTTCCCGCTGCCAAAGCCACTGATGTTCATGTGAAGCTGGAGCTTCATTTTAGTTTGGTCAAAGGGACTCGGACTCCCTCCTTTGTGTGAATCTAGAAGTCAAAGGAAAAATAGTTTGCATTTTAAAGCCTTGACTTTTTCTTACTGAGATGTTCTTGTGGTTCACGTTGCACTAGAGGAAAATGGGCTGGTGGTCCAGAGCAAGGAGTGAAGCATTGGGAGCTCTGGGCCTCTTCCTGGAGGGGGCAGGCGGATGCTGTCCAGCAGCTTGGGGACTCTGGAAAGACCCCGCACCTCGCCTCCTGAAAAACTACATTTCCCGAGAGGCCTTGCCGCCCACAGCGGGGGGAGGAGCAAGAAGGAGCTCAGAGCCAACTCGCGAACTAGCGCCCTCCGTTGGCAGGTTCGTGTGGGCTGCGCTCGCGCGGCGTCCGAAGGGCTGACTCCCATCTCCCGCAGTGCGGCGGCGACGATTCCGCGCGGACACAGCTTTTTTGCGCCAACTTTCGCAGTACCCGCCCGCCTCTCCTCCCTGGAGCCACCGCTGAGGCGGCTGAGGCGGCTGCGGCGGCTGCGGCGGCTGCGGCGGCTGCGGCGGCTGCGGCGCAGGCAAAGGCCGCGGTCGACCGCCGGCGGTTGGCGAGGGGTCCGCGCGACAGGGGACCCGGATCCTATGTGGTTATTGGCAGGGCGCAGGCGCCCCTGCCCCGGCAGCTGGCGGTTTCCCGTAGCGGCGGAATGTTCTTTGGAAGGAGCCACGGAGTTGCGAAGAAGTCCACTCAGAAGGTGCTGGACCCCGAGAAGGACGGGCTGACGCGCTTGAAGCACCTGCGGGCGCTGCTGGGTGAGGCCCGCTCTGGGACCCCGGGTTCGGGGGTTTCTGCCCTGACGTGGGCCGGGGGAGGGTGGGGGCTGGGATGCCCATCGCATGGGGTGGGGGGGGGGGGTGCTGTGAGATCTTCCTTTCCGGGGCCCAGCACTGTTCCCGACAGCGGGCAGTCTGGACCTCGGACTCTGCCCTGCCGCCCAGAGCGTAAACTCACCCCGGATTTGAGCCCGGTCTCCTCAAGGCCGGCGGAGCCGCCACTTTCCCCTCCCTGGCAAATCCTGCACTCCAGGTGCTACACAGAGACACGCGCGCGCACACGCACACACACACACGCACACACACGCACACACACTCACACACAACATAAACTGACACCTCCCCCTCTCGCTTTTTAATTTTTATTTCTGACTGTGACACCCGAAGTAGCGTTCCCAGCCCAGACTTAACTGAACTGTCCTCTCAGTTCAGTGGGCTCCCTCCCCTTAAATTTTATTTTTACTTTAGAGTCGGAGTCTTCAGAGAGACGGAGCCTCCCAGCGCTCCCAGTGTAAATTTAATTGAGCTGTCATCTATCTTCCCGCGCTCCTCATTTTTATTTTAATTTTGGGTCTCGCCGCTTGGGCTTCCTTGTGTGGTTGGTGTGAAGGGGGCTCCTCCTGTTTGTGGAGGGAGGGGTGGCTTTCCTGGGTTCAGGGAGGCTGCTGCTGCTTTCTTGCCAGGATGACAGTGATAGTTCTTTGCCGCCTTTGGTTTTTAGGGACTGCTGGCTGGAGGTTCTGTGGAGCCCAGGGGGCCTGCGGGGACCTGGGATGAAGCTCATCCTGGTGGCTGTGAAGTGTCCCCAAGGCTTCCTGTCCCCTGCTGCATGTGATCTCTGGCTGCTTTGCTAGGCTGTGTTCTGTTTTCCATTTTCTTCCCTACTTAGTCTTAACTTTGGTTTAGGACCAAACACCTGTGCTACCTGTGCTGTCCCTAGTGTTTCTGGAGGCTGAGTAAAGGACACCCTGTTTCCTCTGGATGTCTTTTTTATTCGTAAAATGAGGTAGAAAACACACTTGAGGAAATAGGACATAAAATAATTCATTTTATATGTGAGAATTTTAAATAAAGATCTTGTTAATGAGATTAAAAGTTGCTAATTATTTCTATTTATACCCTGTGAAGTACCTCTGAGGAAACACACACACACACACACATACACACACACACCCCTGGTTCCCAAGTGAGGTTATTTACAATCTCGGATTCCTTGAGGTTTACACTATCTCGTTCAGTTTGGAATGAATGTAAATTAATTACTTACTGTTAGGAGAGATTAGTTTTCAAGAGTTGTGAAAGTGAAGTGTGGTGTCCTTGGTAAACTGACCTGTCTCCTCCCTGTAGTAAAATCTCATGCTCACACAGGTTGCCTTGTGCAGAGTTCTTCTAGTGACGATAAATGGTACTGCAGGGACACTTGATAAAGGAACAGATTTGATACTCTGGGGACTGTTTCTGTGGTAGGGAATTTGAACTTTTGTTCTGTCCAAGTCTGCAGGAATATGTTGGCCCCATTTTGTAAAGCCGGAATCAATTAAACCTAGATGAGTTTGGTTTCTTAGAGATGCATAGTACATTGTTACCATTCTGAGAAAGTAGTTCATTTTCAATTCTGTGTAATTGTGGTTTCACTTTAAGGTGCAGTATTTTATTTTGAGGAACTTTCTTTTTTCATTTCATTGAGTTCATGATGCTACTTAAAAAAAACAAACAAAAAAAAGGCCTCTTGACCTGAAAGACAAGAATTAGCCAAGAGCAAGAAAACTATTTGAAGGAAATGAATGGACATTATTGTTGTATTTGTATTTGCATATTTCTTGTAATACTCTTGATTTTCACATATTTTGTCTTCAAGCAGTAATAAAGATGTTCTTTTTTACAAAGATGATACCACTGACCTGGATTTCCAGTCGTTGGCAACATCACTTTGGCTGGTTGCTTAGCCTGTCTTTGAACCTCAGTTTCTTTACTCTGTCAGATGGATATGGTCGTGTCTACTTTGTAAAATTTGTTGTGAGTATAAGGTATAAATGACTTCAGCTTGCAGCAGGCATGTAATAGTTTCCTCTCCTATTACTGGCCCTCCATCATGAACAGACTAGGAAAAGTACTTTGATAGGTACTTTCCCACACCACCCTTGGTATTTGGATAGTTGCTGTAAAGTTGTTCTCTCTTTCTAAAAAATTAGTCTGTGTTAAAGACAACACAACTGCGAGACACCCAACGAACTGTGGAAAGTAGAGTAGTTCTCATTCCGGTTAGAACTTGTTTAGCTACTTTAATCTGACTGTGTATTGGCCAGATATCATTAACCTTATTTTACAAGGGTGGAGACTGAGGACCAGATAGACCTTACAAGGGGCCAAGCCATGGATCTATATGCACATGGCCTATATGCGTTGCGTTAGTTACAGGTAGACCAAAGAGCCATTAGGTCCCCTGACTTCCAGTTCTCCCTGCATTGTTGAAATCATCAATGGGAGAGTAAATGAGTCAACAAACAAAACAGAAACCAAAAAAATTCTGTGTGTTGCTGTCTTATTCCAGCAAAGATGTCATGTTTAATTAAAGGTTGAGTCCCTACTACAAATCCCCATCTATAAATGGTATTGATGTAGCAAGAAGAATGATGTACTATGAAGCATATAGTATGGTATGTAATTAGATAGTGGCTTCTATGTTGGACTCCATTTTAGGATTCCAAAGGGTCAGAAAAGATCATGAAGGGTAGCACAAACAGAAGGGCCTTTTGAGGAAGGTTTTCCTCATGCTGATCCCTGAAGGGTGGCTAGACTACTGAGCCACATGTGTAACTTCAAATTTTTTAGTAGCCACATTTAAGAAAGTAAGAAGAAAGAGGTGACATTAATTTTAATAATGCATTTTATTGAATCCCACAGCTCTAGTCTGTATTATATCAACAGGTAACCAATATAAAATATTACTATTTTTTGCGTTCTGTTTTTCATATCAAGTCTTTGAAATCCAGTGTGTGTTGGACACTTCTAGCACGTCTCATTTTACACTAGCTGCATTTTAAGGGCTCAGTAGCTTTATGTGGCTAGTGGCTGCATACGGGACAGAGCAAGGTTAGCATTTGGGAAGTGCAGCAGGAAGGCAGTTCCAAGCAAGGGGAGATGGAAGCTGGTCGTGGAAATACACATGGCAATGGTATAGAAAGGTGAGGTACACCAGCCTGCTCCTTCCTCCTGTCCAGTAGGGGAGTCCCAGGGTAACATTGGTCATGAGAAAGAGTGGTAGAGTTCTTGCCCTGAGGGTGTTCACAGTGTCAGATGTGTGACTGGAGTGCTATGTAGGCCAGGGGTAGGGACAGGACAGTGAGTTGGACTGGGGGATCTTGCTAGGGGGAGAGGAGTGGCAGCCTGACTGGCAGAAGCTGAGGCAGTTTGGGGGCCAGATCACAAAAGGTCCTGTTTGTCTGAGTTGGAAGCTCCTATCTTACTTTGCAGGTGAGAGGGCCCTCTTGAAGAACTCTTAGCAGGTCAAATGATAAGATTTGCAAGCTGCCTGGCTGTCAGCAGGGCCAGGAAAATGGATTGGGGGTAGGTGGTGATGGGATGGGTGACACTGCTGGCAGAGAAAGAAGAGACAAATGACAAGGGTCTGAAATAAGATACTCCGGGAACGGAGAGGAGGGTGGGATTTCAAAGGGCCAAGGCAGTGGGAACTAGTGATTGTCTCAGTGAAGTAATGAAACAAGTTTATTGAAGCTAGGCGAGGAGTGATCAGTCTGAAGCAGAAGAGATCTGGGAGAAGGGGCCTCAGTCAAGGCAAATTGAGTGACATCAGGGCTTGGTCCCAATATTTGGAACCAGAGTGGAGAGGAGTCTCTCACAAATGCTCTCTACATATTGATGGAGTAAAGTGGACCATTTTAGTCTATTTCCTTTTAAGCATTTGTTACTTTAGGTAGGGACAAATTCACTTACAATTTTTTGAAGAGATTTTATTTATTGGGGCGCCTGGGTGACTCAGTGGATTGGGCCGCCGCTGCCTTCGGCTCAGATCATGATCTCAGGTCCTGGGATCGAGCCCTGTATTGGGCTCTCTGCTCAGCGGGGAGCTTGCATCCCTTCCTCTCTCTGTCTGCCTCTCTGCCTACTTGTGATCTCTCTGGATCACAAGTAGGCAGAGAGGCAGACAGAGAGATCACAAGTAGGCAGAGAGGCAGGCAGAGAGAGAGGGGGAGGCAGGCTCCCCGCCCAGCAGAGAGCCCAATGCAGGGCTGGATCTCAGGACCCTGGGATCATGACCTGAACTGAAGGAAGAGGCTTTAACCCGCTGAGCCATCCAGGAGCCCCTCACTTACAATTTTAAATGTTGCCATTTAAAGTTATTTTATGAGTCGCATTTTCCTCTCATTTTTATTAACTACAAACATTTGTTGAAACTGTGTGCTGTAAGTTAGCTTACCATTTCCTGGATGGCTGAATTGTTTCCTTCCTTTCTCTCTTTCTTTCTTTTTTTCTCTGATCTTGGTAATACTGCTCTAAGCATCTTGGGAAACAGCTTTTTCTCTAATTTGTGTCATTTCCTTAGGACAGATTCCACTGAAGTCAAACTGCTGGATTTGAACATGTTTATGACTCAGTTGACTGCTCTCATTTCCTAAATGTTGCTCCCAGTGAGCCTGCTAGCAGCAAGGATTGAGACTACCATGTGCACTGTAGTCCGACTAGCAATAGACACATTGGTGTAATTTGATCATTTGAGGTAGGCATCTTGGAGAATGGGAGTGCCAGGAGGAGGGCCAGAGGAGTTAGGAGGAGATCCTGGCTAATGATAAGGAAAGACAAATTTAGTGTTAGGGGCACTGATTTTGCGAAAAGGGCAAGATCCAAGTGGAGATGTCTAGGAGGTTGTTGGACGGGGGGTCTGGACCATAATAGTAGGGTAGAAAGCTATGGTATGGTTGTTTATTTTCATCCTGGTTCGATCACATCTTCTCGCAACCTCTGATGCAGACAGTGTTCCTACCCTCCACTGAGAGGGTGCAGAAACTGAGGCTCATGAGCTTAACTGCTTGTCTGTCAGCACCCAGTCGGTTAGCGGCAGAGCTGGGATTCCTGATTCTAAAGGCCGTGCTGTACCTCTGCTGGTTATCTGACCCAAAAGCATATTTATATATCAGAAAATATATTTACCCACCACACTGGATATTAATGTAGAAACAAAAGCCCTAGGGTTTTTGCATGTCTCCCAAAAATATCGCTTGGACTTGTGCTGTTCTCTTCCTAGCCTATTTTACTAGATTCTTCTAGGGAGACTTGATGCTATACTTGATTTCAGGATGGCAGAAGATAAAAAGACTCCCTTTGTGTTTTCCTGTTCATTGGCCTCTCTGGGCCTTGGGCAGGCTGAGCAGGTGGTAAAATATTCTCATGGCTGTTAGTGCCAAAGGACACTCTACAACTAGAGCAAAGTCTGAGGTGTAATTTCAGGCTCTTCAGGACATCTTTGTTTTGTCTCTCTCATTTAGCCTTGTTTGAAGCAAAGTCACCTTGTCATAATGCTCACTTTCGTAATTTTTCATCAGTTACTAACATTTTATATTTGTAACCTCAGGAACGTGAGGTGAACTTTGGACACAGATGTATGTATCAGAAATACACTACTCCCTGCCTCTCGGGCTCAGGGATGTCTGGACTTCTGATGAGGGAAGTGTGAACTGAGGATAAAAGTCCAATGGAGCTCAGATGTGTAGTTTGGGACAACTGAAAAAGGCTGACTTCCTCCTTTTATTCTGAGAAAAGAGTTAATTGATAGGTCCAGAATATTTTGATGTAAGCCTTTTTTTTTTTTTTTTAAAGATTTTATTTATTTATTTGACAGAGAGAGATCACAAGTAGGCAGAGAGGCAGGCAGAGAGAGAGAGAGGGAAGCAGGCTCACTGCTGAGCAGAGAGCCCGATGTGGGACTCGATCCCAGAACCCTGAGATCACGACCTGAGCCGAAGGCAGCGGCTGATGTAAGCCTTTTTTTTAACTTGTATTTTGATTTTGTGTGTGTGTGTGTGTGTGTGTGTGTTTAAAGATTGTATTTGTTCATTTGGCAGACAGAGATCACTAGTAGGCAGAGAGGCAGGCAGAGAGAGAGGAAGAGAAGCAGGCTCCCTGCTGAGCAGAGAGCCAGATGTGGGTTCAATCCCAAAACTCTGAGTTCATGACCGGAGCTGAAGGCAGAGGCTTTAACCCACTGAGCCACCCAGGCTCCCCTGATTTTGTTTGTGTTTTACTTGTAATTGGGCATGGATCCTTTTACTGGCTGTTTAGAATACTGACCTTTCTACAGATAAAACTGTAGAGAATTGTTTATTTTTAAAAAATTATCTTTCAAAATGGCAAATTGATTCCATTTAAATTTTAAAATTTTTTAAAGAAGGAATGTGTTATTGTACTGTAAAATTAATACTATATAAAAGTAGTAGACAACTATGCTGTCTTCAGATTTAAAAGAAATTTCAGTTCCATACACATTTTCTCAACAATGTATGAGTGAGTGTGTGTGTGTGTGTGAGTCTATGTCTGTCTGTCTGTCTTCTCGGGGGTGCTGTGTATTCAGATATTAATAGGGCAGAATCCCAGAACCTATGCCTCTTGGAGAGGTTGCCAGTGCTTCCTGAGGGAGATGCGGTCTGAGGTGGATTTGGAGTGATGAATATGGGGTTTCCCCAGGGTACAGATTGGGGATGAGGGGTTTGCAGAGAGAGGACCTTGTGTGAAGGTAATGGTGTGGCCACCATGGAGTTAAGTGTCCAGTGGCTTTTATCCTGTGGTGTGGTAGTTGTTGGGAACCAGGAAGACCTAAGTAGAGGTCAGGGGCCAGATCCGGTTTTGCCCCCTTGATGATTGGCCCAAGAGTCTCAGACTTTCTGAGATTTGAAACATGAGTGCCAGGGGAGTGTGAGCTCCCACGTTCTGGATTGCAAACCCTGAGGGTGTAGCATGGGCTGCCAGCGTTCATCTTTCCCCAGCGTGGAGGGAACCTACCTCAGATGGAATCCATAATGAGAGGGAAGCGGGGCAGAGAGATGGAAGGTGAGAGGAGTGCAGCGGACCCTTTGTGAGCCGAGAGGTCCGGCTGTGTCTGTGCCATCTCCAACTTTGGGTTTCTTGGTTGCAGGTGCCAGTAACACTCTGTTTTTGCTTCAGCTAGCTTGAGTCATAGTTCTGGGTCTTGAAATGGAAAGAATACAGATTGATATGCCAGAAAGAGAGGGAGGAAATCCCAGGTCAAGGATGGGCAGTTGGGTGGGTATATGTGGATATGCTTTTTCTATTTTTTAAGAGCTGAGCCAATTGAGCTTGTGTGTATATGTAGAAGAAGGAACTAATGAAAGAGCAAAATTGAAGAAGCAGTGCAGAGAAGGGGAATACAAATGGAGAAAGGTGGGGCCTTCTGTGGGGTGAAGGGTGTGGGGCAAGAGATCAGGCTTGACAAGAGGGACATCACTTTGTCTAAGGCCACTTGGAGGAACTAAGAATGGGGTCCTAGATGTGGAGGGAACTCTCTTGTCATGGCTTGTGTTTTCTCTGTGAAGGTAAGAGGTAGACCTGGCAACTGAGCCACTTTTCTTGCCCGTGTAGTAATAGGAACTGAGGGTGTCCTGTTCCCTCTCCCATGCCTTAAAACAAAGGAAATACTGTAATCAGTAAGACCTGTTACTGATTAGTGTTGTTCTTTGGGGGAACACTCTCATAAATGCATTTAACTTATGCATTCAGTAATTGGCCTGAAGCCAGGAAATGTATATATATATGTAAAACAAGGACAGTTAGGGAGTGTACATATTGTTTGGCCTTCCACTCAGTGACTATTTGTCCCGGAGTGCAGTGGGTGGGCCCAGGGAAGTGCTGTGTTCTCAGTGGTCTTCTTTCCTTCATGCCTCTCCTCTGTGGGACCATCTGTCCTGCTGGGTGTGGCTCTAGTTGTTAAGGGTATTTTTGATCTTCTCCATTTTTGCCTTGAATGCCACTTCACCTCACCTAAGATGTCTTGGGATTATACATATTTGTGCGGCACCTTGCCCTTTGGCAGTGTTTTCTTATATTCTCATTGGATCAATATGCTGCCTGAAGCTCGCAGTTCAGAAAGGACTGACTTTTAGATTCTTAGTCAGACTTTGTTTCTGACTTAGATCTGAATGTCCATTTCAAGTTTTTAACTGTGATTTTTATGAAAGAGAGATTTCATAACCATTTTTATGTCTTTTGTATTGTTTTAGAAACTGAACCCACATCTGAAAGGTATTTTAAAAGTAGTTGTAATTTGTGACAGTAAATATTTCATTTCACTATTGCTACTGTGCTTTAGCCTAAAAAAGATAAGGAGCCCTATGATACCGTCTTGCGTTTGATTTTAAGTGATGGCACATATTCACTGAACGTCAACCAGGGTTTCAAGGACAAATAGGTACTAGTGACACTGCCTGTGCCCCACCGTGGGACCATGAGCATGTGTCACTCGGGCTTCTGCTGTGGGGATCATGACTGACTGATGGCTCCAGCTTCTGCCCTCTGGATTCACCACCGCTTCTTAGCCAAAGCTGAGCTTCTCTTGGGCTATTTGCAGTTACTGAGCAAGTGAGGATACTACTGTGGTCCACTCATGCAAGATCCAGATGCCTCTGAAGGGCGACTCTGGCTTGAGGACTCCCAATGTGTTGGTCAAGACCCTCTTAGGACTGAGTTGGGAGTCTGAGATCCTTCCTTCCCGCCCTCCTGTCTCCTTCCCTGTCTCCTTCACAGGGGGTCAGACCTGCATTGTGGTTCAGCCTCCCCATGCCTTCTCAGGTCTCTCCCTTTTCCCCTTCACAGCCAGTTCCCCCAATAAATCTCCTACACATGTAATGATGTCTTGGGGCCCCCTCTCAGGGAGCCCAAACTGACACGCCATCCCTTTCCCCAGAGGTGTTGTCCATCCTACCATCGAAAACCCTTTCAGGAGACAGCATGAGGACACTACATTTTCCACATAAACTTTCTTTATCCCTCTGCCCTGCGATGATATTTCCTCAGAATTCCCATGGCATTTTGAACTTTGTGTTTGGCATTTACAGCCTTTGGCTTTGTATCTGCTGGATCTCTCCTCCTGGATGATAAATACACTGAGAACTTGAAGAGCTGCTTCTTCACCTTGATTCGTTTGGTAACAGACTTCTTTATTTGTAATCGTAATAATTAGCATTTAATCAGCACTTTCCGTGTGCCCAGCACTGCCAGAAATACTTTTACGTGAATTAACTCAGGCAGTCCTCCAAATGGGGTAGGTAATATTCTCCTCATTTTACGGATGAGATCCAGAGAGGTTAAGAGTCTTGTCCAGGGTGACATAGCTGGTAAGTGACAGAGGCAGGGTTTGAATCGAGGCGGCTGGCTCCATGGTCCTGTTGTTCGTTTAGCAACTATTTTTTATTCCGACAGAATATGTTCCAGGTGCTATACCCAGTGTTGGCGTTGCCAGAGCTTGCAATCCAAGTCTAGAATTAACAACTATTTAAAAATTAAACCCCAAAACGTGATTTCCAAATAGGCAGGTGTACGTCTCTGGGAGACTAACAGCTACCTGATATTTTGAAAAATTTCTAAAAGCCTTCCTGCCCCAATGATTGTTTTCACAAGCCAATGTTTCCCATCATTAAAGTAGTGTTTTGAGACCAAGAATTAAGGTCTCCTGAAAGAGTCCCTTGACCTTCTCCCTTGTGTACATGCACTCATTATCACACCCACCCCTCTGACCCCAAAGAGAAGAGCTGTAAGAGAGGATGAAGTGTGGACGAAAAGGAGAAGAGATTAGGCAAAGAGGTGGGAGGAGAGGGACAGCCTGACCAGAGGGCTGTTGGGAAGGATAGGCTTGGGTGAGGCTTCTTTCATGGAAACCAAATTGCAGAGACACTATTGTAAAATTTTAAATATACAGCAACCGAAACGGAGTCACTGTCCCTCCAAAAGGTCTGGTTCTAACTGGGGAAAACTCTTTTAATGAGATCTTTGATAGTATTTTTAAGACAGCATGGAAGAGAGGAGAACAGGTGACATATGTTGCTTCTTTACAACTTCTGAAAGGGATTAACGTGTTTTATTTCTATGCGGTCATATTTCTCAGACAAACAGTGTAAACCTCTATTTTCCATGAATTTTATGTCTGATAAGAGAAGGATGTGTTTGGTTTATTTAGGCTTGCTGTAGTAGAGCTTATGATGAACTTTGGGGTAGAAGTAAAATAATATCTTGTGTGTGTGTGTGTTTGCGTGTGTGTCATATTGTACCTGTTTATTTTGGAGATAATGGTTCTGATCCTCTCTTTCTGCGCCTAAAATAAATATGTACACAAGCAGACACATCATTTTAACTGAAGTGAAAAGTAAATAATGAACTGGAAAAATATTTGAAATTTATAGAACAGGATATAGTTATATCCTCAGTACATAGAGAGCGCCTCTATATTAACAGGAAAAATTAGAACAAATGTTTAAATTATACATATATATGTCACAAGTGAAGAAATGACAAGAACCAGTGTTTTAAATGTCACTTCAGTTCTCTAGGATATATAAACTTACAAATTAGAATGTATTTACCTATTATTTTAGCAAAGTTGCTGGTGTGTGTGTTAAGACTTATTTTTTTAAAGATTTATTTATTTGACAGACAGAGATCACAAATAGGCAGAGAGGCAGGCAGAGAGAGAGAGAGGAAGGGAAGCAGGCTTCCTGCTGAGCAGAGAACCTGATGTGGGGCTAGATCCCAGGACCCTGGGATCATGACCTGAGCTGAAGGCAGATGTTTTAACCCACTGAGCCACCCAGGCACCCCTTAAGACTTTTTATTTATTTGACAGAGAGAGAGAGAGAGAGAGAAAGAGAGATCACAAGTAGGCAGAGAGGCAAGCTGAGAGGTGGGGGGAGTAGTCTCCCTGCTGAGCAGAAAGCCAGATGCACAGCTTGATCCCGGTCCCTGGGGTCATGTCCTAAGCAGAGGCTTAACCCACTGAACCACCAAGGTGCCTGGTGTATGTTTTTTCCTTCATGATTCATCCTGGTTATCTGTGTTTTCTTTCCAATATACCTTTGATAGAATTCTAATTTCGTATGATCTCTCTGGAAAGTAATTTGTTAGTATGTGCTAATATGCTAAAAATGTACATATCATTTGGCTTAATTTCCTTTTCTAGGAAATGATGATAGGTATACTTAAAGGCGATTAAAAAATGCATTGCAGCATTGTTTTCACATTTAAAATTTTGTTTGTTGAGGTAAATTTCACATAATATAAAATTAATCATTTTAAAGTGAATGATTCACTGGCTTTAGAACATTTACAGTACTGTGCAATCATCACACCTCTATCTAGTTGCAGAACATTTTCATCACTCCAACAGAAAACCCTGTACCCATGAAGCAGTCTCTTGTTCTTTCCTCCCTCCAGCCCTGGAAACTACTTGTGTGTGTGTTTAACCAGTTGGGGGATTTTTTTTTTTTTTCTTTTTAAAATCTTTTTTTCTTTTTAAAATCATTTAAAATCCACCCAAGTGATAGTACAGTTGACCCTTGAACAACGGGTTTCAACTGCATGGGTTCACTTTTATGTGATTTTTTTTTTTAATAATAACACTACAGGAATGTAAATGTATTTTATCTTCCTCATGATTTTCTTAATAACATTTTCTTTTCCCTAGCTTACTTTATTGTAAGAATACAGCATACCATGTGCATATTATGTGTATACAAAATATGTGTTAATTGTTTATGTTATTGGTGAGGCTTCTGGTCAATAGGCTGTTATGAGTTAAGATTTTGGGGAGTCAAAAGTTAAATGCAGGGAGTAGACACCCCTAGTCCCTGCATTGTTCAAGGGTTAGCTGCCTATTTGTATGAGTCAAGATTCTTGGTTGTAAGTGGCAGAAAGTCTAACTTCCAAAGGGGGGGGATTTAGTGATACACACGACTATTCCAGGGGTACATTTGGCTTGAAGTATGTATGACTGTTGACAGGGATGTAAGTGGAGTCCAGGACACCCACCCATTCTCACGTTCACTCTCTTTTTTGACCTCCCTGTTGGTGAAAATTATTCCTTTCCACTCTTGGCTCTGTGTTTGTTTCTTTTCTGTGCTTCTGCCTCATTGTCAGGCTGTCTCTGCCAGGTACAGGAGAGATGGTCCCTGAAAGCTAGTGACCCTTGAGAAGAGTGTGGCCCCTCTGGGCTCCAGGTCTTGAGACCACACTGATTGGCTTTCCATGGGTCATGGACCTGTTCCTGTAGGAGATGGTATACTCTGGTTAGCTGGCCTGCATATTATTTGCCCGGTTCCTAGAGACTGAATCTCATTCTGGCTCATATATTCCTGAGAAAGTAGTTCTGGAAAGGCATTCTGATACATTCCCACATAAAACGGTACTGTTCGTATCTTTGCTCATGCCCATGTATATCAAGAGAGCATTGACTTTTGTGTTGATAATCCTAGGTCATTGAAAAAACCTTACATGACATTTTATAAGTTTTACTTAAAACTGTGGGAGTTATAGTGGAGGATTTATCTAATTGGAGGGAAGTAAGGGTTTCCCTTTTAATAAATGGATTTCCCACTCTTTGAGTTCTATGTTAAACACTATACACTTTTTAGGAGTTGTTCTGCACGTAGATACTGAGGGCTTGCTGTGGGCCAAATGAAGCTCCAGTGTCATGAGATTTTCCAGTCTATTAGGGAAGATGGATAATAAACAAATAACAAATAAGTGTATAATTTCGGGTAGTGATTATAGGAAAATGAAGCTTGGTCGGGGAGTGTGTATGCTGGTCTAGATAGCAGGGTCAGGGAAGGCCTCCCTGAAGAGGGGTTTAGTGTCAAGAACTGGATTGAGCAGGGAACAGTTTGGGATTATTTATGGGAGTAGTGTTCCAAACAGAGGGGACTGTAAATGTAAAGCCACTGAGTCATCAATACGCTTGATAATCTAAGGGAAGTCTAAATAGAGTTGGAAGAGTTGGGGGTGGGCGAGGAAAGGGTAGGACCAGGTGGGGCTTGTAGGTCTCACTGAGGACTTGGGTTTATTTATTTATTTATTTATTTATTTATTTATTTGAAGGGTGAGATGGGGAGCCCCAGGGGGAGGATGAGCAGGGGAGTGACCTGAGTTGACCTTCAGGATCTTTCTTTGTAAAGAACGCCTTTCTTTTCTTTTGACTTGGTTTTTAAAAGTCTGATCCTTGGCCCCAATACTGAGCAGTGACTGGAGACAGAAAAGGAAGAGGTAAGGGAAAAAAGTGGTGCTGGAAAAGAGAAGTGAGTAGCCATGGAATCCATAGGAGGAGGAAGTTTTGCAGAAGGTGGGCACACATGGTCTGTGTCTGTCCTTACTGTGACAGTGAGCAGTGATGAGAAGACGGGCTGGCTGCAGCCCATGGGACAGGAAAGTTAGACTGCCATGGGCCTTGTAATGGGGCCCACACAGCAGCCCATGCTTGTAACAGTATGGAGGTGGGCTTGCTATGTTACCCCAAATATCTATAAGAGGCAAGAAGCAGATATATTAGATAGTACCCCTGGCATGCCTGGGTGGCTTAGTCAGTGAAGCATCTGACTCTTGATTTTGGCTTAGGTCATGATCTTAAGGTTGTGAGATTGAGCCCTGTGTCAGGCTCCATGCTGGGTATGGAACCTGCAAAAGCTTCTCTCTCACCCTCTCCCTCTGGTTCTGCTCCCGCTCCCCTCCTCTCCTTGGCACTCTCTCTCTCTCTCTCTCTCTCTCCCTCTCTCCCTCTTAAAAAAATACCCCTGATGTTGACAAAAAATGGAGATAGATCTTCCAGCTGCTATAAAAGAATGAGCACAGGAAAATATTGATTGGTCAGGGTAATATTAATTTATCTATATAAATGATTGCTACGAGAAGCCAATGGTTGGCTTCATTTCAGGAACCTGCTTAATTAGGGCCCCATTTGTAGTTTATATTGTGTTTCTTAATGGAAAGACCTGAGGGGGTCTTGATCTCTGGCTCAGTATAACCTGAAAAGACCTGATTTTTATAAACTGTTGTTGCTAGCTGATGGAATCCCGGATGGAGATTGTGTTCTGGAAGTTGCTTGTTGGTGCCAGGTTTACACAGAATGAAGAAACATGACTGAATGTGTGCTAAGGCCACCAGGTCTTGTATATGAACTTGTCAAGATTGGTAATGTCATCATCTTTTCCACTCAGGGGTGTCACGCATGTGCTTGTCCCTGGGCCAGCACAAGTTATTGAGTGGCTGGGCAGAGATCATTTCTTTCTGCCTGGCTCTGTTATTTTTCTGCACTTTTTGGTAAATGACAATTAGAGAAACACAGCTTTCCCTAAAGATACCAAACAGGTCATTACAAGGTATTATCTACAACATATGTGTTATAACAGTTTTATTACGGTGTTGGACAGAAGAAATTTAAGTTATTTACTTTTTGGGGGGCATTTTGGTGTTGGTGAAAATACTATTTAATATATTGTGTGGGTCTTGAATGTACTTCAGTTTGTTTTTTTTTTTAAAGATTTTATTTATTTATCTGACAGAGAAAAATCACAAGAGAGGCAGGCAGAGAGAGATGAAGGGAAGCAGGCTCTCCGCTGAGCAGAGAGCCCGATGTGGGACTCAATACCAGGACCCTGAGATCATGACCTGAGCTGAAGCAGCGGCTTAACCCACTGAGCCACCCAGACGCCCCGAATGTACTTCAGTTTTAAAGACTAAGACAGGTTTGGAGAACATTATAGTTTGGTGTTGTGTTTGCTGAGTTGTTCTTTCCTTTGTTATGAATTAGGCTTTGAAAAATGGCTGAAAAAAAGATCTCTCCAAAACACTCTAGCAGCTCTTTTTTTTTTTCCTTCCTTTGGTTCCCGCTCCCACCCTACTTCCTCTCTCTGGTAACAGCAAGTCTGATTTTTCTTCCAATGCATCAATCAGTTCCTTTCTTTCTTTCTTTCTTTCTTTCTTTCTTTCTTTCTTTCTACTCCATGTACAGGTGAGATCATTGAGTACATATTTGTCTTTCTCTATCTGACTTATTTTATTTAGCATAAAGCCTTCAAGGCTTTATGTTGTGCATAGTTTTGTTGGCTATGAAATTTAATGTACTCATTGTAAACATTGGAATGATACAAATAAGCAAAAAAGTAATTGAAGTATGAGAAAGCTCTTCAAATTCTGCAGTCTCCTAATGTCCATTGTTCCAGTTTTGGTAAGCATGTTTTCTATGCTTGCCCTTGCTTATGTGCGTCCTCTTCTCTCTCTGTCTCTCCCCCTGTTTGTCCATGTCTGTCTTGGGTGCGTAGCACACAGAAACACAGTTTTACCTGAATGGTCATTAGGCACAGTCTAACCCTAGACTTTTGACTTAACATTTCTTGGCCATTTTTCCACATCAGTAAGTGAAGACTTACATAATACTTAAATGGCTTTCTTATGTTCCGCTAGACTCCTATAACAAATGATCTGCCACCCATTCCTCAGGTTGTGGGTTTCTGCCTTTCCCATGCTGCTAGCAGATTGAGGCCTGGGAGTGAGAAGAGGCTACTTGGTGACCAGAGGCCTTTGGCTTTTTGTGTAAGGAATACAGTGGGCCGTGTTTGTAGTTGCTGGCGGGTTGGGGGACATTGTGATGGATTTCCAGATGTAAAGAGAATCCTTTGGGGAAGGCCATTTCAGCCTTTGCTGAGGTACTTCGGGGAAAGAGCACCTTTGTAACCTGTCCAGGAGGAAGGTCATTCCACGTGCAAGCTGACTTTGGTGTCCTAAATAAACCAACTTCTGGGTCGGCCCACTTTTAGATTTAGCAGCTCTTTAGTTCTGTGACTTCTACCAGATCTTTATGATTAAGAAAAATCATGTTTTGGGGGCACCTGGGTGACTCAGTTGGTTAAGCATCTGACTTCAGCTCAGATCATGATCTCAGAGTCCTGGGATTCAGCCCTGTGTCAGGCTCCCTGCTCAGCAGGGAGTCTTCTTCCCCTCTCCCTCTCCTTCTTCCCCTCCCCCACTCCTATTCTCTGTCTCTGTCTCTCTCATATTTTCTCTCTCTCTCAAATGAATCCATAAAATCTTTAAAAAAAATCATTTTCCAGTTATACTTCCCCGTATCTCCTCAATTACTTCCCATTAATATTGATATGGCAGAGCAGTGTGGGAGCCTGACTGCTTGGGTTCGAGTCTAACCTAACCTCTCTGACCTTCCACTCACCATAAGGATGGTACCTGCTTCCTATGGCTACTAGAGTTTTAATTAAGTTAATATAATCAAAGCTCTTTTGTAAGCCATTACTATAATTATTAATAATTATTTGACGTAAGTAAGATGGCTCTCTCTGCCCTCATCATCACTTTTGTACTTCCTTAGTTGTTGGAGCTGGGTGCAGGTAGAGGTTACCAGCTAGCTCCTGCTTTATCTGTTGTTTTATTTCTATCAGTGACTGCCTGATGAGTGGTTTTGACTGTAATATAGGCTAGCCCCAATTCAGATCAAGAGAAGCAGAGGCAATTTTGCATTGATCCTACTGAAGGTATAGATATATTAAAATGTCTAAGAAGCACATTTGACTTAAACATTGTATATCATTGGTGTATATTTATGTTGTGTATTATATTGGTACTCCCTATTAGTTAAAAAGAAAATGTTAGGATCCTATATTTGAGAAATGTATGTCAAAATATTTAAACAAGGTAGCTCTACTTTTTAAAACTTTAGCACTAGGTAATTGGGTTCCATCTTTATATAGAATTACTTTTACATGTGGATTGTCAGTCCTGGATAACAAAGGGTTAATATCTTCCTGGCTTGTAAGAATTTTATTTTCTACATCTAGTTTACCTTCTAAATATAAAGATAGGAAAGTAATCCATTTTCGTAGGATGGCTATCTTTTACAACTTCTTCGGTCATAACTGATAATTGTTTCCTGTTCAGCTGTCAGGTTTTATTTCGGTGTTTACAAGGATGTTTTTGGATGCAGGTAACAGAAAACCGAAATGCAAATGATAAGAATTTTTTTTTCTCCTATAAAAGCAGCCCCAAGCTAGGATGAGCCCTGAGACAGCTAATTCATTCGGCAGAATTCTTCGTCTTTGTGTCTCTTTAAAAACAATGAATCTTTTCCAGACATCTCCATCAGAATTCTTCCCATTTCTTATTGAAGTGCCAGGTCACAGGCTTGAGCCTAAACCTATCACTGGCAAGGGGTGTGTTGACTCTTTAATTGGCTCAGCAGCATCAGGTCTTCCCTCCTAGGGCCAGCCTCCAGAAAGGACATGTCTTTGTGGGGGGAGGATGAGCCCTGTGCAGGTAGGGGCTCTGTTAGGAAGAGGAAAGTTCTGACTGTGGGAATGGATAGGGTGGGGGGCTGGAGGGAAACTGACAGTGTCTCTCTAGGCCACTGTTACTTTTCAGTTTAAATGGAGAATATCTATGAAGTAAATCTATGGATTTAATATCTGTGGAAGTAAATCATCAATCATGGTAACATTTTGGATAAGTGTATATTTTTAGGGAAGAATTTAAAATTTTGCACTCTAACTGGTATATACAACAGGCTGTAAAGCTATCAGCAAAGCTAAAAGAGGAGTTTGGTTCACTTTTTGCAAGGAGGAATATATATAGTTTAGCCCCCAGTATGCTTCAGAATCATTATGCCAGGGCTCTGGGGCCTTTTCCTTCTCTTGGGCCATCCTGGTTGTGATTGGGCATACAGGCACATGTGTATCTGCTGTTGGCCCTGGAGAGGACTGTAAATTGGATGAACAGTGTGGATGGGGGTCGCTGGAATGGTGGGACAAAAGCCTGATTGGCTTGGATGCTTGGTTGGGTGGGTGGATTTAAAGTGTTTATTTTCTTTTTATTATATATCACAAGTTACATATTTATGAAGTTTATTCTTTCACATATGCATTCAATATTTCAAACAATTATTAAATGCCTTTTTATGTCTAGCACATGGCCCGTGTGCACATAAATACATTGAATTGATTCAAGACCGAAATTGAGACTGGGGTTCTCTTGAGTGAATATAGAAAGGGGAAAGGGAGGGCATTGGGGGTTAGTGTGCAAGGGCTGATTAAAAAGGTGGGCTGTGGAAACCAAATAGGAGAAAAAAAGAAGGGAAGGCTTGAGCCTATATAAATAGTGACCAGATGGTGGGGTCTTTGGGTTCAAGGACCTGGTAGGGTTGAAGAGTTGCTGGAATTAGCTTTCTAGAAGGGTGGGCAGGGACAAGGTGAAATGGCAGGTGACAGGATCCCCAGACGTGGGGAGGTGAAAAGCAGTGCCTGGGTCTAGGCTGTGGTTTGGGCATGCCTGCATGGTGGGACAGGGGGTGGAGGACAGCCTCCTTGCAGTGTGGAAGTCAGGCATGACCTTTGGAAATGCTGAAATCAGTGCTAGTTACAAGAGAAAGAGTGAGCCAGGCCCTGAAATCTTCTGAGAGTATGCTGGGATGAGCAAAAGACTCTGTGCAGCTCGGGTGGGTGGGCTAGTTGGCATGCAGACTGGTTGTGTGACTAGCAAAGAAGCGTTGGTGTGAGGGAGGGGAAGCACTGCCATGGTCTGGATAGTGCAGTGTGGAGCAGGGAGGATGCCAACCTCCTCTTAGGCCCGGCAGTTGTGGTGTAGGAATAATGAAAGACTTACCTGGCAGTCTACAGGGAAGCAGTCCCCTCAAGGGACTCCATGTTTTAGGTGGAGCCAGAAGAGATGTGGTGCAGGAGAGGGGATTTGGTGAGCTTTATTGGATCTAGGGCATGGACAGGTTGTAGTTAGGAAGCTGGGGTGAGATTAAGTGATGCCCAGAGCCATATAGAAGTGACAGTCAGAAGTGTTGGTCATGTGGGAAGCTTGGATTTCTAGGAACATGGATGGAAATCAGTGGAAGACCAGAGGGGACATCCCTGTTGTGTGTCTAGTCTAATGGTTGTGTATTTATTGATTCTGGTGTCAGGCATCTTGTGGGGAGGTGAGGAATAGGGGCTGGGTTTTGGGCAGGAGCAAGGAGAACATCTCCTTATGTCGGCATGGGGTGGGGTAAGGGTTATCTTCAGTCCATTGTTGCTTAACTTCTGGATGACTCCAGGAATAATTCCATGTCAAATATGTCCAGTGATGTTAATACCTAAAAGTGGATGTAGATGGAAAACATGGCACTTGAGAGAGTTTTTCTGAAATTTGAAGTCGCCGTGGCATCAGAAAAAGCGTGCTTGCAGACTTTCTCTTTGAAAAGTCTGGACTCTTTTCTGTTCCAGACTGTTCTGGACTTTTCTCTTTGAGTTCTTAATGCTTTCCAGAACTTACTGGAAATAATTTTGCATGGTGGTGTATTAGTTGGTGTGGTGTCACACCAGGTGTCCTTCCCTGCAAGCTGACTTTAGGGGATGACTAGTCCCGACTCCTGATTCACCCTTTTCCACCAGCCTTCTCCCACCATGTCTTTGACCATATCTCCTTTCACAGCACTGATGGACTGAGCTGAACCTTTTCATCTGCTAGGTAGTTAGTATTTCATCCACACTTGGATTTGTATTTGCATATAATCTATACAAGGGACATTTTTAGACCTGTCAATAGGTGCATTTTTCAAATGTATATTTCTCCTTCATAATAATGATGATAATAAAAGTGTTGATTTAGCACTGAAGCACAATCAGCATACCTGCTGTCTTATGACCTGATTGCTCGCTGAGTCTCAAAAGGGCTTCCCTGTGTGGATTTTACCTCCTTACCAGGTATGAAGCTCCAGGTCGTTCATCTGCCCTTGGCACAGTCTGCTGCACACACAGGAAGTTCTAAAATCTACTGGCCAGTGTCAGGAAAAGGAGTCTTGCCTGCACCCTGATTAGCATGGATTATCATTGACAGAAAGTTTGTATCAGTGGGCAGCGTCTCTTATTCAGATCCATTTTTTCTGCTTTTCATTACTATGTTATTCTTGGGGTCATCTCTTTATGGGCTTGCTGACCTTCATGGCTGGTGAAGCTGCTTGGTGTGAGTTTCTTCTTCCCCATCAACATTTCCACAGTAATGTTGAAAAACAGTTCCTCCCAAACCCCATGACTTACGTAGGCCTTTATGGCAACAAGTGTCTATTTTTCTTCCTCACCAGTCTCCATTGGTTGGGGTGGTTCTGTCTCTGGCTGGTGGTTGCTTGGGGTTGGCTTCACCATGGGCTGGGTCCAGCTCTGCTCCAGGAGTTTCCTTGTATCCCTTAGAGCAGAGACTGCCTGAGGTTCTCCAGCCATAACTGGGTCATATTTCTAAGGACTGGATGCCCCAAATCATTTGTGGGTGTGTGTCATCCAAAGGTGTGGCTTCAGCTAAAGAAGAATTTGTGGCATTTTTACAAACTATCCCAAGAGGGAAAGAGGACAGGGACCAAGGCAGTTGTTAGAAGGTGAAATCACCAGAGTCATATTAGCTTTTAAGTAACAGTGCATCACTAATGACATTTATCCTTGTCAGTGTTTTCTGTCTTATGTCTGACCAGTTTATTTTCCTTGTTCTCGCTATTCTATTTATAAAATTCTGTTTTATTTAAGTTGTCAAGTTCACCTTGAATGCTTATTTCCCCCTTTTCTGTATAAGTCTGTAATCTTGAGCATCCTCCTTTCATGATTTCATGCCATTGTCTAGGGAATTTGTGTAAGCTAGCAAATGATACCATCTTCATTTACACTTGGATGTGTAGGCAGGTCTGGGAAGGCTCTTAGTTCTCTGGTGGGGGGGGGAGTTGGCAGCAGGAGGGATGGAGGGATAGGAAGGACTGGGGGGTTCTTCCCGAAGAACCACACTGAGCTCCCCGTTCCTTTTGAGGGTTTCCACTGGGGCTCCCGAGTGGTTAAGGATCTTTCCCCTTCCTTTGGTGTTTCCTGGGGGTGTGCTGAAGCAGGTTTTTGTGAGGCTCTGTTATGATCCTCTCAATTAAAAAGGAGTAGAAATAGTATGAAAAGGATTAAATGTGAGGAAATGGAGGGATAATCCCATTGCTTTCCTAGATTTGTTTGTTGGTAGTGCTTATTGCTGTATTGGAATCAAGTGACATTTAATAAGGCCAGTCTCAAACATTACTGAACTGTACCTGTGAAAATGAAGTTGGGGTCTGCAGTGGCTGGACCAAGAAACAGGTGAGGCCCAGAGGACCTGAAGCAGTGTTAGATACAGTCCTTCATGGCGAAACCCACTGTGTGTTATTGTAATTGGTGTGTCAGGACCTGATAATACAGTTGAGTAAGTGAGGGTCAACAGGCAAGCTTCACACTCTGCAGTGGCCAGATTTAGGAAACCTTTGCTTGAGAAGCACCAACATCCACTCATGAGAACACACTCCTCCCAGCACATGCAGATTTTTCAGATTAGTTTCCCCAGATTTTGATGGCGATTCTGCACCTGGGAGAGAGGGACTCTGCGGGGAAGTTGTGTAAACATTCTTCCCTCCCATTGTGTCCACCTCCATTCCTCACTCCTCACCTTTACCAAGGACCTGCCAAGTCCAAGACTGAAGGCCCTGGAATCCTGGCAAGCAGTCTGGCCCCCACTATAAGACAAACAGAGATGGTAGATCATTTGCTTTTAATTGAGAAAGGGCTTCCATGTGATTAAATAGAGGGCATGAGTGAATATTCATAAATGTGACTACTGATTGATATCATTACTTACGAGGGAGAGGAAAGCAAGCAGACAAATTAATAAACACCTTTGAGTTTGCAGATGTGCATCTGTTTCTCAGCAGATAGCACTATTAAAAACTTGGCTCAGTGAAAATATTGTAATGCACTTGAAATCTCAAAGACAGACTTAATTTCTGACGTAGGGCAACTCATTAAACCTGATGGTCATGCTTCCCACCTGTAAATAGATTAATGGTACTTCTGAATGTGGTATGAATTTCAATTACAAAGATTATTTTCAAAGAATTATTGAATAGTTATTCTATACAGAGCCTTAAATTAGGAACTAACAAATTAAAAAGAGGGGTAAAAGCAAAGAGAAAGAGAGGTAGAGACTGAATCCTGTCATTTATGTAAAATATGCCTATTTTGAATAAAGAGAGGTTACAGCAATTGGTTGATAAAGATTATGCAGAATAGTAGCGAAGTGACAAATCAGCCAAACCTTAAAGTGACATCACTAAAAGTTTGCCTCTTGTTTTCATCCTATTTTAAAGTCTAACCTCATCATTGTGTCAGGCATGTTAAGGGGGAGAAAAAAAGAAATTCGGGATGCCTGGGTGGCTCAACTGGGTAAGTGTCTGCCTTTGGCTTGGGTCATGATCCTAGAGTCCTGAAGTTGAGTCCTGCATCAGGGTCCTTGCTCTGAGCGGAGCCTGCTTCTTCCTCTGCCTGTGGCTCTCCTTGCTTGTGCTTGCGCGCTCTCTCTCTCTCTGACAAATAAACAAATACAATCTTTAAAACGATTCTCATTCTAGTATAATTGCCATGTAGTGTTATATGAGTTTCAGGTGTACAATATACTGAATGAACATTTCTGTACATTATTCAGTACTCCTCACAAGTGTGCTCTTAATCCCCTTCACCTCTTAATTATCCAATTGAATTCCTTTTTTCCTGTCATTTTGTTTAGACAATAGAGCCCTGTAGCCATTCACCTAGAGTGCTGATTCACCCACAGACCCATTTTTCTTTAAAGCAGCTTTTGTCTATTTGATAAGGGGTTTTCTTAGCAGGTGGGAGCTCAGACAGACTGAGGTTAGCAGGTACAGCCTGACTTCTATGACCGGGGGCTCTGGGAGGAGTCTCACCAATCATGACATTGTTTGTGAAAGATCTTTCACTTACTGGGGACTGAGATAATATCTTGCAGTGATCACAACTTTAAAATAAAGGTCCACCACATCCAGGTGCTCCATCACTGTGACCAGTAATGGAGCAAGGGGGTGACTTGCCAGGTGCCCAGAAGCAGCTGAGGCCAGACCCCACTTCCTGCCCCTGAACAGGGCCTGTCCACCTGTCCTGATCCCTGGTGCATATACTCTGAAGATCATTAAAAAGCTTTTTTCAAATCCACCAAATGTAAAATAAATCACTGCCCCCTTTTTTATCTGTTAAAAGGCTGGGTGGAGGGACCCCTGGGTGGCTCAGTGGGTTAAGCCTCTGCCTTCAGCTCAGATCATCATCCCAGGGTCCCAGGATTGAGCCCCACGCCGGTCTCTCTGCTCGGCGGGGAGCCTGCTTCCTCCTCTCTCTCTCTCTCTGCTTGCCTCTCTGCCTACTTGTGATCTCTCTCTGTCAAATAAATAAGTAAAATCTTAAAAAAAAAAAAAAAATTAAAAGGCTGTGTGGAAGAAGCAACCAGGCTTGGTAGACTGTCTCTGGGAGGAAGTCGAAGATACAGATCCCTGGAACTAGCATGCTGGCAAACCTGGATATAGGAATCCAAGATATGTGCCTGTTTGGAATGATCTTGAGGTAGGATTGAGAAATAAGTGATGCTAAAGCTGATAGGGAAGCTTAGAGCACTAAGTATAGAGACTGTTCCATGCCAACCCTACCATTAGTAATTGGGTCAGCAGCTACAACAGAGATCCAAATTCTGTAGCTTCAGTATATTGGGTGGTAACTCTCTCATGGATAAGAAGTCAAGATGTTGGCTCTCTAGAACTGGTATGACAGCTTCAGAGATCTGTGCTCCATCTACCTTTCTGATTCTCCACCCTTGAGGCTATCTGTTGGTAGTAGGAACTTCCACCATCTTGTCCATGTTATAGGCCTGATCCTGAGAAGGAGAAGAAAAAAGGATGATAGGCCCTGCCCGTCCAGGTGAAATAGCTTCCCTTAAAGTGTTTTCTTAAGGAAGTCCCAGGGTTTCCAGTACAGCTCATAGACCACCCCTGGCTGCAAGGGAGGCTGGTACATGCTATTTTCTAACAGGGCATGGCTCCCTGGAAGAAAATCAGTGTTGTAAGACATGAATGAACAGTGGATACTGGGTAGATGTCCCAAGCTCACCAGCCTAAGGAGTGCAGACCATTTTCTTTAGCACTGGGAAGTTGTTGGAGGATTCTGAGGAGAGAGGAGAAGGGTTTACTTCAAGAAGACGAAATGGCAGGAGGCTTGGATAGCGAGTGGAGAGGTTGAGAGTAGAGGCAATGCTCTGTGGATTAGCATGGACTGGAATATGGATGAATACACTCTAACCACTCATATTCACTTGGGAAACTGAGGCAACCAGATGGCACTGATTTAAGAAATGCCCGTCCTGTAGCACTTGAATTAACAGGCTTGACAGTTAACTGAATGTCTTTCAATAGAATATGAAGAACCACGTCAGGCATCATACGATTAGCAATTTTATCTTTTGATTATGCTCAGTGTCATTTCTTGTTTCAGATGAGTGAATTGCTTCCATAAAGCAACCTTAAAACAATTTCTCTTCTGTTCTTTGCACTCATTTTGACACTAGTAGAGCAAATTATAATGGAATCATATTGAAACCCTCTTCGATTTAAACTATGTACAAACAGACTTGGAAATTTTGTCAACCTGTGCACATCAGCAGCAGTTTCTCTGCCATTTGTAGCCACAATTGAATAGGCATTTAGATCAGTGACAGGTTTGTAAGGTTTGTAATTCAAAACACAAAGTCCAAATGCACCAGGTAAATGCAGCAGTCACAAATAAAGGATATGGGCTAACACGCACATGGTTGACAATAAGTCATAAATCCATTGTTGAGCTGATGTGACTTTTGAATATAGTTAATCTAATGCTTGCAGACTTCTTTCAAGGTTGACTATCTGGATTTGGAATATTGGGATTTCTGAGATGTTTCAGTGGATTATGGAGACAAAGGATGGAGTATTTGAAGTTGGAAGTATTCTATACATGACCTTGGCTTCTTGCCTTGGGTATCCATACTCCAGATATTTGAAATCATAGGGTTTATGTTTGAACTACAACATTTTCTCTCATAAAGGGACACAAGTGGTGTGATGTAGTCACAGTTCCTAGTCATCAAATTCCAACATTCCAAAGACTGGCACTGTTGCAAGGGATAGTTTGAAATGGCCATAGCTCAGGGACCGAGCTATGTGAAAAAAGGCATCTCCATGTTGGCAGTACAGAGGGGAGCAAAAAATAAATCCACCCACAGGACGCCTCCTATCTGCCACTGACTCATCCCCTCACCGTACTAAGACTTACATACTTTCAACCCTGTAAAGGCATATTATCTTTTGTGTTTTGAAACCTAGGTGTCTTGTGAAAGGACACAATTCCACTTCCAAATTCACATGTAGATGAAGGAAAGAATTCTTTTCATTACTTCACCCAGTCGCATCCATCCTGTGAGGAAGAGTCTTGGTTTGAGATGGGAACTCTGGCCTCTTTTTATTTGCTAAATAAGGTAAATAATATTTACCAATATTAGATGTTTCTCTCTGACAGTGAGTTTCTGGCACAATGTCTGATTTCATTCAGGGAAACACAGGGATTTACAAATTCCAAAATCTCCACAGATCAGTCAACGATGTGGTAAACAGTTTCTCAGCTAGGCAGATGGAGGCACTTCTCTAGTGCCAGCAGCTGAGGGGCTGAGGATCTGGATGGCAGCACCTGCACCAGGGGAATTATTGAAAATTGTACCACTATAAACAAAAGATACTCATCCAAGCTCAGGACTGATGGTTCTTCTTTCTAACAGATATTTAACCTGATTTGCCTGCAAAAACACTCATGTTACTAAAAACAAAACCAGCAGAGGTCACATGAATTTTCGGTGGCTAAACGCTGAGGTCTTCTCTGGCTTTGCTCTGCCTCTCACCCATCCCATTCATGACCAATTCTATCGTAGGGCATCTCATTCATAAGGAATAGGGGCCCAAGTGATGGCATCCTTTAGCTCCCTGTACTCTAACAACCTCTCCATTAAGCCATTGCAAATTATCATACCACCTGAGTGTTATTGAGGCACTTACCATATTAAGGTAGCTCTCTATAAAACCTCTGATCCCCCTTCCAAACAGAGGGCTGTCCCTAGGCCCTGCCTGTATGGAAGTTTTGAATCAGTCGCTGCTGAGAGGATTAAGTTTATCCTACACGGACAGAAAAAGCTTCCTTTTACATCACTACAAAACTGGTGAATGAAGCTACCCAAGGACCAGGCACCAGCCAGACAGCTGGGCAGCAGTGAGTCTGCTTATCTTGGGAAACCCAAAGAGAGCCAACCAGCTCTGAGACTTTTATGATGGCAAGTGTAAGAGCTATTGTGTAGAGTGTAAGTGAGAAGGCACCTAAAGTAAAGGTTTGCTTCCTGCCAGGGGTGGGCAGGAAGTTGGGCAATGACTCAGTCCAGCCACAGAGGCCTCCTGCCGTAGCATCTGGAGGGAGGGTGAAATGTGGTTAATGTGGGGACATGGAATGGATTCTTTCCCAACCCTGCCTTCAGTCAGTGGCAGCAGAGGAAACTGCCATCTTACATGAAGTGCACTCTGTGGAAAACGATTGGAATAAAGAACCCAGGGAGAAACTGAAACAAATAGAGTGGTATCTGCTCATTTGGTAAATCCTAACTGGACGTTGATCTGACCCACCCATAATGCTAGGCATGGAGGATACAGCTATGATTGGAAACAGTTCCTGACTCTAGGGGGCTTCTATGGGGCCAGAGAAGAGAGGCAACTGAACAGTGTGGCCAATCAAGGTGAGCAAATGTTGGGTGGGAACTCTTGGTGGGATCCCTGAAGAAGACATCATGTGCCACATCTTCTCAGCTCACCTTGTGCTCACCTGAAGCTGGTGGGCAGTTTCTGTGCACCCTGACAGCTTCCTACCTACCTCCAGTACCTGTTTGCCTCTCCCTTTTTCTCCTCCTGGGGGGTGGAAGACACTGCCCCTCGTGCAGCATTCAGCCAGTGGGTGGATAGGTTCCTTGCCTTCCTCCCTGCTCAGTGGGGCAATTCTGAGGCATGCTCCATATAGTCTCCTAGAGGTTCTTAACAGGAGTGAGTCCCAGCTACCCTCAGCAGTAGCTCACTCCTTGATCAGTCCTGTATTGATGTTCCTGCCTTACTTCCCCAGCAAATCCTGGGCCCCCTCCGAGTTAGCCACCTGGCTCAAATCCTTTCCTCAGGCTCTGCCTTTAGGGGTTGACCTGCCTCAGGCTAAGGATCTGAAACAGCACATGGCACATGGCACTTTATTGGCACTTTTGAGTCAATTGGAAGATGGGCACTCACACGCTGAATGGGCAGCCATGTGTCCATGTGACCAGTGAGAGTGGCCCAACTTGGATGTTTCCCCACCTGCTCCCTTCATGAAGCAACTTTGGAAAGGTCATAGTCTGACTAGTTTTACCCAGCAGTCCCACTGGGTATCACTGGGGCGATAGTAGAGACTTATCGACTGGAGACACTGGATTGTTTGTACATCTAAACTGCCTAAGGCATCCTATCTTTTCCCTGCTGCTCATGGGATGGGTGCCTTTCAAGTCATGCCTGTTAGGTTCCTTGGCAACCACCCCAATATCTAGGCCTCAGAAAACATGTCACCTCACTTCCCCGACACACGAAACACGGAGACACAGTCTTTTAGGCACTCTGTAGGGCCAAATGTGTTTCAGAATTTAAATAGTTCAGACGTTGGAAGTGTAAAACCGTACATCCATCAAATATGACACATCTATGACCCTTGGAAGGGTCTGAGGCCATATCCCCTAAGACAGCATTTTAAAGTTTCTGTACTTTCACCTTGAGTACAAGTTTGCCCCAACACGATTAAAAAAACTTTTGGTTCTTGGACAATATCAGATTTCCAATTGCAGGCGCAGGATTATGGAGCTCTTCAAAGTTCCACCCACCCACATCCTATCAAGGCCCGCTGCCTGCCCTTCCTCTGACTTCTGAAGGACTCATGGCACTCAGTCTGTAACGAAGTACAGCACCTGATACCACTCTGTCTCACATTGTTCTCATTGTTTTTCATGTCTTCATTTCAATTCTAAATATACGTGAAGGCAGAGATCATGTTTTGTGCAGCATGCTGCATCTGGTAGGACTCTCTTGGTTGTAGGAAAATGGATTCATTTTAACTTTTCAAAAATGGAAGTAGAGTTGATACACACTTTACATTAGTTTCAGTTGTATAACATAGTGAGTGGACAATTTTATACATGATGCTTGCAAGCGTAGCTACCATCTGTCACCATACAATGCTATCACAATTCCACTGACTATATTCCCTGTGACTTATTCATCCCATCACTGGAAGCTTATACCTTCCACTCACCTTCACTCATTTTGCCTGTCCCCAAACACCCTCCCATCTGGCAGCCCCTAGTTTCAATTCATGGGTATTTTTTTTCCTGTACTTTGTGCTTGTTTTATTTTTTAGATTCTACATAAAAGTGAAATGGTATTTGATGTGTAAAAACAGAGTTTTTGGTCTTGTAACTGACAAAGTTTAGGAATAGCCTGTGATACAGGACCAGCTGGGTCCAGAGGCTCTATTAATCCATCAGGATTCAGTGCTTTCTGTCTCTCTGGCCACTACATCTTTGTTGGTATCATTCTTGACCAGGCTTCTGTATGTGGCTGCCCCTAGAGCCGGGAGGTTTACAATGGCTAGCTGAGCCATTGCCAGGGAGAGACAGCTTCTCTGTCCTCATGCTTCCACAAAAACTCTCATCAGTCCCTCCTCTTGGCCAGCTTGGTCCTAAACCAATCTCCATAGCCAAGAATGGTGGTGTTCTTGACCAAACATGGGTCCCCGTTTCCTTAGGAACAAGTGCTTTCAGGCACTGTTGGTAGAATGCAAAATGGTATAGTCCCCAGGGAGGCCAATTATATATGCATTTACCCGCTGACCCAGAATGTCCACCATTGGGAAGCTGAACCACTCATGCAGGGGCAAACAAATGGAATATGTGTGCACAGGGCTCTTCATCGTGGAGCTACTTAAAATAACAAAAGATGAAAAATCATCAGATATCCATGAACAGAGACTGATTTAATGAACTAAGGCACCTCCATACTTGAGGATGATGGAAGAAATGAAAAATATTTGGATGGTTAATTTTATGTGTCAACTTGATTGGGTTCTGGGATGCCCTGATACTTTGGTCAAACATTGTTCTGGCTGTGTCTGTGGAGGGTATTTCTGAATGAGATTAACATTTAAACTGGTGAACAGTGAAGCAGATTGTCCTCTGCAGTGTGTGTGGGTCACATGTCAAACAGTGTAAGTAAATATTTATTGGGGCTTTGTGTTTGCTGGCCCCCTAATATTGGTCACAGAGATACCTTCAACACTACTTCCTGAAATAAATGAATGTGTTCATCAGTTAACCTGTGTGTGAATGTCGAGACTGCTAAGGCTGCTGGAACCTAAGAAGTTATTCAGATTGGTATCCATCTATACAATAGATTGAAAGTGTGGCTGGTGATAGGCAGGAGAGGGGACAAGAGCCCAAATGGTGGTCCAACACAGCCTTGTGAGATGGTGAAAACCTGAAAGGCAGAATAATATGCAGGTCCAGAAACATTTAGTCATAGTCTGGGCGAGACTGTGTGGATTGGAAGCAGGGATTTGTCACAGCCCTTGTTCATTTTGTGAACCCATTAGGTTAGAAGCCACGTTGTGCAAGTTTTGACACAATATCTTCTGAGAAATTAGGGCATTGTAGACTCTTCTTACTGTTAAGCTTGCTTGCATTCAACTTCAATTCCTTCAAAGACTCTCAAATTTTGAGGCTGCAGAGATTTCTCTACTGTTCTGCAGTTGTCTGTCATCCGATGTAACAAAGCATTTCCTGATAAATCACTAAAAATATCTGCTGCTTCATGAAAAGCAGATTTCTCTTTGGTGATGCATGCTCGAGATGATGGAGTACTGGCTTCTGATGGGCATTCCATCCTACTGATCACAGCAAAGCCATGACAGGCACAGCCAGTGCACTACTGGCACACTTACATGCAGAAATTCAGCCCCCTTGGTTTCTCCCCAAAATGGCTTTAGATGATTCTGCTGTGAAGGAAAACAGGTCGACTTATTACTGGTATTGTTTGAGTCCTTTGCACTCTGATTACCCACCAGGTCCTTGAACATGGCAGATGTTGCCTACTCGTTGTGGACTTAAAATAGGTCAATGGGAACCTAGCTGGCCAGACTAGACCCAGCCTCCAGGGCCAGCAACTCCTTTGCAGCAAAGCCTTGAGGGAGAACCCTCAGAGTCAAAGCCCTGATTAAGGAGGAAAGAAGCTCATGTACCTCTCACCAGATGATTCTCAGCCTCAGCGAAGGTTCCATTCTTTGTCCCTTGGATGGGACAATATGGAGGCACATCCCCAGTGGCACAGTGCTCCAGTTTCCCGCAGTGGTTGCCTCTTCATTAACACAGACACTGTATTGGCTGCACCTCTACCTTCTTTTCCATCTCCGTTTCTCTACTTCCTGGAATAAGCTACTTAGACTCAAATCTTTTTCTCAGGGTCTTTCTCTCTGAGAATCCAAACAAGACAGTCCTAGAGGTCTACAAACCCTCCGACCCCAGCAGCTCATAAGAGAGATCCCACAGCCTGCTGGAAGCCATGTTAGTACGACAATGCAGTGAACTGAAAACATAGGGACAGAAACAGCAGGTTAACTAATATGGGGGCTGAATTCTGCTGAACACCTTGCAAATAGAGAGACTGGGACTCCGTATGACTGCAGGCATGTAAGAGAGCCCACCTGAGATCAGTGGCGCTTGCCTCCTATCTGTAGAACTGTAGGCTTCTGAGCAATAACAAAGGGTGTTTATTTGGACTATAAGATTTGGGGTCATTTGTTATGCAGCTATCGTAACTGCTACAGGTTGCTTTTTTTTTTTTTCAACTAAGCTATAACTGACAACATTGCATGTACTTAAAACATACAATGTAATAATCTGATATATGAGGAAAAAATAGTTCCTATGTGTTACCAAACAAGGAAGAAAATTGTGGAAATGTGGAACCATTGTTTCAAATGAGGTGGTGTGGGCAGTGGAGGCCATAACTGACCTGCAGTTTTTAAATGGAGATGACCTGATGTTTCCATGTCACTGTGATGAGAGAGAATTGGAGGAAGCTCTGGCAGCAGAAGCAGCTACTAAATGACCAGAGACTCTAGAATGAATTACACCAGACTGGGAGTACCATCTACCTTCCAAGCTATAACTTCTTCATTCTCAAAAATCCTCCATGAGGCATGAAGTGGGAGAAGATGTTTACAAAACATATATCTGAAGAAGACTTGTATCTAGAATATATAAACAATTCTTAGAACTCTATATTAAAACAATCCATTTTTTCTTAAGGGCAAAGGACCCGAACAGCCACTTCCCCAAAGAAGGTTTTACAATGGCAAATATATGCATGAAAAAATGTGCCACATCCTTAGTCATTAAGGAAAGGCAAACGAAAATCAGATTGAGACACGACTACAAAATCTACAAGTATAATTAACATTAAAATGTCTGGCCACACCAAGTTTTGGCAAGGATGCGAAGCAACTGCAACTGTCCCAGTCTGCGGATAGATGTGTAAAATGATACAACCACTAGGGAAAATAATTTGGCAGATTCTTAAAAAGGTATGTTTCCCATTCTGTAGGTTTCCTATTTTCAGAGAAATGAAGGTATATGTCCATACAAAATGTGGACATGACTATTCAGCAGCTTAATCTAGAAAAGCAAACTGGACAAAACTGAAGCGTTCATCAGAAGGTGAATGGATGAACAAATTTTAGTGTATCCATATGGTGGTATATTACTCAACGAAAAGCACCAAACTATTGATGCACACAATAAAGTTGAATCTGAAAATTATTATGGTGAGTAAAAAAGACATACTGTACAGAGTGTACATCCTGATTCCATGTCTATAAAATTCAGGGGATGCAAAATTAAAGTGACAGGAAGCAGAGGAAACAAAGGCAAAAATGAACTATTGGGACTTCGTGATGATGAAAAGCTTTTGCACAGCAAAGGAAACTATCGACCAAACCAAAAGACAACTGACAGAATGGGAGAAGATATTTGCAAATGTCTTACCAGATAAAGGGCTAGTACCTGAAATCTATAAAGACCTTACCAAACTCAACACCCCAAAAAAGAAATAATCCAATCAAGAAATGGGCAGAACACAGGAATAGACATTTCTCCAAAGAATACAAGCAAATGGCCAACAGACACGTGAAAGAATGCTCAGTAGCACTTGGCATCAGGGAAATACCAATCAAAACCATAATGAGATACCACCTCACACTGGTCAGAATGGCTAGAATTAACAAGTCAGGAAATGACAGATGTTGGTGAGGATGAGGAGAAAGGGGAAACCTCTGGCCCTGTTGGGGGGAATGCAAACTGGTAGAGCACTCTGGAGAACAACTTGGAGGTTCCTCAAAAAGTTAAAAATAGAACTACCCTATGACCCAGCAATTGCACTACTAGGTATTTACCCCAAAGACACAAATGTAGTGATCCAAAGGAACACATGCACCCCAGTGTTTCTAGCAGCAATGTCTACAATAGCCAAACCATGGAAAGAGTCCAGATGTCCATTGACAGATGAATGCATAAAGAAGATGTGGTATATACATGGAATGGTATAAATGTGGTATATATAAGGGAATACTACTCAGCCTTCAAGAAATAGGAAATCTTTCCATTTGCAATGATGTGGATGGAACTGGAGGGTATTATACTAAGCAAAATAAGTCAATCAGAGAAAGACAATTATCATGTGATCTCACTCATCTTAGGAATTTATAAAACAAAACAGGATCATAGGGGAAGAGAGGAAGAAGGAAAGAAGATGAAAGAGAGGGAGACAAACCATAAGAGACTTTTAATCATAGGAAACAAACTGAGGGTTGCTGGAGGGGAAGTGGGTGGGGGGATAGGGTAACTGGGTGATAGACATTAGGAGGGCACATGATGTAATGAGCACTGGGTATTATATGAGATTGAGGAATCCGTGGCCCCTACCTCTGAAACTAATAATTAGTTGAATTTAAATAAAAAATAAAGAGCACCCTTGCACAAAAATAAATAAACAAATCAAGGAAGCAATCAAGCAACAGTGATTACCTGGTGACAGGATGGTTGAGGGAGGGAAGGATTATAAGGGCATCAGGGAACTTTTGAGGATGATGTCTGTGTGTCAAATCTCATCAAATGGGGGCGCCTGGGTGGCTCAGTGGGTTAAGCCGCTGCCTTCGGCTCAGGTCATGATCTCAGGGTCCTGGGATCGAGTCCCGCATCGGGCTCTCTGCTCAGCAGCGAGCCTGCTTCCCTCTCTCTCTCTCTGCCTGCCTCTCTGTCTACTTGTGATCTCTCTCTGTCAAATAAATAAATAAAATCTTAAAAAAAAAAAAAATCTCATCAAATGGTGTTTGTTTAAAAAAACTCTCTCCTAGGGGCGCCTGGGTGACTCAGTGGGTTAAAGCCTCTGCCTTCAGCTCGGGTCATGATCCCAGGATCCTGGGATCGAGCCCCGCATCGGGCTCTCTGCTCGGCAGGGAGCCTGCTTCCTCCTCTCTCTCTGTCTGCCTCTCTGCCTGCTTGTGATCTCTGTCTGTCCAAAAAAAAGTCTCTCCTAAAGATGATAAGGGGGTGTGGTATTTGGCACATTTGGGACTCTTATTCTGGAAAATTCTATCCCCTACTTGGCATTCACAGAGAGGTAATCCATCAAGGATTCCAAATTATCTTTAAAAATCTATCTATCTATAGAGATATAGATAGATATATTTTAGAGAGAGCATGAGCAGGGAGGAGAGACAAAGGAAGAAGGAGAAGCAGACTCTTTGCTGAGCATGGAGCCTGACATGGGACTTGATCCCAGGATTCTAGTATCATGAACTGATCTGAAGGCAGAGGCTTAACTGACTGGGCCACCCAGATGCCCCCAAATTATCTTTTGTAAACAAAACGGAATGAGGTATACATTTTGAAGTGCATTTTGCTGTAGGCCTGCTAACTTTGGAACTGAAAGTCATCCTCTTTACCCAGCAGATGAGGAAAATGAAAGGCAATGTGACTGGTCTAAGGTCGCTTCTCAGGTCATGGCCAACCCAGTGGTTTTTCCCTCCCAGATTCCAACTGTGGATTGATGCTCAGTTCACTGGAACATCTGGCTTCCTGAGCCCTTCATAAATGTCTTTTTTTTTCTTTCTTTCTTTCTTTTTTTTTTTTTTGGTGTGTGTTTTCCCTCTGAGGGCTGGATTGAGACCATTTTCTCTAGTTCAGAGTTTTTAAGGACACTCTCAGAAACCAGTCTCAGTTTTCAGTGCAATGGTATTCTTCCTTCCACTGTATTGCCAGGTTACAGCTCTTTTTCCTCCTGAGCCCATTTGTTCCTTGTTTCCTTTGTCCCAAATCTATACCCAGCCAGCCTCACCCCTCCAGAGACCTCATGAGCCAGGTATGAGGCCCTGTCTTTCTGCTACACCCTTAGGCTGTTCTGATGCCTGACTATAATCTCACTGTTCATAAAGGACCCAGAGGGTTAAGGTTAAAACTTGTGTGAGCACTTGTAAAATCCTTTGGGAAATCAGTGTAGTGTGCAGCAGTGCCTCATGCCACTCTCACAAGCTCCTCCAGCCCATTCATGTGGATTTCCAAGTAACCCTGTGCACCACACACAGGGTGGCCACCAGCGCCTGCCTCTGCCCACGTGTCAGGGCTGACTCAGGAACTCAGGCTCTCACCTTACCCATGTTCAGCTTCAGCCATCCCTCTTAAAAGGAGTTTGTGCTCTGCACACACCACAGAGATCCACGAGGGCACAAGAAAGGGAAGCCACCGGCCTAATGAAACCCATAAACTATTGACACCTGAGGAAGAGAACATGAGGAGACCCTTGCAGGTGTGGACAAAGCCCTGTCCTGGCTGTTCATTTCCTTGGCGTTCCAAATGGCTCTTTGTTGCTGTCAAACTGGTGCTGATAAATCACTATTTTGTGCTGAAAGCGGTGAACATTTTTGGATTGGACTGCTGACACCTTGTTTCTCCATGTGGTCCATGAACAAGTGGCTTTGGCATACAGAAAACCCAGGAATACAGATGTTGTGAAAAGAAGGTCATATGTACCCCGAGGTTCATAGTAGCAATGTCCACAATAGCCAAACTGTGGAAAGAGCCAAGATGCCCTTCAACAGAGGATGGATAAAGAAGCTTTGGTCCATATATACAATGGAATATTACTCAGCCATCAGGAAAGATGAATACCCAACTTTTGCATCAACATGGATGGGACTGGAGGAAATGGTGCTGAGTGAAAGAAGTCAAGCAGAGTAAGAAAACAGCATATGGTTTCACTTGTGGAACCTAAGGATTAAAATGGAGGACATTGGAAGAGGAAAGGAACAGTGAATTGGGAGAAATCTGAGTGAGAGATGAACCAAGAGAGAACGTGGACTCTAAGAAACAAGCTGAGGGTTTTGGAGGGGGGGATGTGTGAGCCTGGTGGGGGTTATTAAGGAGGGCACATATTGCATGGAGTACTTGTTGTTGTACATAAACAATCTTGGAACACTGCATCAAAAATGAATGATGACATTTAATGGTGACTACCATAACACAATAATGAAAAAAAAATCAAGGGATATGCTCAAGAAATCTGTGCACCCACCTTGATGTTCAAAGACAATTATTTCTCCTCCTCCTCGTCGTCGTCCTCCTTCTTCTTCTTCTAAATCAGGCATTGATTACAACAGAAAAGACACTGTAGACAACCATGCCCATTAATGATGACTGGGTAAATATGAGTTTAAATCTATATTAGGATATTATTCATTCATAAGGAAAGGAAATCATGGCAAATGTGATGACACCTGGACTTTTAAGCCACATGAAATAAGCGAGAGAGAGGAAGGCCAATACTAAGTGTATGCAGGGATAGAGATATAGAAAGATACTACAAGAAAGATATATTTTCCCCTTCTATGTGGAATCTGAAACCAAGAAGAGAAAAGGAGAAAAGTGAACTCAGCAAAAACCTTCAGATGGAAGGCACCAGAAGCAGAGGGCAGAGGGTGGGGCCGGGATGGAGTGAATCATGGAGAGCTACAAACTTCCAGTTGTAAGAGAAAGATAAAGAAGGATGTCGTGTACAACCGTATGACTACAGTTAATACTATGGCATGTTAGAAGTGTTAAAAGAGCCCATTTGGAGAGATCTCATCACACAAAGAAGAACCTTTCCTTTCTTTGTTCCTGCCTTTCTCTTTCTATCTCTAAGAGAGGAAGGCGGTGAACTCAACTAAGTCTGGTCATCCAGACTTTTAGGGCCTAGGAAAGTGAAATCATTCTGTTGTGTAGCTGAAATGTGCACAGTGCTCAGTGCCAATCTTTTCAATACAACTAGGGCCAAAATATTTTGCTATCCATAATGAGCCTCAGGAAAGTTGACTTGGTGAAGGAATGACATGTAAGCAAAACTGGAAACAGCAGAAGCTACAGTCGGTAGATTTTGATAGGCATAGGAACATCCAAACCCCTTGCCTCAACAATGGATTCTGAGTGGAAAAATCAATGAAGGAAAAATCAAGCAGATGAAATAGAATGTTCAATTTGGGTTCTGTTTCAAAACATGATCAAGGAATGAAAAGTCTCAAGAAATTAACTCGGAAAAATACCTTCTTCTCGCATAAAGTGGCCCCGGGCGGGGAAATTCTGTTTTTAAACCTGCAAGTAGGCACAGAAGGACAACACTCTGTTTGTTCCATGTTGTCTCAAGGAAAATGGCTGAAGTCGAATGGCTGAGATAGGACCTACCTGGAAAGGGTGTAAAGGGCCAGATGAACCGGTCCTGTGTTCATTTCTCCATCTGTGCAGCTTTTCAGTGTCATTTACTGTTAGGTCATGAAGTCCATGAAGCTCACGGAGTACATGCAAAATGTCTTAAAAGCATGAATGTCTTTGTCCAACCTCCCTGGAACCCACCTTCCCATCTCATTGCATCTTGTCAACATAAAGCGCTTTAGCAGGAGCCAGACCCTTGCCATGAGCGCCTCCTTCCAGCCCTTGGCAAACACCATTCTCCTTTCCTTCCTTTGGAATCTACTGTAGGTAGGTCCTAAGAGTGGAGTCAAAGTTGGTATCTTCATGCATACTTCTCTCACTGGAGGATACTATCCTCAAGGTTCGTTCGCCCCTGGGATGGCGCACGTCAATGTTTCCGTCCTCTTTACAGAATGAATACTATCCCAACATCTGTTTATACAACATCTGTCCCTCCCTGGACAGATGCTTGGATTGCGTTCCTGGGCTAGCTTTTAGGAACAATGCTGCCATGAAAAGGTGTGCTCAGATAAGTCTTCAAGACCATACTGTTCATCGGTTTGGGTATCTAGTGCAGAAGGGCAAGTGCTAAAACACATGGCAATTCTGAAGTCGATTTTTTAAAAAACCATTTTATTGATTCATTTGTCAGTGTGAGAAAGCGGCATGCAGAAGCAGGAGAAGTGGCAGGCAGAGCAGGCAGGGGAGAAGCAGGCTCCCGGCTGAGCAAGGAGCTGGATGCGGGACTCCATCCCAGGATCCTGGGACCAGGCCTGGAGGCGAAGGCAGACACTCAACAGACTGAGACACCCAGGCGTCCCACTAAAGTTGATTTCTACGAAGAACTGCCATACTGATTTCACAACCATGCCCTTAAGCGTTCCTACCACGCACAATCAGCAAGGTTCCTACTTCTCTCTGTCTTTGCCAACACTTGATCTTTCCCTTTCTCCTGAGACTTTGTTTTCATTTCGTTTTCTTCTGTTTTGTTTTTCTTTTTCTGTGTGGAGTCAACCTCATGGATGTGTAATGGTATCTAATTGCTTGTTCTAATTAGGATTTCCCGAAAACGGAGTGATGGGAACTATCTTTTCCAGTTTCCTTCCATGCGTATAGCTTTGAGGTTAGGTCTCTTCCCCATTTGTACATTCACACGTCACATTGGATTTGTTTCTCTGTTGTTGTTGAGTTTCTGGGATCTCTCCGTATAGTGGATATTGAGAACCTGTCAGATACATGGTTTGCAAACATGCTCTCCCGACTTCTGGACTGTGCTTTCCCTTGGTTGATCGTGTCGTTCAAGTCACAAAGGCTTGAAGTATTCTGAATGTCCAGTGTGTGAGTTTGTTTTTCTTTTCCATCCTGTGCCTTGCAGGTCGTCTCCATGAAATCCTTGCCCAATCGTGTTTCGTGAAGCAGATGAAGATGAATGCTGTGGAGCTCCAAATTCAGAGGTGAAACAGGATCATTCACGGGTGGAGGCAGGCAGCAGCATGAACTGGAGAAGCACAGGCCTGATGCTGGGGTCCTGACCAGACGCGATGGCGTGATGATAGGAATAGGTACGGTGGGCGAGCAGGAGCCGTGCACTGGAAATGGTACCCTGCCCACATTGGGCACCACCTGTGTGGTGATGGGAGCGGTGAGACATATGACTGGACGTGTCCCCATGCTCAGCCCTTCTTCAAGGGAGCCTTTTGTTGCACTCTGCTCCAGTCCTGTTGGAAGAGTCTCTTAACCCGACGAGGGACACAGACTTCTTCCACGACCGAGGGTGAGGACAGTGGTGTGGTGACACTTGTCTCCGAGGAACTTCTCCTCCCTGTCTCGTGGTGAGCCACTGTCTGGAGTCCGTCGCCAAGAAGGCTCGAATGAGAGCAACCTCCAAGAGGGACCAGCCTGTCATTGCCATGCTGAGCTGAATTCAGGTAAGACCTTTGTACCCTTGTTGTGTGTTCCCAGTTCATGGTCACGTAGTTCTGCAGGTTCTTCCATGGGAGAGAGGGGAGGGCCGTGTCTGAAGGTGAGCTGGAGAGCTCTGGCAGCTCCACGACTGAGATGGAGACCCTGCCCCTAGTCATCCCACAAGTGAACAAAGGGATGGACGTCATCCAGGATCTAGCTTCCAGCCACTAGTGTTCATGCCACCTCTGTGGAAAAAGGTGTAGGGAGGCCCTTGTCAAGGATGGAGGGGGCACACCTGTGGTAACTCCTGTGGCAAGTAGGGATATTCCCTGCTTGGGGTGAGTCACCTTGAAGAACAAAAGTGTTTGACCCCCTGTCCAGAGTGCTCCGAATTGACTAGAAGGGCATGAGGACTGCAACTGGCGAAAGCATGTTTGAAAACCTCTTTAGGGCTGAAACAGGTAGAGTGTTGCCTCCTCAGGAGTAGTAGGCTCTCTCTTTTCCTTGCCTGAGGGAAGAAAAGAAATCATCCAGTATTTTCCACATTGCACATCAAGAAAACACAGAACCTTGGATTGCATTGTGTTGTTTTTGTTGTGGTGGTGGTGGTTGAGAGTCGGTTAGCCACCCTACAGTACCTCATTAGCTTCTGAGGTAGTGCCCGATTATTCATGAGTTGCGTATCACCCCCAGTGCTCATCCCATCGCATGCCCTCCTTTATGCTCCTGCCCAAATGGCCCCATACCCGCACCCACCTCCCCTCCTGCCACCCTCTGCTTGTTTCTTAGGTAAGAGCCTCTCATCCGTTTTCTCCCCCTCTGGTGGCTTCCCATTCAGTTTTCCCTCCCTTCCCCTGTGATTCTCAGATGGCTTCACGCATGGGTGGGACTTAAGACGCAGGGCAGGGGATCACAGTGGGCTTTCTTTCAGTGATGTTATTTTGCATCTTTCCGTGTTTGACCGCATTTCACCTTTCCTGAGAAATGACCCATTCCAGTGTTGCGTCCATTGTGTCTGGAGGGAACGGGGGGGGGGGGGGGTTCTTCGCTCTTGCTCAGTGAGTTGGGATCCTGAAGCGGGTGTCAGGAGAACCTCCTCTGTGTTACTGTGCCCTTGGTGCCCTTGTGGGGCCTCCCTTTCCTTCTCTGGAAAACGATGAGAGATCCAGTTGGGCAGTGTTTTCCAGAAGGCCCTCCAGCTACCATCTTCCAGGGGCTAGAAAGAGCCAACTGGGGTTTAGTCCACGAAACACGGGATAGGAATAATTCCTCCAACTACTTCACGAAGACACACAACCAAGGAGAACGGAAACACCAGAGGAGCGTAGCTCCAAGGGGACGTGAGTGAAATGCTTTGACAACAGCCAACAGCGTAGGAAGGTATCTTTCCTGCGAACCCAGAGGTCGGCACTTGCCTTTCCATATCAAGAGACTTCACTTTCTGTCTTTGGACTTTCTCATTGATCTTTAATGTACATTTACGTTCAGCCTGAGGAGACCTGAGTGTGAAACTCTCAGAGCAAAATCTCATCTTTGATCTCCTAATGCCCACCTTTCAAAGAAATTGTTGAAAATACAGTCTAATTGACGTACAGTGTTATCGTCGTTTCAGGTGAACAGTAGGGACTCTGGAGTTCTGTATATGACTCAGTGCTCAGCACAGCAAGTGTCCTCTTAATCCCCACCCCCTCTTCCACCCATCCCCCCAACCCGGTTCCCTCCAGGATGTTCTCTAGATTTGAGCCTCTTTTTTTTTGATTGAGCCTCTCTTGCCTTATTCCCTTTCTTCTTCTTTTCTTTGTCTGAAAAGTCACACCTGAATCCAAACCTATGTTCACAAAACACCCACGGATGCTAAGTCTTACCTCAGTATCTTGGTCTGTGCGAATTGTGGTGAAGAGCCCACCAGGTTCGGTCCACAGTGGCTCTCAGGGATCCCCATCCCTGCTATGGACCTGCCTGTCTGTCCTCTGAGTGGTTGCTGAAAGGTTTCTGACCAAGGGAACCTAGGGCAAGAGATGGTCTTTCACACCTTCAAGCTTCCATGGCCAAACGTGGTCACTTCCCTGTGACTCGCTTGTGTTCCATCGCTTTCTGCCCAGTATCCCGGAACATGGGAAGCAAGCACTGTTGTTGAGAATGGCCTTCCATAGCGGCCACAGAGGAAGCAGCCTAGGAGTGCCCAGGCTACTAGGTAGAAAGGAACTCAAGCTCAGCGTATAGCTTCCAAAGCTGAACAAACTGTCTTTCCTCCCATCCTGCCTCCCTATACTCTGGAGCAGAAGAGGACGAGAGGCCTGTGGGGGTGGACAAAGCCCTGCCTGGCTGTTGATCTTCCTGACAGTCAAGCACCACTCCGTGGCTGCCAGACTGTTGCTGATCAATCTCTTCTCGGCGGTGAAAGAGAGGACATTTTGTCCGCTGGCCCGCCGGCAAGTTGTTTCTCCGTTGCTCCGGGCACAGGTTGTTTCTCCGTGTGCTCCGGGCACAGGTGGCCCTGGCATTAGCTGCGAGCATGCTGGAAGTGCGCGCGTGTCAGGTCCCTCCCAGGGTTACTCAGTCGGACTCTGCCCTTTGCCGAGAAACCCTGGGCGTCAGAGCCTGAGAGGATCGTCCCCCCACAAGCACTGTGGAATGTTCTACAGAGGGAAAGCTAATTGGCCACCTTGATCCACCGGCGGGGAAGGGGTGGTTGTTTCCTGGGCCTTTTTGGCCATATCTCTCTGCCGAGAGTCCCCTGAAGGGTTGATTCCCCAGTGGCCCTGGTGGGGATGGTTCTGGAAGAAAGGGAAGAACACCCCCCCCCCCCAGGCTGGGACTTAGAGGGGAGCTGGAAGCTAAGCATGCACCCAACAGCAGGAGCTCCAACTCGCCCAGGCTGAGCGACTGACTGCTCAGGACCTCTTTGTGGTGCTTTAGCTAGGTCCTTTTGTGTCAGCTTATGGTATTGGGGATTTTCCTTGTGGTGCTGGATCCTGTCTTCTGAGATTCCCTTGCGCTGTATCCGCATGTTTGGGCACCCTTGGCTTGTCCTTTTGCTTCCATGTAATTGTGGATTTCCTCTTTGGATTCTGGGTTGACCCAGTCCTTGTCGGGTAGCCTGTAATCTAACCTCCATGGATTCATGGTCTCTCCGGGTGTGCTCTTGGGGTTCATTTGGAGTTCCATAGCATCGTGCTCAGAGAAGATGCGTGGGATGACATCCATCTTTTGGAGTTTGTTGAGACTTGGGTTGTGCCCTAACGTGTGGTCTGTTCTGGAGCATGTTCCAGGTGCACTTGAAAGCACTGCGGATTCTGCTGTTTCAGGGTGGAAGGTTCTGCATCGATGTGTTCAAACGACTGCATCCCTCAAAGCCATTGATTCCTTGTTGATTGTCAGTGTGGATCATGTCTCCATTAATAGATGTGGGGTGTTAGAGTCCCCCACTGTATGGTATTGCTGTCAAAGGTTCCTTTAGGCCTGTTGTGAGGTGTTGGATGCCTTTGGGTGCTCCTGTGTTGGGTGCCTAAATATTT